>NW_026652279.1:5309133-5683720 GCF_009828535.3 Hylobates moloch | reverse complement strand
AAAAAAAAAAAAAAAAAAAAAAAAAAGTGGGCAAAGGACATGAACAGACACTTTCAAAAGAAGACATACATATGGCCAAGAAGCATATGAAAAAGTGCCCAACATCACTAATCATTAGAGAAATGCAAATCAAAAGCACAAAGAGATACCATCTCACACTGGTCAGGATGGCTATTATTAAAAAGTAAAAACAAAACAAAACAAAACAAAAAAACAGATGCTGTCAAGGTTGCAGAGAAAAAGGAATGCTAATACACTGTTGGTGGGAGCATAAACTAGTTCAACCATTGTGGAAAGCAGTGTGGTGATTCCTCAAAGAGCTAAAAACAGAACTACCATTCACCCCAGCAATCTCATTATTGGGTATATACCCAAAGGAGTATAAATCATTCTACCATAAAGACACATGTATGTGTATGTTCACTGCCACACTATTCGCAATAACAAAGACATGGAATCAACCTAAATGCCCATCAACAGTAGACTAGACAAAGAAAATGTGGTACATATACAAGACAAAATACTATGCAGCCATAAAAAAAGAACGAGATCATGTCCTTTGTAGCAACATGGATGGAGCTGGAGACCCTAATCCTAAGCAAACTAACACAGAAACAGAAAACCAAGTACAGCATGTTCTCACTTAAAAGTGGGAGCTAAAAATTAAAATACACATGGATACAAAGAAAGGAACAACAGACACCAGGGTCTACTTGAGAGTGGAGGGTGGGAGGAAGGTGAGGATCAAAAAACTACCTTTTGGGTTCTATTACCTAGATGATGAAATAATTGGTACACCAAACCCCCGTGACATGCAATTTACCTATACAACGAATCTGCATATGTACCTCTGAACATAAAATAAAAGTTAAAGAAAAGAATTGAGAATTTTTACATCAAAGGGTTTCAGACAGTAGCCTCACAACAGGTTTTCTTTTCTTTTTTTTTTTTTTTTTTTGAGACGGAGTTTTGCTCTTGTTGCCAGGCTGGAGTGCAATGGCACGATCTCAGCTCACCACAACCTCCACCTCCCAGGTTCAAGCGATTCTCCTGCCTCAGCCTTCCCAAGTAGCTGGGATTATAGCCATGTGCCACCAAGCCAGGCTAATTTTGTATTTTTAGTAGAGATGGGGTTTCTCCATGTGGGTCAGGCTGGTCTCAAACTCTCGACCTCAGGTGATCTGCCCACCTTGGCCTCCCAAAGTGCTGGGATTATAGGTGTGAGCCACTGCACCCGGCTGTGGCAGGTTTTCTTTAACTAAGCAAAGTATGGTGAAGGGGACACTAGGTCAAAAATTCTGAAGAATATATAAGCCTGAACTTCTGTATTTTTTGGCTTTGGGCATTGTATTAGTCCTTTCTCATGTTGCTATGAAGAACTGCCAGAGACTGGGTGATTTATAAAGGAAAGAAGTTAAATTGACTCACAGTTCTGCATTGCTGGGGAGGCCTCAAGAAACTTACAATCATGGCAGAAGGTGAAGGGGAAGCAAAGCGTCTTCTTCACAAGGCAGTAGGAAGGAGAAGTGAAAGCAGGGGAAATGCCAGATGCTTATAAAACCATCAGATCTCATAAGACTCACTCATTAACATGAGAACAGCATGGAGAAACTGCCCCCATGATCCAATTACCTCCATCTGGTCCTGTCCTTGACACATGGGGATTATGGGAGTTAGGGGATTAAAATTCAAGATGAGATTTTGGGTGGGGACACAGCCAAACCATATTAAGCATAAACCTGAGTTTGAGGATACCTTGCAGAAAGTAAGATGTGGGAACAAAGAACCTCACACCACTTCCCTACATTGTCCCACCTCCTGCTGAGGCTCCCCACTGGCCAAACGCAGCTGGTATCCAGAGGACAGGGAGCCCATTGATTTGACCCATGCCTGTCCCTTCCTGGCACAGGGCATGATGTAGAAGGGCAGAGAGGAGATCAGAAGCTCTCCAGAACTGGTGGCTGTTTTAGGAGCAGCAGCAGTAGCTGCTGTCCGTATTTACTGAGTGCTTCCTATACACCAGCAGTCTGCTAAGTGCTTAAAAACATCATTCATCTTATGACATAGGTACTACATTATCCCCATTTTACTTAAGAGAAAACTAAAGCATAGACAGTTTAAATACTTTCCTTATAATTAATGGCTGGCTTGACTACCACAGCGTATCACAAGCTTTCCAAAAATTTGGGAGAAAGATGATTTTTGGCATATTTTATGTGAATAATAACTTTAATTGATGTTCTCTAAATTTTAGTCAGTTTGGTACTACCTAAACAATTTTGATTTTGTCCACATATCTCCTGTGTTATTGCTTAATATTTCATTTAAAGCAAATTATTCTTTTTATATAGCTATCTTAGAAATTATTGTACTACTTAGAAATTATATGTGTACTATAAATGTTAAACCAATATAGCTTCTCACAGATAGAAGAACATTGCAAGCATAAATACTACACAGTAAAAATAAAATATCTTAAATTCTAGCTGGAGATGGTTGTCCAAGGCTTTGGAGCCTAGAATTTTTATATTGGGAGATTAACATGTGTTAGAGGAGTATTAATGAAATACAGTCATCTGTCACTTAACCGACAGGGGTACGTTCTGAAAAAAAGGTGATTTCATCACTGTGTGAACATCATAGAGTGCACTTACCCAAACCTAGATGGTCTAGCCTACCATATGCTTAGGCTATGTGGTATGGCCTATGCTTCCAGGCTACAAACCTGTACAGTGTGTGAATGTTCTGATTACTGCAGGCAATTGTAACATGATGATGATAAGTATTTGTGTATCTAAACACATCTACACATAGAAAAGTTACAGTAAAAATATAGTATAAACGATAAAAAATAGTACACTTAGGGCAGTTACCATGAACGGAGCTTGCACCACTGGGAGTTGAATGTGAAGGCCTAGGACAGACATTATTGTGCACTACTGTAGACTTTATAAATTCTGTATGATTAGACTACCCTAAATTAATTTTTAAAATAGAGTGATTATGCTACCATAACATTATGATGGCTATGATGTCACCAGGGGATAGGACTTTTTCAGCTTCATTATAATCTAATGGGGCCACCATCATATATTATTGGTGATTCATTGTTGACCAAAACATCCACAATGGGGTACATGACTATACTAGCATGACCTAAGCAGAAGGCTTGCGGTTAAATTGAATATGGGGTAACTTTCTCATTCGTGTTATTTAATGCTATGTAATGGTCTGCCTAAGTAGTATCAGGAGAAGTAAATGGCTCACACTTGAGAAGTGAATTCCTTCTGATGGTTCAAACAAGAATCCAATTGTTTACAAATATGTTCCCTGTCTGTCTAACAGAGATAGTGTGGATATGGAAGATACATTTTTAACATTTCCTTCTAGGTTATCATACATACATTAGGCCTTTGAAGACCTTTTCTGCTCACTTTTCTTGTGTTATTTATTCCCATAGCGTGAAGAGGCTGCCCTTCAAAATGTGCTTCAGTGCTTCCAAAAGGCGCTCATACTTGTGTTCTATGTGGTCCCATAAAACCCCAAAAATAGTCAGAGGAGGCATCACTGGCCTTATACTACACATGAAGAAAGTGCGGCCAAGAGTATTAAGAGATTTATTTGCCCATAGTTCATTACATGTTTCATAAATGTACTCTGAGCTATTCATCTCAATCGGTACCTAAAGAACTTTGACATGAAACCTGGATGTGTTTCTGCAATATGTTTTAAGTATCTGTTCAGTGAACCAAGAAACAGCTTCCCCAATCAAGGAAGCAGCCTGGTTTAGTGTTGCCTGGGTGGTTTGTTTCCATTTAGTTTGTTGCCCTCACTTCTCATAAGTTGCTGTTAGCAAACATATTTTTTGCTAAATGTAATTAATAGTATGAATCTGGGTGTCTGGGATCACCCTGGGGTATAGAAAAGGGGGTCATCTTTGGTGACAGAAAATTTAGCATTTCAGAGCCAGGTAAACCTGTCTCCATCTCTTTCTAATAGTGGCACAAGCCACTCCACTGGATATTGATAAAAAATAAACAAATATTTAATTTCTACCTATTAGTATATATAACCAATATTTTAATCCAATGACTTTATTGTCTGTTTTGGCTACTTGATGGCTTTGTTATTTATTTCTGTTGCTGACACTTTTATACTGAGAGACTACACTAGAAAGTGGACAGTCCAGACAGTAACTCTCATCCACACTGTAAATGGATCACTTTGCTAATTCAGCCGCCAAGAATTTTAGAATGACACTATGGATCAGGAAACACAGAAAGCAAATAGCAAGGTGGTAGCTCAGCTGGGGGCAGAGCTTTGGACTTGTCTTGGAAGGGGGCTGAAAAGTGGATAGACAGAACAATTTTCTGTTCTATCCACTGATGGTATTGTTTCATTATTTCATTTTAAGTATTAATAATAACGACATCTGACTTCCAGAGAGCACCTACAGTTTTCAGCGAAGATCGTATGACCTTCACAACAGCTGTGTGAGGGAGACTAGATTCAATGATGTGTCCAAGTTGTCATAGGTAACTGAGATTTGAATTCAGGACATTGGGTTCCCTGTTTAGTGAGTGTTTTTTCATTATGCCCAGGTTTTCTGAAGTTTGGGTTGCCTATCCTTGTAGGAACGAGCAATAAACAACACTGATGCATCCCTACATAGGGAGAAAGGCGTTCTCCTTCCCAATTTCCTTTCAATCTGACTAGTAAAGTCTCAGTTGGGTGCTACACCATTTTCAATGCTTAGTTAACAAGTGCTAATCTTTTCATTTTTTTTCGTCAAAGAAAACTGGCTCCAGGCTCAGATCCTTCAAGTAAGCAATGGTGTACCTATGTAGCTAGAATACAGCACTGTTTAATTTCTATTGATTCATTTGTATGTTTGTCTTCTATGTTAATAATGCTGGATTTCTATATTCAATAGTGGTCCGGGGTCTCATTTAAAAACATATTTATTTAAATTTTAAAAATGACTTAATTTAAAGAATAATAATTGTGGCCCTGGTGGTAAGAGCAGGGAATGAGGACACCTGAAGAAATCTAATACAAGCCACAAATAGGAGCTGCATATGTAATTTTAAGCTCTAAAGTAGCCACAGTTAAAAAAAAGCAAAGAGAAATTGATGCAATTAATTATATTAATATATAACTTATTAATACAACAAACCCCAATACACCAAAATTATTATTTCATATAATCAATCTAAAATTATTAGTATGCTATTTTACTTTTTCGGTACTGAGTCTTTGAAACGCACTGTGTATTTTACACTTACAGTACATCTTAACTCATAATAACCACATTTCAGTGCTTAATAACCACATGTTACTAGTGCTATCCTATTGGACAGCGTAGTTCTAATCCACAATTAACAAATGGAAGCACATTTATATCCATGGTCAAGTGACGATGGCGCCCCTTTTCCTGTTTGGGTTCATTGATGCCACACTTTCTTTTGGTAGTTTAGTCTGAAATGGTCCAAAGCTAAGCCATCCCATAGCTTAGCTTTGACAAGGCCAGCATGCCTCCCACATTCCTCTTGGCCTGTAGAGTCCCATAGTTGGGTTTATATGATCACCCAATTCATTGCCTCAGTGGTCTGGTCTGAAAGCAAATCAGTGTGACCAAAGGGAGGCTTGGGCCCTCTGTGTTGGCAGCCCAAAGAAGGAGGTAGGTGGCCAACGGGGGCAATCCTGCCAAGCATGAGCTGCATTTTGTTAGGTGTAGGGAGAAAGGCTGGCTTGACCACTCTGTTAACAAGACATGGCAGGCTGATTGCTGGTAGACGATGAAATAAGGAGGATGAGAGAGGGGAGGAGCAGAACAGGGGAGAGAAAAAGGAAGAAGGGGAGACAGGAGGGGGATAGGGAAGACAAAGTGGAGGGGGAAGGGGGAGCGTTAGGGGAAGGAGAAGGGAGAGGAGGGGGAAGGAAATAAAGAAAGGGAAGAGAACGAGGGGGAAGGAATTGAGGATGAGGAGAGTGAGGAGAGGGGAGCACGAAGAAGGGAGAAGAAAGAGAAAAAAGAGGAGGAGGAGGTAGCGGCAGTGTCTGAGAGTAGGAAGAGAGCTCCCTCTCTCCTCCAAAGGAGGAGAAAGAAAAGAGAGGAATAGAAGATTCAGAGGTCCCACCACCATCAGGCACTTATCACACACTAGGTACCATGCAAAATGCTTTATATGCACCATTTCTTTTACTTTTACAACCACTCTATGAAGCAGATATTACTACTGTTTGTATTTTATGAGTAAGAACACAAACCCAGTTTCTGGAGGTAAATGAAATGAGTTTAGACCAGATTTGGAGTTTTTGGTCCCAGGACACCAGTCCCTCTTCTTCCTGACATTGAGTGTGCTTAGACAAATCCCACTAATCCCCTAGACTTTGTAATCTTTAATGACAAATCCACTGGCAAAGTGGCTTAAACCTGCTGGGTGAGCTCTAGACCTCACTGAAAGCCAGGCCTGCTCAGGCCTGGTGTTTTAAATAAGCAAAAGGAATTCTGGGGTAAGAGTGGTCAAGCCATCAAGTTAGCTTATCTTTACTAGAGAGGAGAAATTGACGTCAGAAAGTCTCTAATCATATGCAAATGGCAAGCTCCAAGGAGCTTGGCATGTGAGTTAGGGCTTTTCCATTTTGGATGAGAACTTCCCACCCTGTTTGTCTTTTTGATGGTTATCGCCCATCTAATAAGCCAAGGACTCTGGGTAGCAGCCGCTTCATTTGCAAAACACTTACTTGGAAAAGTGCCTCTGAATTGTCTCTGGTTCACACCCTACCTCAGTTTTTCTTTCCGACATCCAAGAGCTGGAGGCTCCACATTTATCCCTTACTTGGGGTCTGTGTGCCTCCTCCAAGCATGGTTTTCTCTGAGCTCAGGCAGAGCTCTCTGCAGGAAGAGGCCCACAGAAGTGATAAGGGACCAGGTTGCCTATATTTTCAATATTGTCATAGCTGGAATAAATTTCAATTAATATTATTGCTGTTATATTTTTAATTGGGAGGTAGCAGTTTCTAAGGAGATGATTTTGTGACCCCTTCAAGAGATGATTATGATGCTAATGATGGTAGTGATAATGGTGGTGTTGGTAATGGTGATGATGATGAGAGCTGCCAACACTTAGAGAACACTTATTGAAGTTTTACATACATTTGCTTCTTTAATTTCCCAGCAACCCTTTTGGGGTAGATACTATTGTAATCCCATTTTATAGTTGGGATACATTACTTAAACCCAGTTTGAAAGGTGCACAGCCAGGATTTCAACTGAGGGAGTTTGGCTCCACAGTCTGTATTCTTAATCTTATAAAAACACGATTGCTTTTAGGAGGCCATGATTGTTTAGGCTCATAACAAAAATTAAGCAGCGATATAAACATGGCTATCATTTACCTGTTACTATGTATCAGACACTGAACATTCCATGCATTACTCATTTAATTCTCATAACGACACTTTGAGATGACTATTATTGACTGTATTTTACAGGTGAGAAAGTCAAGGTTCAGAAAGATTAAGTGATTTGCTAGACATCTCAGAGTTACTAAGCTGCCGAACTTTGGTTGCAACATAGGTTTGCTAAACTCCGAAGTCTGTGTCCCTCACTGGAAGATGAACCTCATTATATTGAATGAAGGTCTACCATATGTAAGGTATGATGCCTTACCTTTTCCACCTCATTTCATCTTCACCGCAACCCTGCGAAGTAGCTGTTAGTTTTTCTATTTTACAAATGAAGAAGGAAAGGCTCAGAGAAGTTAAGTAAGTAGAGAGGTTGGGTACCAAACTCAGGTCTGTTTGACTCCAAATCCCACTGATTTTTTTGTTTGTCCATTGTTGTCTCTGTCTCTTTTCCAAGTCATCTGTTCACACTTTATCATCTTCCCTGCTATGGGCTGGGTACTGTTCTAAAAATAGAAGAGAGTGGGGGAGACCAGCCAAGGGAGATCTGTTCTCCTCCCTCCAGTGGCCTATATCTTTCCAATCTCTACACTGCCTGAGTTGTTTCATGTAAGAACTGCAAGATACACTATTGTCACACTGCCAATTAATCAGGATTTTGCAAAAAGAGAGATGTAGTAGATGCTGATGTTCTTCTGTTACAAGGTCTGGGTAATAATCAATCATCTTGTTTTATGCATGAAGAATCTGGCTGATGCTTGAGAATTAATGTAGGGTTTCATTGCCTTTTCCCCGAAGTTAAATTTCATTGTGATTGACATACTGCACTTTTTCTCTTCTAGACTGTTCCCAGATAACTTTATCAATTAATCTGTGGTTGCTTAGCTGTAGAACAGATACCTTCTATTTCTTGTTCTTAACTTTTCTTGTGAAAAGAAGATTTTTAGATCCCCTGCATCTCTCTCTTTATTTCAGTTATGGGCAATTGATTTTATAATCTTGGTGCAACAGGGAGGTATTCCTGGATGTTTGGTGAACTCAGAATAGATGCAAAGTCTTCACTAGCTTTCTGCAATACTGTCGTAAATCATATGTTAAAAACACTCCTCAAAACATGATTTAATTTTCCATTGGTCCTGCCTAATCCTTTTATTACAACTAGCACAAACCTTTCAAAGCAAGTTAATAGTAACATTAGCAAATTAACAGCTGTTCAAAATAAATTAATAGTATTAGTAGTAGCAATAATATTAATAGCTCTATTGATTCTATGTTTACTATGGGTCAGGTGCTGTGCTAAGCCCTTTACATTCATTATTCTGCTTGATCTTCATTGAGAATTTTTTATGTTGGTCTTACTATATATAGGTTTTTAGAATAGTAATTATCACATAGTAGTTAAGTCTGCAGTCTTTGAAATCAGGCAGTCCTGAGGTCTAATTTCAATTCTTTCTAAGTAGCCCTAGAATCCAAGGAAGCCTCAGTTTCCAGCTATAAAAAGGGGCAATAATGAGATACATTTTCATAGTATTTTTGCCAAGGATAAAACAAGTAATGCAATAAAATGCTTAGCCCAGCTCCTGAACATTCATTCTATTAATTAGTCTTGATACAGGAAATTCAGTGACATATTATAGCTAAAAATACAATATAGAAAAGTATATAGGCATTATCCAGTGGGTTTTGATGGCCAAATACATTAGGTGGGTTTACTCATTTATTTAGCAAATCTCTATTGAGAATCTACTAGGTGCCAGGTCTTGGAAATATGGTAGTTAATAGAAAGAGACATGGTCCTGGTACTCATTATGGTAGAAGAGAGAGCTGTTAATCAATCACAAAAGAATGTATAATTGCATACAGTGATAATAGCTTTGTAGGAAAAGGCCTTGGTGTTTTGGAAATTTAAAAAAACAATATCTGGGGAGTACTGACCAGCCTAGGGAGACAGAAAGTGACACAAATCTGGTTTCATCCAGGATCTTTTTAGGTTTCGTCCTTGGATGGTTCTCAAAGGAGACTCAGGACTCACGTTGAATAATAAATACAACACAAAATGGCTTATCTGGAAGGCCTATGAATTGGCCTCTAGAGGGAGTGTTGGACTCCTCTTTACTACCTGCTTGTCCCTTTCCTAGGAAAAATGCATGTTGATATTGGGTTGGCCAGGACCAAAGACTCCTTGTGCTATTTGCTGGAGAGGTAGGTATTAGCATGAGGAGAAGACTGCTTGTTTCTTGGGAATTTTGGTGGCTCACATGGCTGCTGAGATTATTGTCTCTCTATACTTGTCCACCTGCAACCCTATCCCTCTTAGAAAGACAAGCTTGAGTCCAAGGGGTAAAGAGGTTTGGGGTGGATCAGTTCACACAATTAAATGCTGGTAGAAGAGTACTCCTGCCTTTCTGGACTCTGGTACCCTAGCAATTTGCTAGGAAAGCTTAGGAAAGCAACGAGGGTTGTTGAATGTTTCTAAATGAATTACTATCTCATATAGGAAATAGCATCCTTTCCAAAAAATTGGTTATTGGTTTTGACACATCCATCAATAAGTGGGGAAATAAATAACAAGCCCAAGATCTTAGACCACAGGTGAGGCAACTGTTAAAACCAGGTTGAATGTCTTTAAAATAACTGGGAAAAGAATAAATTTGTATAGTTAGTTAAAGGTGAATCTGGAAATTTGGGGATGCTTATTGAACACCATATCAATCTTTCTTACGTTTATGCATTTTTTTAGCACTTCCAAAATATTTTGGGGGCTGTCATTGAATCAGCTAGATGAAAATGCTAAGATTTAGTTAATTAACAACTAGCCTTATCTACTTGACACAAAACATCTGGGCATTATAAACATAGCTGGAAAACACCAGATGTCAGGCAGCATATAGATGAAACATCTGGAGGAAGTGTAGTTTACAGGAGACACAGTGGAAGGTTGGAGTCAGAAGGAACGAGACTTGAACTTCATCTCTCATATGTACTCTAGACTACAATGTTTTTCATCAACCGAACAAAACTACCCCCTCACAATTTATTCTTTTGTATCTATACAAACCATCTGTGAAGGTGTATTCCAAGACATGTGTGTATTGAAAGTCATATATGTATATATGTGATATCACACAAACAGACACAAACTTATTTTTTAAAAAAACAGATAACACAACAAAGATTTTTTCTCCATACAATGGCAGATAGTAGAAGCATGGATAATTAAAATATTACACAATTCAAAGTAATTTATTAATTTTTTAATTTTTCTAAGTATGTTGAACTTACCCCACCAGTAACCTATATTTGAAAATGGATATGTTCTATGGGAAATTTTTTCAAGCAACTACACTGAGAAATTTTGAGAAAATGACTGTGCATGGTTGCAGTTCCACCCGTCTGTAGTCCCAGCTACTCAGAAAGCTGAGACGGGAGGATCCCTTGAGGCCTGGAGTTCGAGGCCATAGTGCGCTGATTGCACCTGTGAATAGGCACTGCTCCGAGGTAATCCGACAATTACCTCAAGGATACCTAAATTAACTCAAGGATACCCCATCTCCAAATTAAAAAATAAAACAATGATCAATCAATCAATAAATTGCTAGCAGGCCTTTCAAGTGCCACCTTCTGAATCAATTAAGATCCTCTTTGAACTTTGCTTTATGTTCTTTGCAAACACCTTCCCCAAAACCAGAAAAAATTGCACATCTTTCTCCTCCAGAATTACATAATATTAGAGTGGGAAGAAACTGCTGATCTAAATTCAGGCTGTCAAATACTCCTTTGAAAACATAATCCTATTATTAACTTACTATTTACACTACTGGTAATCTCCCAGATAGGACATGGAAGAGTTGCTATCTGTGTCTGGAAATAATGCAATGAAGAAGCCAACCTGATGATGGATTTTAAAGTTCTCTGGTCTTCGGTGTTCAAATCTGTGACATCGGACAGGAGTACTTCCCTTACAGGGTTATTGTGAGGATTAAAATTAAATACAAATGTTAAGCATGGAGACTGGAATATTTTAGTTGTTGCATTAATGATTGTGATGATGATGGTGAAGACAGTGCAATCATCAAGTGACATGGCCCTATTTAGTCATGGCCAATGACATTTGACCATGAATTCAACTGAAATAACTTAATTTTTTTTTTCAAACTGGATTCTGACATTAATTTGAAAATAGGATCACTCTGTTGAGGTTAAATAATTATGGCCCAAACTTTTCCAACCTAAAGTGTTAAGTTACTAGTTCTTTGTAGGTAGAGCTTCAAACCTATTTAGCAATTACCAGGCATTTAAGGGTATAGGTGGAGTCTGTGCGTGTGTGAATATTTCTTTTGGTTGCAGTACGTGATTGGAAAAGAACTTGTGTGACAGTGTAAAGACATGCAGGGCTGTCTGAAGTTTTGTGTAGGAGAATGAGCCATTAATATGATAAAGGAATGCCTTGATCATACTGCTACATGGCAAAAAGCACTGTAAGGTCCTTGGGCATAGGACTATCTTAATCACTTGTGTCTCTAGTGCCTAGCCAGATATCTGCTGTTATTAACTTATTAGTGTATATATATACTTATATATATATATATATACTATATATAGATATATACACATATATACACATACACACACACATATATACACACAAACATACACACACACACACACACACACACACATTGAATCTACAAGAAGAAAGGGAAGACATTTTACATTTGGTAGAGATGCTTAAAGGAAAAATCATTAGGCCTCAAATATCGGCATGTTTCTTAAATTCCCTCAAGGATACAAGAAACTCATAATAAAGATAATTCAATGGCTGGGGATAGGGATGGAAGAAGGTTTTTTAAAAATTTGTTTTTATTATTTTTTCTTTGTGTATGGGTTTTCCCTTGTATGCTTTTTGAAGTGACTAAATTTGAAAATTCTGGCATGATTTTAGTATAGGCCTATTTTTACTGCATTTGACCTTTGGCGGTTACGAAAAATTTTCTGTTTGGGGGAACATTGTGACTATATTTCACACTTGCTCCCACCAATTTTTTTTTTTTTTTTTTTTTTGCAAATGAGCAAGCGGCATTTACACAGTTAGGTTCATGAAAAGAGCTGCTATTTTTCAAGCATTCCTTATGCCTTTCTAGAATTGAAGACCCATTATTCTGTCATATATCAACCCATCTGTCAGCCTGCAACAGATGATTAAAATGAACTTCTTGAATACCAAGGAGGAAATTATCCTGTGCTTTACCATCTACAGCTTAAATTCAGTCTGACTTCAAAATATTCCTTTGCCACTTCCCCACTTATCATGTGAAGTGGAAAGTGAGGAAAAAATATTGCATTTGAATTACAAATTAGAAGCCATTCCTCAAGAAGATGACTAGTAGATTCATAGATGTTTTTATTCTGACAGATGGAAGGAGAAGATAGACCTGGGTTCTAGGCTCAGTTATGTTACTTCTTAGGCACATAGCCTTTGGCAATATATTTGACTTCATAGGCTTTTATTTCCTCAGTTGAAATAATAAAGAATTTATACCTTGTTTTAGAGGGTTATTGCAAGAATTAAAAAGTAATAGATAATCTTCTGGGATGATATCTTGCACAACTAGGCATCGGGTAAATGACAGATATTAGTATTTTCCCCATCATTTCTCCCCTTTTGTTCTTGTCCACTATTTCCTAAGAATTATTCCAGATAAAGGATTCTGTGTCTCTGGTATGCAAGATTTGAACAGGTGCTTAAAGAAAAGTGGGAAGTTGTGGATAAAGCTTAAGTGTATGTGTCTGTTTCTCCGCAATGTGTAGTGTTATACAGGGCAACCCACCAAAATGCTGTGTTGTTATCTGGTGTGTGTGTGTGTGTGTGGCAGGTGCGGGGCGGTGGGGGGCAGTGGGTGGTATGGATATACAGAAGGAAACGTGACTGAAATGCCATTGCCTTCTAGGGGCATGCGTGCTTTTCATAAATCTGAGAGTACCAGGGACTTCTGTCCAATCCCTCCCAAAGAAAGTGATCATATATTTCCTTGGTTTTCATTTCAGCCTGGATGAAAAAAATTTGTAATTTTTACTCTGTCTAGCCATAAATAGTAATTGAATCAAAGCTTATGTTGCATGCTTTATTTAGGTGATTTGACTTATTTTTGCCAGTTCTATCATATTTCCAATATATAACTGTTAGAATTTCACATTCGCATTTTTTTTTTGCAGTGGGAATTTTTGGGAGTGTAGGCTCCCTGCCCCCAGAATTATTCTTTTGTAAATGCTGCTGTGTGTGATGGGAGATAATGGCAGGCCTGAACATTTTAAGAAGGAAGATGTGTCCTAGAGGAAGGCTCTTCAACTTTATGCACGACAAAGCTTCTGGACATCTTGTTGAAATGCAGATTCTAATTCAGTAAGTCTGGAAGAGGGTCAGAGTCTGCATTTCTAACAGGCTTCCAAGTGATACCAGTGCTGTCACTGGACATACTTTGAGAAGCAAGTCCTAGCCTGTGAGGAAACCTCCTCCATAAAAACTTCCCAGTCTACTCCAGCATCCACTACAATCTGTGGCCCCATTTGCATACATTGCCATTCTGTCTCATTTGCATTTAAGTAGGTCTCATTCTGCCAGTTCAACTTGAAAATAACTCTGTTCCTACTTTCCCTCTTTTAACATTTATTGGGTAGTTTTTATATACCAGGCATTGTGCTAAATATTACCCATGGACCCGATTTCAACCCAGCTTCTCACTTAACACCCAACATAAATGCTGAGCCACGTGACTGTATCTCCCTAATACATATAGCATCTTCCCCCTTTCCTCATATTTCTATTTTTCCAATCCCAAACCCAGACCACACTTGGTTTATTGATGGCAGTTCCTCTATACCCAGCCAAATCTCGCCTGCTAAAGCGGGTTATGCTGTCGTGTCCCATACCTCTATGAGTATGAAGCTATGGGACACACCTCATACTCATAGAGGCTGCTGCACTTCCTCCCTCCACTGTCTCCTAAAAAGCTGAACTGATTGCTTTAACTCATGCGTTCTCTCTTGCCAAAGGAATGCACGTTAACATTTACAGTGACTCCAAATATGCTTTCCACATCTACCATAACCATGTCGCCCATTTGGGCTGAAAGAGGTTTTCTCACCACACAAGATTCTTCCATTACCAATGCCTCTCTAATAAAGGCCCTCCTTAAGGCTGCTCTCCTGCCAGCCAAGGCTGGGGTCATTCATTGTAAAGGACACGGGGAACCAAATGATCTTATTGCTAAAGGAAATGCCTATGCCGACAGGACAGCAAAAGAAATAGTAAATGCCTCCGCACCAGCAAATATTCCAGCCCTCGCTCCAAAAAGCCAGTATTTTTCTTTCTCCTCTATCACCCCCACCTACTCCTCTTCTCAAAACCTGCTCTACCAGTCTTTTCCAACTCAGGGCAAATGGTTCTTAGATCATGGAAAATTCATTCTTCCTCACCTTAATCCAGGAGACAAAGATTCTTTTACTTATTATCTCTCCTGAATAGGATCTGCAATCAGAACTATTGAGCTTTTCCAATCAGACCACCACTCACACCTATGGGAAAAGGGTAATATAATAGATCATTGGCTTAACAACAGGGAATCCTATTCATGTGATGGAAAATGGGGATGAAAGGCTTTGGTATGTAAAACATCATTCCTTCCTTGGCCTAAAAACTCATCTCCGCCTACATTAAAAGCTAATATGCCTGATTACTGTTTTTAGAAAACTTATTTTATTAGGGCAGTTCCAAGCTCAAAAATATGCCAACTGGCACCTTGTTAGCTACATAAAAATGCACCCTAGACCCGAAACTTACTGGACTAACTCCTTATAAGATTTTCTTTAAG
Source organism: Hylobates moloch (assembly GCF_009828535.3). Classification (NCBI taxonomy): domain Eukaryota; kingdom Metazoa; phylum Chordata; class Mammalia; order Primates; family Hylobatidae; genus Hylobates; species Hylobates moloch. The sequence continues at coordinate 5,668,442 of NW_026652279.1, read as the reverse complement.
GTGTCCACAGTCCCTGGTCACACTTGAAGCAGTCCTGAGAAACATCGCCTCTACCCCAATAATCCCCAGAAGAAACTTATATTTTCTTTATCTTTTCTTATAACCTTATATTTTATAAATAAAAAGACAGGAATGTCAGGCCTCTGAGCCAAAGCTCAGCCCTTGTAACCCCTGTGGCCTGCACATATACGTCCAGATGGCCTACAGGAGCCAAGAAGTCTGGAGCAGCTGAAAAACCACAAAAGAAGTGAAACAGCCATCTCCTGCCTTAACTGATTGACCAACCTTATGACATTCCACCATTATGACTTGTTCCTGCCCTGTCCCAACTGATCAATCGACCTTGTGACATTCTTCTTCTGGACAATGAGTCTTATGATCTCCCCACTATGCACTTTGTGACCTCCTCTGCTAACAATAGATAGCCACCTCTAACTGTAACTTTCCACTGCCTACCCCAGTCCTATAAAGCTGCCCCTCTCCTATCTCCCTTTGCTGACTCTCTTTTTGGACTCAGCCCACTTGCACCCAAGTGAATAAACAGCCTTGTTGCTCACACAAAGCCTGTTTAGGTGGTCTTCTATACGGACACGTGTGACACTTACATGAGCTAATCTCATCAAATTCTCGATGATAGGATAGGTACTATCATTATCATCAACGAACAGGTGAAAATACAGAGGCACAGAGAGGTTTAGTAAATTATCCAGGGTTAACCAGCTAGTGAGTGGTAGAACGAGGGCACAAATGCAGTCTGACTCCAGAGCCTGGGTCCCCAACCATTAAGGATTTGCTGAGATTATGCCTTACTGTGACTGTGTCAAATGTATTTTTGTAAATCCTGTAGCACAAATGCCTGTGTCATATCTTATCAATACAAGCAGATAAAGTAAAAATCCTTTACCAAAATAAAGAAGAAATGCATATATGCTGCTTTTCTCTTTTTTCCTAATTGGCTGCTTAATGAAACCATGGAGCTGAATATCAGGGGATCAAGACCAACATTATCAGACAAAAGTCCAATAATATGCACTTAGCTAAATTTGCATATTATTAGAATCTGGTCATGAGTAGTTATGCTACGGGGACACCATATGATCTATGGTATATTAAAATCTGTTATAATGAAATCTAATTATATGCCATATTGTGTCCTGTTGATGAGAAAAAGGAATTAACTACTAAAAAAAGCGAAGCTTCTTCATAAGATATTCTTACTCATAAAGAGGACCCCTGATTCCACACAAATTTGCAGAACATAGCTAAAGAAGTAATGATCTTTTACCAGTTTGCAGAGCTCCCCCGTTAAGTGCTTCTCATAATATTATTCCATTTTTTGATCTTTTTCACTGTTACTAAAATGAAGCCAAATAGAAAGTGTTTTCCAGAGCACAAAGAAAGCCGCACTCAGTTCTGGAGGTTAAGTATGCAACATCTTGATTCCATATTTCACAAACCACTCTCATTCAGTTTATGCACCATGGCAAATAATATTGAATCTATTGGAAAACACCTGGGAAGCAAACATTTTGCAAGTACTTTGTTTTGATGATTTTGAGAGAATGTGAAAGCCAAATTATGGTACCTGTTAAAGTAATTGTGTCTAGCTTAAGTTAAAAAGAAATCCACACTTGCAATCACAATAACCTTTTAAAATGTGTTGGAAATATGAGAGAGTTCAATCATACACAAGGGGAGATGAGTTTTAACTTTTTTTGTAATAAGAAAACCAGCAAGAGTCAAAGTAAACTTTAATAAACCTTTCAAGTCTCCTGGAGTGAGTGGTGCCCTTGCTTTTGTGCATGCATAAAGGTGTTGGTTCGTATTTAGGACTGTGTTGTATAAAAATACATATCTTTGAACACTGGAATTGCTTCAGTTCAGAAAGAGCTCTCACTGTGGGGATCATGAGGGAGCTGAGATGGACACATACTCGTGCTTATGCTTTTTGATGAGATGGCAGTTTGCCTGTAGGTTGGAAATGCTTTGTTTTCTTTCTCTGCATCTTTCTTATGTGTGCGTGTGTTTGTTTGTTTGCTTTATGTTTTGATAAATACATGTTTTTGAATGATTGTATGACCAATGACTATACAATGCACTCTACTATGTTACTGTTACTGATTTGGAATGACCAGGAACTTGCTTTTGTTTGGTGTTGCTTTAGTGCTACAACCACCTACCCCTGTCCCCAACATACACCCTCCCTCCTCCACCAACCTTCCCCAAGGGTTTCAAGGTAATGGTTCTCAACGCAGTGCTCCCTTGAAGCAGTTTATGAAGTATCACTTTGGAACAGAGGCTGGTTGAGTTTGTTTTTCTGATTTAGTATGGAGCTTTTCTGACTGTGCTCAGGACAGTGGTGGAAAACATCCCTGAGGGATCCTTTCTTTACCATTTCTCTGTCTCTTCACTTTTCATTCTTTACAAAGGCAGTAGAGTGTAGAGTACAGGAGTTAATTATTACAGTTCTGAAGTCAGTTCTGTATTCATCTTCACTGACTCATTGTATGGCTTTAGCCAAGATCCCTATACCGCCTAAGCTTTATTTTCCAAATCTGTGAAATGGGCAATACTACCTATCTCACAAAACTGTTGTGAAGATTAAATGAGATGTAACATATGAAGCATTCATTATATGCCTGACATATGGTAAATACACAATATATGTAAACCGTTAACAGTATTTCCAGATGTAGTTACCACAGGCCAGAACTGTATAATGAGACTAATTTGCCAGAACTGTATGACGAGACTAACTTGTCAAGAATGAATTCCCAAAGCAGATCACGAGTGACAGAAGTGAAGCCTTTCTGGAAATGAGACCATGCATGCTGAATGCCAACCCATTCGACCACAATTGGAAAAATACACTAGGTCTCATAACCAGAGACTCACTAACTGGGAACTGTATCTGACTAGCTTGGCACTGTGTTAATAAAGGCTGATGTTTGTATTAGGTTAATGCTTCCATGTCCTGGAGACTACACAATAGCTACCCAGCTGAATCTCTCCCTTGAGACACTTGTACTGCATTGTGGGTCTGGCTTTTGTTGGTATTATCTCTACCTTATTCTGAAGTCTACACTGCCATTTAACTCCCCACAGGTCATGCCTGACTTTGGATTTGTATTGCTATGAGGAAAGAATTGTTATTATTTTTCTGAGTCACATTTTTATTTGCCCCAGGGCACTTAATTCTATGCATTTTGGCAAAGAAACGCTATCATTCCCACAGATACTGTTGTGTTTGCTGAATCACCTGAGTATTATCAATACATATACATTTTCTGCAAGACTAACAGGACTTTCTCAAAACTCTGAGTTCTATTCTACCGTGGTTTTGATGAACTTTGCTCATAAAAAAAGTAATGAATACAAGGATTTCTTTTTTCTAATATTCACCAACTTCTTTGTTTCTCAATATGAAATGGCTGCAGGGATGAATTTCACCTTGGCTATTAGAGACCTCCTAGCTCTATTGGGTCACATAATAGCTATTTATAAGCATGAATGAGAAGACCTTTCAAATGAAAATTCATGATTCATTTTTAATATTTTTAAAATGAACAGTCCTCCCCCAGTTTTGCCCCCTAATACTTGGCATTCAAGACTAAGGGGAAACACTAGAGTGTTCTTTCTTAAAATGACAGATAACAGCATATTTCTCTGTGTGTGTGTGTGTGTGTGTGTGTGTGTGTTTTAGTTAAATATGAGGAACCAACCTCAGAAACCATTTGAAATTACTTACTCACTTTAAATGAGAACTGGGAAAATTAGCTAGATAATCCAGGACCACAAAAAAACACCAACAGAAACAACAAAAAGTCAATAGACATCATTGATCATTCACTTTGCACCTCATGTTGAGCATGTTTCTAAACACTGGAAATATAGTCTTGGACAAAAGCAGACACAAAACCCTGCCTTTGACAAATATATGTTCTTGTGTAGGGGACAGACAATGAACAAGGTAAATTAGTGAACTATGTGGTAGTTTGGATAGTGGTAAGTATTTTGGAGTAACGATAATTGAGGAAAGAAAGATAAAAATGAAGTATGTTGGGGAAATGGGTGCTGAAGTTCCAGATGAGGTGGCCAGGGAAACTTTATTGAGAAGGTGGGTTTTGCATAAACACTTGAAGAAAATATGGCAGCCAGGGAAGAGCCTTCCAGGCAGAAGGAAGGGGAGGCAGGGAGCCCCTGAGATGGGAGCAAGCCTGGTGAGTTTATCAACCTAGGAATTGAAGACCTTAATTTATTAGCCTAAAATGGCTAACAGTGGTCCTTCACCTTTAAGAGATTCTTAAAGGATGTGATAACAAATGTACATATATTGCCCCATGGAAATTGGATTTGAGGGAAGGAGAAAACCAGTAGGAAATTGCGGCTGAACTTTAAACAAGAGGTGACAACAGTCTGGATTAGGGAAGTGGCAGCTGGACTCAAGGAAGAGATAGGAAGAAGATGGATTTAATGGAGTTTAGTAGGGGATTTGATTTAGGGGTGTAGAGGAAGTGTCATAGGAAACACCCAGGTTTCTGGCTGGAAAGATTGTAGTTGGGGGCCCAACTGTGAGAATGTGTGATTCCAGGATTCCTAGCAAAGCAAACTCTACCAGTTGAGCATATTGGCTGGGTGTATCTGCCTTGCTGAACTCTTCAAGTTCCGCCATGCAGGCAAGTCAGGCTCTTGGATGGCTATTTCATTGAGATACAGGTCCTGGGCTCTATTTACCTTGTTAAAATTATACAGAAGAAAAAAACTGCCGCTGTCTTTCTCTTTGGTTAGGGATGGTTAAGGAAAACCTCTCATTTACTCATTTCAAAATCTTTTAGATGGGAGATCTGATGGTCAGTATTGCCAGCTATTAAGTTCATGAGAGTTGTCTTTGAGAGCCCTTTTCCTATTTATCCCTAAAATATGAGTCTTGAAGTCATAGCTTCCACTCTCACACCTCCTCTCTCTTCCTGTTCTTATCCCTCACCAGAATTTCAGATCCACCCCTCAACTCTTTGCTACTATCCACACATGGAAGACCTATGCTCCTTTGATTTGACTTGTCTAAACCTAACTCACTCTCTCCTTACACCTACTTCTTCACCTGCATGTATCAGCTTGGCTGATGACAAAATCTCATGCCACATGCTGAATTGCCAAGGGCCTTCGTTAGCACCTCCTCCCTACCTATTTCAAGTGAGGCCCTAGATAAGTAACATGGCTCCTAAATGGTTGAGCCAGAAGTGAAGTGAGAACTGTGAGGTCCAGGGCCTAAGCTGGTAATCACCACCTTACACTATCCCAAGGGAAGACAGGAGGTGGTGATTACCAGCTTGAGCCTTGGATTGCACAAATCTTGGGCCTTAGTTGCAGTGGGAATAAAAACACTTCACTCCTGGGATTTCTGTGAGTTTTAAATGAGATAGTGCATGTGAAGCGCTTAGTTTGTGTCTGTCATGCAGCAAGACTTCAAGAAAGAGTTCACATTGTGATTAGACTCTATTGCTGTCTCTAATCTGTTGCCATTACCTCGTAATAAACATCCAAACATCCCCCTCCTTGCCTCTATTACCAGTAGATTATTTAATTGTTAACAAAAGCTTTTAAAAACACAGGCTTGCTAATACCTGTCTCCTACTTAAGCCTTCCAATTGTATAAATAATTGACTTAGAATTCATCATGCCTTGGAAACATGTACTTTTTTGAGGAGGGGTCAGAAATCCTTTACAGAATGTAAATCCATGCACTACAATTAGGCCCATCCTACTTCTAATAGCTTTATTTCTTACTAAGTCCTCCAACTTTAAATAATTTACTCAGCTTCACAAGCATTCACATACCCCCACTCACACATACCTACATTCATACACATACACACTACCTCTTCCCTCTCCTGTTTCTGATCCATTACTCTAGTTCTCTTCTCACAGAAAAAGCTTCCGAGTGTATTTGCCCCTAGAAGCCCGCTTTTTTTTCTCACATTTGACCTTCTCCTGTCCCTCCCTTCCCAAAAAACAGTTCCCAAGTTTCTCTGGTTTGAATCAATTCAATTCCTTGTCCTTTCTTCATATATAGCTATTGGCTTTCCTCTGCATGTGGGTCTTGGTGAACCAAATATCCCTAAAGTCAGGGTACTCTATAATTCAACTTTCTCTGGGCCTCAGGGCCTAGAGCAGTATTTTGCACATAAATAATTTCTCAATTCAATTGTTTTTTGAATTCAATTAGGAAGATTTCAGTTTCTAAGATCTGAAGGTAAACATGCAGACAGCATTTAAGCATTGCGTTTACCCAGCCACATGCTGCTCCCTGGTTCACAGTTTACCTTACAACTGAGTCTGAGAATTGTATTTGCATAGCCATCTGGTTTTCAAATTGCCAGCAGGCCCAGATCTGCCCAGTCTTTGTGTCGCTACACCTTACATTTAGCTGTCACCAATGAATCTTTTCAGTGAGATTTGCCCCCTCATAGTATAGACCAGAGATTAAAAACTGGTTCAGCCAGTTTGACTAGGTTTAAAAAAAAAAAAAGTATCCTGTAGGGGTAGAGTGAATGTGGAAATGGCTCTTCAAGGGTCACGGGTTTCTGAGGTCCACCTTTGTCCTGGTCAACATGTTTACTAATGATTGGGAAGAAGGCTTAGATAACATGTTTTCTTTGTTCTTTTTCTTTTCTTTTCTTTTCTTTTTTTTTTTTTGAGATGTATTCTTGCTCTGTTGCCCAGGCTGGAGTGTAGTGGCGCAATCTCGGCTCACTGCAACCTCCAACTCCTGGGTTCAAGTGATTCTCCTGCCTCAACTTCCCGAGTAGCTGGGACTACAGGCATGTGCCAACATGCCCAGCTAATTTTTTGTGTTTTTAGTAGAGACAGGGTTTCACCATACTAGCCAGGATGTTCTCGATCTCCTGACCTCGTGATCCGCCTGCCTCAGCCTCCCAAAGTACTGGGATTACAGGTGTGACCCACCATGCCCAGCCCCAGATAACATGTTTTCTATGCATGGAAAACTGTGGACTGGCTTGACATACTGTTAAGAACAATGATGATACAGTTTTAAGAAAAACTTGGAAAGTCATTCCAACTGGGAATTCCTTTTCTAACTTTGGGTGAGGGAAATGGCTAGGAACTTTCTAAAATTAGCACCAATTCTCTTGTGCTCATATAAATTATCATTTGGTATTTGTTTCACGTACTCAGAGAAAGCCAATTGGAATAGAATATGTTAAATACCAAATAACATTTTATTCTGACAGGTTAACTTGATATCAACCTCACATGAGCTGTGAAATCTCAAAGGCTATACAAGGATGATGGATGCTGTTGATCTTGTGTCAAGGAGGGTCTTTGTAAAATCTAGTAAAAGAAAGCACAGTATATTACAGTCTCATTTGGGGATTTCTTTGTAGCTGTAGTGTCAGAAGAGACTACAAAACGAAGGAAGTTATTCTACCTAAAGTTAAAGATAGTAACATTATTGTCTCTAGTATTTGCTCATAATAAAACAATGACACTTGGATCATGAACAAATGTTTATTTGCACAATAACTGCATTAAAGATTATAAACGGTTGGTTTAGTTTTTACTGAAATAGAGTTTAGCAAAAAAGGAAAAAGTTAATGTGAAGCCTCAGTATCTTTCTTCCAAAGTCTAGGCTTGGAAAAGCCATAAATCACACTCTTACTCACTTCACTCTTTAGCAAGTTTCCTCTTGAGATCTTTGTTTCTGACCCCTAACAAAGTATGCTCCTGGTGAAGGCAACTCTTTCTATCCACTGAGAAAACATGAGGTCCAGACCTTTTGTGATTTTCCATGTTTTTTTGATTAAATTTCCTTTGAGTAAACTGACATTTTCTCTGAGTAAGCAGAGTCTGTTTGAATGTTATTTTCTCTATAAAGCTTTTCCCCACAAACCCAGCCACTGCATTGAAGAAACCCTCACTATAGCTTGGAGCCATGAGAAGCGTATCTGGGAAAAGTTATTTTTATTTACAATCTCTAATTGGTTCCTAAGCAGGGAGACCCCTTCGTGACTGAGGGGGGCTAATGGATTTGGGAATAGGAGCCGAGAGTGTGCCACATCTTTATGATGAGAAAGAGGAACAGGGGATCATGGAAGAAGAAAAATCTGGGAGGCCAGAGAGGCTGGTAGGAAGAGGTTCAAGAAGCAAAGGAGAAAATTGCTATTGGCAGAGGGTGGGTATGAAATGAGGGCCTGGAATAAAGAACACGTCATTTAATAAGCGTCTATTTATTTCTTTGCATTAACTTTTTGCTGTGTAACATGCAATGTCAACTTTTCTGGGTCCTGTTAACTCTGCTATACATCGAATACTCAGCTCATGCTTGTGGGGGTGGATTCTCTGAAGTGTTTGCACCTGCTTCAACATGGGTGCTTAGGAACATGTGGGCTATATAGGTAGGGTTGACTGTGTATGTGCCCTTATGTATGTGGGAGAGGCATGTTGCAGGGATTCACTTATGGCCCTGCCTTAATTATTTGAAAGTGCTCACCCACACTTTCAAAGATTTATCTACTTGGATGATAAATTATAAAGTCACACAAAAATAGCTTTTATCTGACTGTACTTTGAAGTCTGGACACATTTTATCCTTAAATTGCCTGCTTATCTATCTATCTCTACCCCTGAGATTGTGGGTTCCCTGAGGGATAGGACACCACCTTCATTAATTCATTCAACACTATGTATTGAGTTCTGTATATGTGTTGTGTGCTGGGATACAATGAAGAATAAGATTAGATCTCTGCACTCAAAGATCTTATGATATGGTGGTAGAGGGATATGTAACCAAACAAGTATAAACCAGAGAGTTGGGGCTTACAGTACGGTTTTCCCACCTCAGCACTATTGACATTTTGGACCAGATAATTCATTGTTGTGTTAGAGTATCCTTTGCTTCATCGGATGTTTAGCAGTATCCCATTGCCAGATTCCACTTCTCCTCACTTTGCCCCCACTTCACCACTGAGAACTACTCATTCTCTTACAGCTAGATGCAAGGCATCATGGGAAGAGCACTTAACCCATACTTGGGTGGAGTTTTATTAATCCTTCATCCTCAACATCTAGTTGATGCTTAATAAATGCTTGATGAATAAATGCAAGACATAGTAATCACACTACCCTTCTGGATTCTTGGAATGAAGTTTAGTAAACTATGGGAAAGTTTAAGTGTGAGGCCACAGGCAAAATTTGGGAAATAAATTTCACTCTGTATCATTGGCCTGAATATTGTTCCCCAAAACACTCTCTCTAGCTTCAAAAGGACTTACTCCCCAGATATTACAGGGCAGATTTTCTAGTAGTTATTTTCCTGTTAGTAAACACTGACTGTCAAGCACTTTGGCAAATACCAGGTGCCTGCAAATGTTCGTCATTATAAAGCCACATAAATATTTTAGATTCCATCATCCACAGCAGGGAAAGAAAAGAGTCCAGATTCTAAGGGGGAAAAAAAGCCCTGACATTCAGCTAATGGCTTTCACCCACCAATGGGCCCACCTGGTAGCTTGAAATTTAGAATGTCTTAGAAATAAATATTCTTTGCAAAAGCTCATTAAATCTGTCTCAATTTGGTGGCGGCATCCTGTCCCCAAGTTGGCTATTGTATTTATGTAAATGATGATAAGAAAATTCACAACACAACCCACACATTCCTTTCACACATCCTCTGTCCTGAACCAGATTGACATAGAACAATGAGATGGCAGAACTAACTGGCAAGATGGACCCGAACTACATGATGGTGTTTCTTGGATATCCTGAGAAATAACGAAGGGCTCAGTGAACCAACTGTGTGACTTTGGCAATTGATAACTTCTCTAGGCCTCCACTGATAAAACAGAGGGAGGACGTAGAAAATGATGATGACCTCAAAGCTGCTCACAGCATTCATTCTGATCCCTTTCACTCTAGTTTTACATCCTTAAAGCTTCAAGAAATTGAGGGGTCACAGCATTAATATTTATTTTGGAGGTGGGAGAAAATGGAATACAAAAATCAACCTCTTAATAGACTTCTTATCTTGAGTGTGATGAAACCTCAGAACGTTCTGAGGTTGGCTGCCATGTAGAATGGACAGGTACAAGTTACCTGCTCCGTTTGACCTAATTCTCAACTGTCCCTTCACCTGCATTGTCAACTATGATGTTCTGTTGATGGAAACATGACCCAACTGATAGCCCTGGGTTTTGGATTACTAAATCTTCTGGTAATTCTCTGAAATTCTCTCCTTTTCCAAAGATAAATATTCTCAGTGACTTCAGAGAGACTCACTCATGTTCTTTAGAAGCTGCAATTAATAAGATATTTTCCCTGATGGATCCATTGTTCCCCTAATTGGAAAACTGTAATTTCTTTGCTGACTCCCTGAGGTTCATTTTATTTGCAGTACTCTTAAAAAACACAAAACCCAGCAGAATAGCTGCATTTTTTGTCTTAATATTACTGCTGAACTAAGGGAGGAAAAAATCACACACACACACACAAACCTCCTCCCTCCTTTAATTCCATCAGGGCATGCCTTATTCTAATACTTATTAAAAATGAGAAAGAAGTCTAGGAGGCTTCTGGAGGTCTAAGTTCATAAAGTGAATATGCATAAAGTAGCAGTATATCAAGTTTTCATAATTACACCTTTTTATGCATACAGTTCCTGGAGTGAAATCGGCTTTGACTTCGGCTGATTTAATAGAACCTTTCCAATTTAAATCTATCCTGTCACTTCTACTTAGCTGTTGTTCAATTTTAAATGACAAAACGAGTTATTATTTTCCACTTTCACAAACCAATAAAGATTCTATACTTCTAAACAAGAGTGATGAGACAGCATTTAATTTCTGACCTCTTTCCCTAACTCAAGAGCTTTGGGAAAGGAAAGTATTTCTGTTTTGGAGAGATAAACTTTAAAATGACAGGGCAAGAGAGGATAGAGAGACTCAGGCTTAGGTGACTATACCTAGCATAATGCTTTACTCAGAGTCAGCAGGTGTCGGATCCCTGTTGCAAGAACAATGCTTTAGACAGGAGAGAAGACTTTGAATAATCTCACAGCAAAAGAGATAGTTCAGAGAGCATACAAAAAGAAGAAGAAGAATAAGAAGAAGAAGAAGGAGAAGAAGGAGAAGAAGGAGGAAGAGGAGGAGGAGGAGGAGGAGAAGGAGAAGAAAGCACAGTTAAAGGTGGAATTTTGATGAAAATGGAGGCCTTTGGAACAATTTGATTTAGTAGGTAGCAAGACTCAATTAGAAAGATTTCAAGTTAAGTCACAACTGAAAGTGCCACTTGTTTTGCTGTCCCAGAACACCCAAGAAGAACACTCACATAGATGTATGGTTGCTTTGGACTGAAAGTCAAGTGGATGTGAGGGTTTGAATTTTAGTTAAAGAGCCATATACACACACATTGGAGCTTGGAGTTCATCCCTTTGATAAGCACTTACTGAATGTCTGCTCTGTGTTGGGCTCTGTCCTACTTAGAGCTGGTTCTTCAGGGATAGCAAAACCAGTCCTACCTTCAAGGAGCTCATTTTGCTGGACAGGAAACTAAAGTCTAAGCAGAAAACTGAAAGGGTGGCATTGTCCTAGGATCATAGATCTAGGCGGGGTCACCTGTGTCTAGCCAGAAAAGTTTTTTCTTCTGGAAAAATTTCATTAGTTTTACTTAATACTAAGCACCTTAGGAATATGTTCATATATCATCAAACTATTATGTATCAATCAAATTACTTTATATAAGCAAGAGTATAAAGTCTAGGTGAATTAGCTTTATTTTATTACACATGGTAGAAAAGAAATACTGTCTTTTTATGAGCATTTAGAAATTTTCTGAATTTTGAATACAGAATATTACTAATTCCTTCCTTCTCTTTGAGGGTAATTCATAACTGAGTCTTTAAAAGGATGGCTGTTATTCAAGAGTAAATCTTTAGTTTTCAGATTACGTATTTATCAAGTAACCTCCCTCAACCAGAAAACAGATAAGCATTAGTAACCAGTGACTGAAAGGATGTTTTGGAAGTTTATAAATTTGAATTTACTTTGAAAAAGCACAATGATTAATATCTATTTTAAAGAGAAAGGTAAGAGACCAAATTCCACCTTTTCAGAGAGGAACAAAGACCGCAGGGACAGCAGGTATACTATTTTTAATTTCATTTTCCTCTTACGAAATGATTAATGAGAACAAAGTGCACAACAGTAAAACTTTAAGATCCCATGATTAGGTAGATTTCCCATACATTTTAGTATGCATATGGAAGGGAGTATTTGAGAAGAATTAGACTCCACCATTTTAAAATAGCAAGCTGAGTCTCTTCTGAAATGAGGCATGGTCTTAATAACACTGATGCTTATTGTGATTTTCAAAACCCTGATGTTAAACTGTAACAGTCGTGATGGGTACCTCCAATATTATAGACCCAGACGTTGGAGAGTGCGTATTCTATATTTTGGGGGGTTCTTTTATGTGTTTCTATGTTTCCCTTAGAATGTATATTTTCAGGAACCCAACAAATGTGTGTTGAGTAGATGAGCAAACTCAGACCCTATCCTTGATGAAGGTCATTAATTTCACTTTAAATACTGCCTTTAGGGGACAATAGCTGTGTTGGAAATAATCCTTATTCTTCAGATATTTGATATCTAGTAGGGGGGATCAGACAAAACCATATCCAATGAAAGTGCAAAGTAGTAATGGATTTGACAAAGAATGATTTTTACCCAGAGCTGGGAGGTTTAGAAGAGGGAGAAATCACATATCTTTGGGAGTAAGGACATGGGTAGAGAAGAAATACTTCATAGAACAGATAGCCTGTGAGATGGGTCTTTGAAGATGAGTTGAATTTTGATAGGCTGGGAGGAAGAGGGGAGGAAGACCTTCCAGGTGGCAGGTAGCAGCTCAGTAGCTATGCAGAATAGGAATTTTTACAGCATTATTAGGGAAGGGCAAATAGTACAGTTTGGCTAAAACGTGGAATACCGGGGATGATAGGAGATGGCTCTGAAGAGTATGTGAAGGCTTAGGAGGGCCTTGAATGCTGATGTGAGGAGAGAGGTTTTATTTCTATAAGCCAGAGATATAATAGCTAAATATAGCTCTATTTGAAACAATGGATTGGAAGAATGGAAGACCGGAGGTCGGAGACCCCTCCTTAGGGAGTCTCCATGAATATGCCCTAATGTCATCAATTCTTTCCTTTCCCTGGCCCCCTCACCTGCCCTGTTCCCAAAAGTGTGCCAACTCTTAATGCATGAGGGTTTCATAAAGCCCAGAATTAGCCTTCTACCAGCTGTATCTTCTAATCAGGAACAAAAATCCCATGTAGTTTGGTCTTAGTTTTTTCAATCTTGAATCAACTATTTACAGAATGAGTGAAACAAACAAACAAAGCCAACGAAAGCTGTGGAAGATGGCTTAAATAGGGGTTTGAAAGGAGCCACCAGATTTATTCAGAAGCTCCCCAAGGCCAACTTCAGCAGGCAGAGTTGGATAGACTATTACCACTTTTGCTGCTCCCTGACCATCTGCTGGGTTGCCACATACAGAACTGCAGGCATTGGAGATACCCCAGGATGAAACTTATAAAGAATTCCATTATGCTAAAAAAAAATCACATGGGATTTCTGTATGTTTGTTTTTTCTTCCATTTTTGGCAAGAAGAGCTGTTAATGGTTTTGAACTTCACTTTTTGAGTCTCAGGGAGAAAGGATACTGCCAAAGCTGAGGGCATGCGGAGCCCAGCACTGGGCCTATGCTTGCATGGCTGTGCAAATTTATGCCTGTCTTGGGGATTTCTCCCTGATAATTAAAGCCTAACTTCTGCGTACTTAAACACAGCTTGAATTAAGTTTGTGATGTTTCCTTAGTATCTCAAGTTTCAAAGCAAATGTTTCAATGTCAGGCTCCTTAGAACAAGTTATTTTTATTTTAGTTTTTTTATTCTCTGGGAAGAAAATTATCTTTGTAGGTCTTTTTTGGGAGATCTCTTCTACAACAGCATGAGATTTCAGGGCCTGAGGTATAGTCAAAAGTTGGAATTCAAAATTTTCACTCAGATAAGAGGTCACACGTTAGGGATGTATTTAATGTGGAAAAAATTAGAAACTTCTGCCTTCAAAATCAGGAAGATAATCAACTTCTGGGTTTTTATCTTAAGGAAATAATTTAAAATGTGTGTAAAGTGCAAGGCTAATTGCTTATGAGAGAGAAAAATTCAAAGCCATGTAAAATTCTCAGTCCAACAATAAGAGATTGGTGAAATAATTCATTTTATCTCAATATAATGGAATATTATGCAGTCATTACAAAGGGAAACAGAGTTAAATAATACTGAATATAAAAGTACTAGTAGACTTACTTCATCTTTTTCTTGGTCCTGTGAATAGATAAAGAAACTGTTACTAAGCATCTACCATCTGCTTAACACCTAACCATTACACTAGACATTTGTTATTTAATCTCCATTAATACTATTTTGATGCATAGGTGCTTATAACATTTTCCAGAAGAGATAGAAATTATTTAGGTCAAGATTATTTGGCGAGTATCAGAAACCTAAATCAAACCAGCAATCACATGGGGAAATTCAGCCACTGACGTAACCGGAAAGTCTAGAATGTGCTGGCTTCAGCTGTGGCTGAATTCAGGGCCTCAATTTCTTCTTGGTAAGCCTTCCTCTCTTCCTCTCTCTTTTTCTCTCCCCTTGAGGATCTGCTTATATCTGCTCAGCTTTATTCTTTAAATAGACTCCTTCTACATCATGGGCAATGTGATCACTATAAACTAGACCCACATATACCTAGCTTAGTAACTCCATAGAAATAAGAAATCCACTTCATAGAGAAATTCAAGAGGGGACTTTGATTCCTGGCTTGAGTCACTTGACATTATAGGTATCAAGTGAGGCACCGTGATTGACCATCCGCCAGGACTGTATAAGTGGGAGAGGGTGGTTCTCCCAAAGAAGGAACTTGTGTATTTCTTGCTACTGTGTCCCCCACCTGTCTTGTGCACAGCAGATGCTCAATAAGCTGATAGATATTCTTGGCTTTTTTCTCCACTGCCAGGTAAAAAATGGGGTGGCAATACAGCACTGTGGTGAAGAGCATGTCTCTGGATCACACTCAATGTACAGCACTATTTAAATTACTTAACCTCTGTAAATTGGATTCAACATCTGTAAAATGGGAATAACAATAAGTGCCTTAATGGTATTTGGAGAATTAACCAATATAACTTCTATTTTATTTAATTCTTGGCCTGTGGAGTAAGTGGCAGCTCAATGGCATTTAACCTCACTTTTCCCTAGCCTCAACTGCATTTTTTTCTGAGTTCTTTTTTCCACGGTAATAATTTCACTTTTTTCAGTCTTGCAATTTCTAGATTGTCAATAGTCTACATTATTTTCTTCCCATAGTGGTGACTAGCCAATTGGCTAGTGGGCCAATAGTCCACAAATGAGAAACTCATTGCAATTCAAGCTTAGCTGTTTATTTCTTGAGATAGCATATAAATTGATTAGATGTTTCTTAGATATTTGAGAACAACCTGGAAGAGCATTCTAAGTTGCAGATCTCAAACAGGTGGTGGAACAAAGGTGAGATCACTCCTTGGCCAATCACTCAAGGGTTTTCAATAACCTTGTCCCTCATAAGGGATTCAGATCAGTTTTACCTGCTGTCTTTTCCTACCTGTTCTCAGGGCAAATTCTGAAGCATTTCTTTGCATACATCTGTAACTTTGATTAGGGTCCTGCTAATCAGCAATGGAAATGAAGATGTCCAGCTGCGGAAAGGGTTAACTTTGTGCCAACTGTTTGAAAGTCTAATGAACTGTGAGTATTAGAGCAAGACATTCTTAAGCCGCTGAGACCCCCAGTGAAGCTAAAGCTGTGTGTGTGAGTGTGTGCTTGTTCTGGATTCAAGGAAATAAATTTAGCCACTAGTAAGGATGTTTGCCATCTTGGGGGATGGGGAGGGGAAGATCTCACAACTTTCAAAAAGTGATAGGAAGATGAAAGTCTGAGACTTGTTTCTCAGCTGGATGCCCCAATCAAATTTCCAAGTTTCATCCTGTTACACTATTGTGTTCTTTACACCCTCCACTTTTTTCAGACTTGCCAGCTGGTAAAAGATTCAAACTCCTGTTCTCTGGAGCCTGGTTGGTTGATTTAATGGAGTAGTGCTCTCTCCCCTCTTTCCTTAAAGCATGAAATCTGAGTGCCAGAGTGGTAGTGGGATAGCTGAAGGGAGGGGAACAGAGTGATGGGGAAAAGAGTGGAGCTACACATTAGGGCTGATTGCCTTTTTCTGTAATGACAGCAGCTCATGCTGAGTTTGGAGGCTCAGAGAACAAAAAATGACATGAAAGAACATTTGATGTAAACAGGGCAATAAGAAGCCTTCCAAGCATTTCTCAAGATGAGAAAGTCAATAGAGTGTGTACCCATCCACTTGTGTTTCAGCTGATCAGTCCAATGAGATTTAATAAACACCAGTTACAGAGAAAGCACAGTATGGATATAATGGTAGATAATCATAAAGCTGATGAAAATAATGGCTTGCATTAGTTAGCACCTGCTGAGTGCCTGGTGTTGTTCTAGTGGCTTTATGGGTAATAACCCATTTACTCTGACCAACAACTTTATAAATTAGGAACCATTAGTCTCTTCATTTCATAGATGAAGACTCAGAAGTATAGAGAGGTTCTATAACCATCAGTCCAAAGTCATACAGATGGTAGATGGCGGTACTGAGATTTGGGCCCAGGCAGTCCGAGTCCAGAGCCCAAATTCATAACCCTTCCCTGCTAATGTCTCCCCATCACAGATTTTGCCCTCAAGGGTAATAGGAATAAAGCAGGTAGTTTGAGGCTAGGACCTAGGTTTTATTTGACTTCATGTCTCTAGCACCTATAACAGGGTCTGGGATCGAGTGAGGCCTACACAGCCATGATCATTATTCTTGAATCTGAAAAAGAGCTTTATCTTACCATCAAAAAGGAAACATCACATGAACTTTTGTTTCATTGAAAAACAAAAAGTAAAACCCAGCAGTATCTGAGGGCACACAAGAAAAAATCAATACAAGATGAATTAGCAAAAATAATTATGGATGATTGTTCATTAAATAGGAAAATATTTTTACTCCCCTTTTTCCCAGATCTATACCACTTTGGAAGTCTACCAATATTACTTGTGGTAGCCGTAAAAGTTAAACTAGTGCCCAAGTTGCTAGGAAATATTTAATTGGCTCAAATTCCATAATTAGATATGGAGTCAGGAGCAATATAAATGCTCCTAAAGTATTCTAGAAAAACACAAGAGTTCTTTGATGAGTAACATCTAAAACTGGACAGGGAAATGAGGCTGACAGCATTTTTCTCTCTAGGATGTCAGCTAGATCAGAAGGTGGAGCTTAGGGGAAAGAGACTGTGAAGCTGAAAGGTTTAGATTGGGCTGAAGAGTGTTTGTGTATGTGTTGAAGGTAGCTAAGAGAGGGGACACAAGAGGACAGAAGACAGTATGACAGCCAAAAGCTAGCAGTGAGGTTCCTCAACCCAGAGGAATGAACACGGTGACAGGTAGAGAGTTCCCCATAAGTAGAATTATTCAGAGAAAAGTGAAGCAACGTCTAAGCTAAAGTCAAGTGGACCTCAATTGCCTCTAGGACAGGTAACCTCCAAGATGGTGCCTCATTGCATCATCCTCTGAAAGGGAGGAATGCTGTGTCCTCACATGGCAACACATGGATATTGGGGGTCAGGGGCAGAATGCTATGATTTGAATTTGTCCTCTTCAAAATCCGTGTGTCGTCAACGTGATAATATTAAGAAGTAGGGCACTTAAGAGGTCATTAGACCATGAGGGCCCCTCCCTCATGAATGGGATTAAGGCCTTTTTAAAAGAGGCTTCCCACATGTTCTGCTCCGTTTCTCTTCTGCCTTCTACCACGTGAAGACACAATATTCCGTCCTTCCAGATGATGCTGCAACAAGGCACCATCTTGGAGGCAGAGGGCAGCCCTCACCAAGCAATAGAACCTGCTGGAAACTTGAATTTGGACTTTCCAGCCTCCAGAACTGCGAGAAGATTAATTTCTGTTCTTTATAAATTACCCAGTCTCAGGTATTTTATTGTAGCAGGACAAACTTAAGACGGCGGCAGGAGGTTGAGTCAGGGGCAAAATTGTCACCTCCCTCCTCCCTCTCCATAGGACAGGAGTTGAAAACCCCTGGTCTGTCTGAGAAAGGAAGCCAAGTTTTCTCTGGGTATGCCAGGCTATGGAGTAGAAACATTTCACATTTCATTTTGTTTTACATGAAAAAGAAAACACATAGGAAAGACACACTGGGGCTTTGCTAAGTTTCTGCAAGATCTTGATTTTCTAACTGAATGAGGAGTTCCCTGGAATGTAAGGAAATATGACAAACGTGGATGGGGTTGGGACACAGATATTTTCCACCAGCCCCCCAAAGGCACAGACTCCAGCAAAGGACAAGAAGAGCTGTGGGCTCTGGAAGAATCATGAGTTCTTTAAGCAGTTCACTGCCTTTATTAAGGCTACAGAACTACAGCTCATCTTTTCATTAAAGTAGCTAATTCGAGAAATGTGGTACCAAATACAGTGGGAATGAACCTTCATTTAAATTGTAATTAAGAATTCACTAATTGTCAAAAAGCTGAAAAAGAGCTGAGGATGCGAGATCCGATAAAACATCTAGAGAGCACCCTGGGAAAATTTTGAATGGATTAATGTATTTGCCTTCATCTGTGCTGCCAATTCTGAGAGAAATGTACTTGATACAAAATTTATAGTGGTTTAAATTATGAGTTCATTTAAGATGAAGTCTGTATGTTTTTGCATTATCAACATTTCTTATTTCAGAGAGTGAGGAGGTGACACACACACACACACACACACACACACACACACCGGCCGGGAATGGCGGCTCACACCTGCAATCCCAGCACTTTGGGAGGCTGAGGCAGGTGGATCACAAGGTCAGGAGTTTGAGACCAGCCTGGCCAACATGGTGAAACCCCGTCTCTAGTAAAAATACAAAAATTAGCTGGGCATGGTGGTATATGCCTGTAATCCCAGCTACTGGGGAGGCTGAGGCAGGAGAATGGCTTGAATCCAGGAGGCAGAGGTTGCAGAGAACTGAGATCGATTGTGCCACTGCACTCCAGGCTGGATGACAGAGCAAAATTCCAACTCAAAAAAAAAAAAAAAAAAAAAGGACACACACACACCCCCACCCACCCCACAAATCAGTGTCGGATTCTGATAGGTGTGTCTATGACTAACAACATACATACACAATTTTGGGGCTTCAAATGATATTATGTTTATCATCAAATACACTGTTCCTGGGGCAGAACTTCAAAAAGGTCCTTCATTTACTTTGCTCACCAACCTCAAGATGCTCTCAAGTTGTCTTTTTTTTTTCCATATTTGAGAGTATTTATTAAAATGCAGTTTATAGGAGTTTTCTGGCAGTAAATATTTGTTTTTATTTTTATTTTTTACTTTTTTATTATACTTTATGACAAGTCCACAGCACAGAGACCTGAAAAGGGCATGCCCTCACTTCTAGGCAAGATTATGCACCTCCTCCTCTAGGTTACCAAAGCCCGTCTACATACCCCTAGCAAGCCATTTGTAGGAGAGTTATAATGATTTAATGATTCAATAATGTTCCTCAGCAGACTAAATGCTTTTAATTCACCCATAAATACATGTTGCTTGGCCTGTTGAACACACTTATTACCTATTAAAATAAAATAGACATGAAACGGAACTGACATAAAGAGGAGAGAGGAGAATGGGGAGAGAAAAGAGGAGAAGAGTGGAAAGGAGAAGAAGACAGAGGGGAATTGGGGAGAGGGGGAGAGGGAAGGGGAGAAGAGAGAGTGCTTTCTTAGCAATTTCTGTATAGCTCAGAGACAGCAAAGTCTGATTTCTGTATTTAATTATACCCAAACAAAGGTGTAGCTGGTAGGAAAGAGCGTTTGATTATTTGAGCGTCCAGCTCTGTATCTGTCTTTCTTGTTTTCTTCCCTTAGTGATGGCCCCAGCCTATAGTTCAAAACGAGAAACCTTATTTTGTTTGGGAAAATTAAAAGTCTGCTTCCCAGTCATCTAATGGAGTGGGATTCAAGAAACACAAAGGTTAATTAGATGGTTCAACCTAGCAATTGTGATCTTAGAAGTAGTCCTGAGTTAAGCTCTATCCTTGGGGACTTCGGGATAAGAAGGTGCATGGGATAGAAGGACTGGAGGAAGATAAAACTGTGAAAGCAGCAGTCAATCAAAGTAAGGTGCCTGCAATTTTCCTTTGTGGGACTAAGGAGCTACCCAGTAATGGACAGGAGAATAATTAAAATTAATGATAATAATAGTGCTACAATCAGATACCATTAATTTATCACTTACTGTGTGCCTTTCCCTGTGTAAAGTGCTTTTCAGGCATTAACTCTTCCTTTCCTTACTGCACTCACGTGATGTGTGTGTTATTATTAACACCATTCTATATGTGAAGTAACAGCTTCCACCTGTTAAATAATATTTCACACAAGAAGATTAAAATCCAGCACCCCATAAATTAGCCACTACCCTGAAGATCGCTGGACTAAGAGCTTGTGTCCTTGTTCTGCTATTAACTTCTACCCCTATAACAGCAAGTTTTCTAATATCCCAGGGACTTATTTTCTAATGTCTAGTGCTCACTAAAGAGGAATTAAATTGAATCTGTAGAATAGGGCTAATTCTCATTGCACTACTTCTCTCCCAGGATTGTTTTGAGGCTAGATGGGGAAATATGAAAATATTTGGAAGGCACTGGGCATGAAACAAAGGTGAGCCATGATACCACTGTGTGCCTGCCATCGGTAAACACTCCTGGTCCCATAAACTGCCTTGGGTCAACCTAGTCTCCTTTATGGGAGGAGAGTTTGAATAACATAGCCTCTTTCTTTTACACAAAATCTTAAGGTGGATATCAAGCTTCTTCCTAATTCCCAGAGAAGTTACTTTAAGCCAAACGTCTTGCAATACAGAGTCACTGAAACGTGAGATGGTATTTATTAATATGCTCATTCTTAGAGCATTCCAGCATTCTGTCAGTCTTGTAAGATAAGCTGCTTTTAAAAATCTACTTTACATTAATATGGAAGAAAACTAAATCCTCATTATTTGCCTTGAGATCTGAAAATGGCTCAGAACATCCTGTCACAGTAACCTAGGCAGGAGATTGGCTTTTGAAACTATACTCTAAGGAACATGACAAAATGATATAACCTGATATCATTTCAATTTCACAATCATGCACCATTCACATGGACATTTCTGCTGTCTGAGAACTGATATTTATTTATCTGTACATGAAGACACTTACTGTAGTGACATACAGTAGCTGGCTGATTTCCTTGGCCTAATTTTCTCACTATTATATCATTCAGCATCATTAACAATTGTGTTACTTCTAAAGGCATTCAGATTCTCATTTTTACTTAAAGGCGGGCAATCTTGTGATACATATTCGGTAGAAAAAAATTTTTTCAGTAGCCATTGATAAACTTGGCTCCAGTCTGTCTGAAACTGCTCACAACTGCTTGGAAATGCATAGGAACAAATCCTGGTAGTCTGTGATTCACAATACACATTTATCCTGACCATTTTAAAGTTTGTTTTCCCTCATTGGCATCTTCTATTTGCAAGTCAGATAAATGGCACTTACAAGCAGAACCCTCTAGTATTTCTAGTAGGACAGATGCGTGGCTGTCATTCCATAACTCCAGGTAGATTCTGGAGGCAAATAAAAGAAAATCCTCTATGACAGTCAAATGAGCAAAAGAGCCTAGGGATTATGAGCTTGATTTATTTGCTTCTAGAGTAAAACAATGCCAATTTGTCTTACCTATCTCCACCCCTCTAACTCCTATAGCACATTGGCTATCAGGATCTTGGGCCTCTTGCATGGTGGTTATGAATTGAGCTCTGGATTTCGACCCACACTCTGAACCTTCTGCCTATAAGTGATGCAACCAGGGAGAGGTGGTAACTGCTCTAAGCTTCCCTTCTCTCATATATAAATGTGAATAATAATATAAACTAGGGTTGTCTTGAGTATTAAATTAGCTCAACACATAGTAGAAACCCAATCAATATTGGTTGATATTATTGTTATTATCATCCTTGTCACTTCCCTACAACATTAATTTTATTTGTGCAGGATGTATAATGTCATGTCCCAGAGGACTATAAATTGAGATGAAAATTTGTTAATTTTTTGGATGTGAACTATCTTGGAAGGGTATCTGATTTCTTAAACTGCTTGAATTAGTTTATGTTCACCTAATATAGCAATTTTGTAGTTTCATGTTCAAAGTTTGACTTGGAGAATCACAAATTACATAAATTTTTTTTAAAGTGTGTGTTTGGTTAGAAACAAAACAATGACAAAAAATAGATGGTAACCAAAATGAAGTTGCCCAAATAATGATCAGTCGTTGATATGGTTAGGCTTTGTGTCCCCACCCAAATCTCATCTTGAACTGTAATCCCCAGGTGTTGAGGGAGAGACCTGGTGGGAGGTGATTGGATCATGGGGTGGTTCCCCCCATGCTGTTCTCATGATAGTGAGTGAGTTCTCATGAGATCTGATGGTTTCATAAGTGTTTGGTTGTTCCTCACTTGCTCACTTCTTCTCTCTGCGGTCGCCCTATGAAGAGGTGCTTTCCACCATGATTGTAAATTTCCTGAGGCCTCTGCAGCCATATGGAACTGTGAGTTAATTAAACCTCTTTTCTTTAGAAATTACCTAGTCTCGGGCCGTTCTTTATAGCAGTGTGAGAATGGACTAATTACAGTAGCCATCTTTGTGAATAAAGAGGATGGGTTTTAAACAAGCAAAATTATTGTGAACATCTGAACAAATGCTTTTCTAGTATTTGAAAGTTTTCTTAAGCATGCACCACCCTCTTGAGACCTTGCTCACACTGTGAATTTGCTTAAACCTGCTCTTCACAAATGGTGTCATAGCACCGCTTACTTCCCCAATCACAGCTTCATCATGGTGGGATTCGAATCGGTGTGGTTTGCTCTTTGCAGTTATAATGGCCTCCTGCTGATCTACATGCAATCTGCCTCTGTGACTCCTATGATTCAGGCTCATTTTTAAATTAACTTTATCTGCTAAGTAATGAGCATTTCGGTTTTTTAATATCACAGAAGTTTCATCTAGGAGACTTTTCTTTTTTGATTACTAGAATTATCTCTCTTTGTTCCTTCCTCCCACGATATAATGAAACAAAACCTACCACTGTATTATACGGTTCAGGATTTCATCATATCTTGCTTGATGGGAAAGACTATTTACACAGAGATGAAGCAGCACGCCTTTACAAGATCATTTTATATGAGTAGAATGTGGTTTTATATAACAAAATAGTTTTTTTCCCACTTTATGTGTGGATTAGCTGTATCAACTTTTTCTGTTTAGAAGTCAGCATATTTCCTCAGACTTAAAAGTCCTGTGAGCGTGTTTACATGGATCCAGAAATAAACATGCATGTTGGATTTATGGTATATGCATGGCAATCTCTTGGGTATGTCCATCTGTACATCATGGTGGGGATAAGCCCAAGTTTGGTGACTCTGTTAAAGATATTTTGAAATCGTTAAGACTATTAACTCAAATTTGAGACAGAAAAAAAAAAAAAAAAAAAAAAAAACACTTGCCCAAAGTTTCAAATTCTATTTCGTTACTCCTTTTTTAAGTTAACATATTCAAGTGTTGCACACCTGAACATTTTCTAGTCCCTTCAAACTTAACAAATTTCTAAAAAGAGAGAATCCTCCCAGTTATCCTTCAAAATTTATTGTTTTAAAGTTCAGATCTCTATAATAGATATTTGTGAAATTTATTTTACTCACATATTCCCCAAAATAATTTTTAAAAACTATGTCCCTACTTGTATAAAGTTGGCATCTAATTTTGTTTTTATTGAAAGTTCAAATAGTTGCAAATAAAGTAATTTCTGGCATATTGAATGTATTAGGCTGGGCGTGGTGGCTGATGCCTGTAATCCCAACATTTTGGGAGGCCAAGGCTGGTAGATTGCTTGAGTCCAGGAGCTCGAGACCAGCCTGGGCAACATGGCAAAATTTCGTCTGTACCAAAAAATACAAAAAATTAGCTGAGTGTGGTGGTGTGTGCCTATAGTCCCTACTACTTGGGAGCTTGGGAGGCTGAGGTGGGAGGATCATTTGAGCCCAGGAGGTGAATGTTGAAGTCAGCCGAGATCGCTCCACTACACACCAGCCTGGGTGACAGTAAGATCCTGTCTCAAAAATAAATAAATAAAAATAAAAATAAAAATAAATAAATAAATAAAAGAAAAGAAAGTATTGATATTTAAAAATAAAATTATTGTATCAATTTTTAAATGTATCCAATGGAACAGTTACTTGATATTCTGTTATAATTAACAGATATTATCTTATAATTAACAAGTTATTTAACAGGTGGAAATTTTATATCTTCCTTTTGTTCTCTTTGAATTTGTATTTTTATTATACTTCCCTCACAGAATTATGGCACGATATAATTTTTTTTTCTGGAAAGCATATTATTAATTACCCTATTATATATTTTTTGCAACAAAAATATTTATACACATTTAAATTAACTGTTTAATTATTTGCGATCCTAAGACTTTAAGTATTACATTTCTTTTGGGTTGAGTGATCACTACAAGTATTATTAATGCATAATTCTCCAAAACAACAAAAATATATTATAAATTTAATATGTAATTATTAAATTTAAAAAATGGCCAGGTACAGTGGCTTATGCCTGTAATGTCAGCACTTTGGGAGGCCAAGGCAGGAGGATAACCTGAGTCCAGGAATTTGATAACCTGTCTCTGCAAAAAATATGATGAAACCTTGTCTCTGCAAAAAATGCAAAAACTAGCTGGGTGTGGTGGCATGCACCTGTTGTCCCAGCTACTTGGGAGGCTGAGGTGGGTGGATCATCTGAGCCTAGGAGGTGGAGTGAGCTGTGATTACGCCACTGCACGGCAGCCTGGGTGGTGGCATGAGACTCTGCCTCAATAAAATAAAACAAAAAGTAAAAATTTTATTGAAAATGTACAATTCTTAGATGAATAGGTAGTGTTACTCCATTTTGTATGGCTATAACACAATACCTGAGACTGCGTAATTTATAAAGAAAAGAAGTTTATTTAGCACATAGTCTACAGGCTGGGAAGTTCAAGATTGGACAGCCACATCTGGTGGCTTGTGGTGAGGGCCTTGTGCTGCGTCAACACATAGCAGAGAAATGAAAGAGGAACTGGGTATGTGGGAAAATGGATAGAAGACAAAAGAGGCTGACTCAATTTATAACAACCTGCTCTCACAAGAACTAATACAGTCTTATGAGAACTAATGCAGTCTCTCAAGAAAGACGTTAACTCATCTTAGTTATCTAACCAGCTTTAAAAAGCACTGCCTCCTAACACTGCCACATTGAAGACCAAGTTTCAACATGAGTTTTGGTGGGGGATAAACTGTATTCAAACCATAGCAGTTAATGTATAATTTTTTGATAAATATTATTTATTTATAGAATAGTACATGATTCAGCATAAATTTCATTTCCATTTTTCCTTTTTTAGATGTAAATGCTGAGAAAGCTTGCTTGCATAAATGAGAACAAATGGAGTTTTGTTATAGCAAAACCATTTATTAATTTCTTTTTGAGTTATATGTCCCATATCACATAGTAACGTGTCACCAAAAATTATTTTTTAATGATCAATCAATTGATAAGCATACTAGAATTTTTAATTTTATTGAAAGCCAAAAAATAGTAAACCTCCTTAGATCCAAAAAAGTATATTAGTCAGGCATCAGAATCACTTTTGTCAACACCAACACCAATATTTCAGTGGTCCCCTTTTCAGTGTCCCAAATGTTTTATGTTCTGTAAATGTACTGTGTAGTAAGACTTGAGTTGGTAAATAAGGATACTTTTCTTTTGTAAAATGGGAGTAGTTGATTAAGAAAGATGACCGTAAAATATTTTCAGATACAGGGCATTCTCAGGAAGATAGAGTTTGGGCAAATGCACATGTAAAAGGTGAAATTTAAAATTTATTTCCTTAAAATTATCTATGCCTAGGTACCCTCTTAGAGGTTTTGTGTCCCCCTAGGTGTATGTGTGTTTCTGTTTAGAAATGCTGGGCTATATTGATTTCACTCATATGAGTCCTTGGACCGTTGTACAAGGCAACAGAAAGTGAGGTGTAGGGTAAGGAATTGGTAGGAAAAAAACAGAGATAGATAGATATACAGAGATGAAGAACCCCATTTTCAAACCAAACAATTATTAATATATGCTCATCCTATAATATACTAAGGGAATAACATATTTCAAATAAGCACAGGTCACACTGTCTAAATAATAAGAAAAATGGTTGACTAACTCCACAATGCTGGAATTATAAATAAATCTACAGCAAACTTCACTGGTCTTTCTGAGATCTCATGAGATTTCTAATCATTTATTTCAGAGGGGTTTCTAGCAAGTTGGGTGATACTTTCCCAGCCCAGGAGCACAAGAGATTGACAGACATCATGTTTTTGTTGTGGCTTTGAGAGATTTGGATAAAAAAGAATGTGATTTCCTTTCAAACACCTACCCCGAGGGCTCAGGTAACTCCAAAGTCCTTCAAGCATTAGTAAAAGAAATTAGAAGGAAACGGAAAAAGTTATTTGAAAAAGAAAACCACTTACAATGAGTGGGCCCCGGTTGTTTTCCCGGTATTTGTTCTGGAAGAAAATGTAAACGACAGTGGCAGCCAAAGAGTAGAGGAAGGCGAAGACAGCAACAGTGACGAAGAACTCTGCTGAAGATGAGGAGTCACCAATCAATGCCAGCTTCTGCCGTTCCTTTCCCTCGCAGGTGGGCACCTCAAACGTCACCTGGTGCAACCTAAATTGCCAGATTTAAGGAGATATTCTTTAAATGCAATGGAGACAAAAATAGATGACTTGTGTCTACGTCTTCTAAAGCAAAATGGGATGTGATCTGGGAGTTTTAGTGCATGCCTATGTAACATATTCATTAAGAAATTTACAGACATTATAGCTAGAAATGTGGAAATCAATATTGCAGCTAATCATCATTCAACTGGTTATCATAACAGCTAGTCACCCTTAGGTAGAGGGGAGGAAGGAAGGGGAAAGGGAACCTGAAGTTGTGATAAATTAGACTAAGACATTCCCCTGCTGAGATTCTTCAGTGCTTCCTCTGTTTAACAGGGCTTGCCAGGCCTTACCTTGGTGCCCCTAACTGTATCTCCAGACTCCTCCCCTGCTGCTCTGTCCTCCATCACCCTGTTTCAGCTACATTGGCCTGCTTTCTGTTTCTCAGTTATGACAAACACGGTCCTATCTCCAGGTCTTGTTGTTGACTGTTCTCTCTTCCTAAGTCACTCTGCCCCCTGGCATTTCCCACGGCTGCCTCCTTGGCATTCAGGCATCAGCTCAACATCTCCTGAGAGATGAGAGCCTTTTCCTGCCATTCATCAAAAGGATCTCCTTTCCTTTAGGTATTTTCTATTACATCACTCTATTTAATGTCATTCATAGCACTCACTAGCAGATAAAGCTGTCTTGGTAATGAATTTGATTACTTTTTTTTTTCAGTCTCCACTGCCCACTCAACTGTGAATATCATTTCTCCATGATAGTGGGAATCTTGGTTTTCTTTTTCTCTGTGACCCCGAACACCTGACCTTTTTTAGGCACTGAGTAAATAGTACTTGGATAAATGAATGCACATTCTTGGTTCTGTAAGATGGCTGATAGATCGTAATTTGATTGAACTTTTATAACTTCTATTTTAGTGAGTAAACTCTATCAGGATAGCATCCAGGCTCAATAAATTACTGGATACCGACAAAATAAGATGCTTTGGGCAATACTTTCAGCCCAGTAAATAACACCTAAGGAAGATGTGTTATATCCAATATGGTAGCTCAGGGTGTGAACTGGAACTAAGTTGTGAACTATAATTTAATATAGAGGCCAAAATTTTTCTTCAGAAATGATAATTAGGGAGGCACTTGCAAAAAGATATGACTGAGGCTTATTTATGACAGTAAAGTGCCACTTGGAAAATTATCTATAAAAGTAACAGTGATGATAAAGCCATTCACGAACCTCATAAAGTCCAACTTATACTTAGGAAGTATTTTTCTTACTAAACAAAACTCAATCCCTTTAAAATGGATCTGTTAGAAGTCCTAGCCAGAGCACTCAGGCAAGTGAAAAAAATAAAAGGCATCCAAATAGGAAAAGAAGTCAAACTATCTCTCTTCACTGATGATATAATTTTCTGTCTAGAAAATTCTAAATAATCTGCCAAAAGCCTACTACAACTGATAAACAATTTGAGTAAGTTTTTGATATAAAATCAGGGTACAAAAATCAGTAGCATTTCTATATACCAATAATGTCCAGGCTGAGAGTCAAATCAAGAGCACAATCTCATTTACAATAGCCACAAAGAAAACAAAATACCTAGGAATGCAGCTAACCAAGGAGGTGAAAGATCTCTAAAAGGAGAACTATAAAACTCTGCTGAAAGAAATCAGAGATGACACAAATAAATGGAAATACTTTCCATGTTCACGGATTGGAAGAATCAGTATCACTAAAATAGCCCTATTGCCCAGAGCAACTTACAGATTAAATTCTATTCCTATCAAACTACCAATGTCATTCTTCACAGAATTAAAAAAAACTATTCTAAAATTCATATGGAACCCAAAAAAAAGAGCCTGAATAGCCAAAACAGTCTTAAGCAAAAGGAACAAAGCTGGAGACATCACAATACCCAATTTCAAACTATACCACAAGGCTAGAGCAACCAAAACAGCATGGTACTAGTACAAAACAGACACATAGACCAATGGAACAGAATAAAAAACTCAGAAATAAAACCATACACTTATAACCATCTGATCTTTGACAAGGCTGCCAAAAACAAGCAATGGAAAAAGAACTCCCTACTCAGTACATGGTGCTGGGATACATGGCTAGCCATACGAAGAAGAATGAAACTGGACCCTTACCTTTCAGCATATAAAAATATTAACTCAAGATGGATTACAGATTTAAATGTAAGACCTCAAACTCTTGGAAGAAAACCTAGGAAATGCCCTTCTCAGCATTGGCCTTGGCAAATAATTTTTGGCTAAGTCCCCAAAAGCAAATGCAACAAAAACAAAAATTGGTAAGTGGGACCTAATTAAACTGAAGAGTTTCTGCACCGGAAAAGAAACTATGAAAAGACCTACAGGATGGGAGAAAATATTCACAAATTATGTATCTGACAAAGGTCTAATATCCATAACCTATAAAGAACTTAAACATATCAACAAGCAAGAAACGAACAGCCCCCACTAAAAATGAGCAAAAGACATAGACACTTCTCAAAAACAGACATAGGGCTGGGCGTGGTGGCTCATGCCTGTAATCCCAGCACTTTGGGAGGCCAAGACTGGGTGGATCACCTGAGGTCGCGAGATTGAGACCAGCCTGACCAACATGGAGAAACCCCATCTCTACTAAAAATATAAAATTAGATGGGTGTGGTGGTGCATGCCTGTAATCCCAGCTACTGGGGAGGCCGAGGCAGGAGAATCACTTGAACCTAGGAGGCGGAGTTTGCAGTGAGCCAAGAAAGCGCAATTGCACTCCAGCCTGGGCAAGAAGAGCGAAACTCTGTCTCAAAAAAATAAAACAAACAAACAAGAAAGACATAGAAGTGGCCAAAAAAACATTAAACAATACTCATCTTCACTAATCATCAGAGAAATGCAAATCAAAACCATGATGAAATAACATCTCACACCAGTCAGGGTGGCTATTCTTAAAAAGTCAAAACCAACAGATGCTGACAAGACTGCAGAGAAAAGGGAACATTTAAGCACTTAGCCACCATGGAAAGCACTTTGGAGATTTCTCAAAGAACTTAAAACAGAGCTACTCTTTGACCCAGCAATCCCAGTACTGGGTATATACCCAAAGGAAAATAGATCATTATACCAAAAAGACCCATGCACTGGCATGTTCATGGTGATGCTACTCACAATAGCACAGACACAGAATCAACTTAGGTGCCCATCAATGGTTGATTACATAAAGAAAATGTGGTACATATACCCCATGGAATACCATGTAGCTATAAAAAAGAATGAAATTACATCATTTGCGGTAACATGAATGGAGTTGGAGGCCAAAATCCTAAGCAAACTAAGGCAGGGACAGAAAACCAAATATGCATGTTCTTGCTGATCAGTGGGAGCTAAACATGAAGCACACACAGACGTAAACATGGGAACAATAGACACTGTGGAGTACTAGAGTAGGGAGGGAAGAGGACATGGGTTGAAAAGCTACTTATTGGGTACTATGCTCACTGCCTGAGTGCAATATTCCCATGTAACACACCTGCACATGTACCCCCTTATCTAAAATAAAAGTTGAAATAGAAAAAAAAACCACCAGATTTGTTGTGCACATCATCTTCCAATTAAGATAATAATGTTAATAACACAATAATAGCAATTAACATATTGGGGCATTTCTTATGGGCCAGAAACTAAGGCTTAGAAAGATTAAGTAATTCATTCTAAGCCACATAGTTAGTAAATGTCAGTCCAGGGGTTTAAATCTGCATCAAACTCCAGAGCCTGATTTTTAAACTTCTACGTTGACTTGCTTATGTTAAATAATGAGGACATTAACTAAGATATACATATTTTTAAAGTGAAGCTCATGGACCACTGGCATTAGAATTACTAGGGACTATGTTAAAAATGTATATTCCTGGGCCCCATCTCAGATCTACTGAATTGAAACCTCTAGAGGTATGCCTCGCTCACAGCTAAAGCAGGAAAATCTAGTCCCCTTAAGTTCCTTATTTCTCAAGTCCATTTGTTTTTGCTTGTATATATTGCACTTTCCCACAAAAATCCTTTTTCTTAACTAACATAAATGTGTACAGCTCCAACAAAATTCAGGACAACAGAAGCATTCATTATGGTTATATCATAGAGCCCCTTTCCTATCCTTGCCAGTGATACTAGAATCTTCCTCAATAGTTTTGTCTGTAGAAATACTGAAAAATAAAATGGATTTAAAGGTAATCATCTCAATTATTCTGACACAGGTGATTTTCAGATAATGCACACTTTTTCTCATTATTTAAAAAGCGTGGCATTGACTTAATACACTTTCAACAACTTTACAGTTCACATAATAGCTAGATGCGGCCGGGTGCGGTGGCTCATGCCTGTAATCACAGCACTTTGGGAGGCTGAGGCAGGCAGAGGTCAGGAGTTCGAGACCAGCCTGACCGACATGGTGAGACCTTGTCTCTACTAAAAATATAAAAAAATTAGCCAGACGTGGTGGCGGGCACCTGTAATCCCAGCTACTTGGGAGGCTGAGGCAGGAGAATCACTTGAACCCGGGAGGCAGAGGTTTCAGTGAGCCGAGACCGGGCCTTTATACCCCAGCCTGGACAACAAGAGCCAAGCTCTGTCTCAAATAAATACATAAATAAATAGCTAGATGCTGGGGCTAGAGTGGGGAATAAAGAAGAGATGGAATGGTGCCTGTCCATGTTGAACTTAAAGTTTAGAGAGAAAAGATGGGTTTTCTGAGAGGAACCTGAGGCTAGTCTGAGGGTGGGGTAGCCAAGGTAAGATTCCCTATGGAAGTGACTTTTAGGCTGAAACTTTAAAGATAATAGGAATTACCCAGATCAAAAGTTAAGAAAGAAAGCACAATGAGATACTACTTCACATCCACTAGGGTGGCTATAAAAAGAAAGATTATAAGATTGGAATTATAAGTGTTGGTAAGGATGTAGACAAATTGGAACTTTCGTATGTTGCTGGGGAGAATGTAAAATGATGCAGCCACTTTGGAAAACAGTCTGGCAGTTTTTCAGGTAGTTAAATATAGAGTTATCATATGACTCCATTCCAGCAATTCCACTCCTAGATACATACCCAAGAGAAATGATAACATTTGTCTACACAAAATCTTGTACAAGAGTGTTCACAGCAGCATTATTTATAATAGCCAAACAGGAGAAACAACTGAAATGTCTATTAACTGATGAATGAATAAATAAGATGTAGTTTATTCATACAACAGAATATTATTTGTCAATAAAAATAAAGTACTGATACATGCTACAACATGGATAAGCCTTGAAAACATTATGCTCAGTGAAAGAAGCTAGTCACAAAAGACCACATACTCTGATTCCATTTCTATAAAATGTTTAGAATAGGTAAATCTATGGAGACAAAAAGCAGGTTAGTGTTTGCTTAGAAATGGGTGGAGGATGGGAGAATTGTACAGTTTAAATAGGCAAATTGTATGGTATGTGAATTATGTCCCAATAAAGCTTAGGAAACAGGAAAGAATATGCACCAAGCTCCTGCATAGGCAAAGGGCATAACACATGGGGGAATAAAATGTGGCTTGGAAAACTGGAAGATGGTGGGAAAGGGAATGGTGGTGCAGGATGGGGTGGAAAAGTAGCCGGGGGCTGCCATTGTGGGGCCTTGTTGTCCAGGTGGCCAAATTATAGATTTTGGCTTTAATCTTGAGACAAAGATTAGAAAGATCTTCTTAGAATAAACAGTATGTAAAACAAAAACACATGTCACCCGTTGCAATTATCTGCACTTGATAGTTTCCAGGTGCCAGGCTGCACCCCAGGATCGGCATGTCTCCAGTGCACTTTTTCCTTCAGCTGACATGCACAAACTAGGTCTGCAATCTTTGTGTGTGGTGGAGACAGTGGGGAGGGAGAGAATAAAATATTTTTAAAAATATGCAGTCAGCCAAATAACAATATTTTGCCCATTGCTGACTTAGCATGTTGACTTAAAGAAATTGTTAATTGTGCTTATCTGTATAAGACAAAAAAATTACTAAAAGATCTTATTAATACTGATGATGTATAGCTGGATATTTAGCCTACCAGCCATACTGGGTAAAATATATATACACACACACACACACACACACACACACACACACACAAAGACACGTGTATATACATATGTGTATATATGTGTGTATCTATGTATACACACACATATATGTAACTGTTGCTTAAAAGAGCTTATATATAAGAACTTTATAAGTTCTCATAAGCAAAAGGCATATATATGTATAAATACATACATATTTATATATTATATATAAGTTCTTTTAAGCAACAGTAATATATATGTATAAATTCGTATATTTTGTATTTTGGGGGGAAGTGTATAGTCAGCATGTGTTTTGTAGCTGTAATAACTTTGGAAGCAAATATTCATTCAGAATCTAAACAAGGAAAAACCTTTCTAAACAGAGCATGTCATTCGACAGAACCTGGATGCTGACGGGGCCACCTCTGATCTTGTGAGGAACTCGTCAGGGAGCAATTGCTGAAGCTGCAAAAGGTACCGAATTCAATTTGTTGATTTCAAATGTAAAATTCTCTTCATGGCTTGCCCGACCCAATCAAGAGGTAATTGAATTTCACTGGGTTTAACCGCATTGTGTCTATCAATGAAAGGCCTCCATTTTAGAGTGGTTTCTTTTAAAAAAATATGTACCAATGTTTAAATGGAGTCATTTAAAACATTTCACTGATGCTTCAATTAAGTTAAAGAAACTACTGAGTCCCCATAGTTTTTAGTTACGTTTGTAGGGTCTGGAGTAATATTAAATGCAACTATCCTTTCAGGAGACTGGAGCAAGACAAGTGGCATTGCTTTATTGATAGAAATATTTGTAATAACAACCACCAACATTTTTCAACCTAGTCATTGGGCTCGGTTCTTTACCTACTTGTGTCTCATTTAATGCTCATAACAACTCCCTTCAGTGGGTACGATTGCTATTACCATTTTACAGAGGAGGAAACTGAGGCTTGGAAAGGATAATGACCTTGCCTGAGGTCATGTGGCTAGAAGATGGCAGAGATGAGTCAGGAATGTAAGAAGAGTAGAAGGAGCCTACACTGGCAAGTACTGCACATGCCTGCCTCTCTGCTTTAAAAATTACAGCATCCTTAGATTTCCAGCTGAATATTTGTACGCAAATGACCCAAACCAGCTTTCCCGTGCCATCTCATCTAACGGTAGACTGATAGTCTGTACTGAATAGGATTCTAAACCAATGTTCATTCTGCTACCACCTTGAAGTATGTGAATTAGGCATTGTACAAGGTACCCAGCAGTGATAGAGTTGAATCCCTGTAGACTGACCGATAGAAAGCCATTAAAAACTTGCTAATTTCCAAATCTTGTCCTGGGTTATTCTAACATTTGCCTCAGAAACCAGTAAAGGGTAAATGAACCTGACTATGCCATGTTGTGAAATTGTGATAATTGTGGTGTGATTTTTTAATAGAAAGTGAGACATTAGGTGAAACGAAGCACAGATTTATCTTTAGGTACAACCACACTATTATGGTCATCTGATAATAAGACCTTTGATATTATTGACAAAACCTTTCACCGGGTGTGGAAGGAAACAGGACTAAAGCTCCTACCAATACATTTGGTGGTGGTTCAGTGCAAGACAGAAATGACATGTCCCAAGGGCAGTGATCCATCCCAGGAGCAGATGTGGGAAGGATTAAGGTGTTGGGGAGCAGGCTGCTGTCACTGAATTTCTGGTAGCTGGAATTCAAGATCAGAGGGCAATTGGCAAATTGTAGCGCTGAGTACGTTTTCTCTTTACCTGATTATTTTTCTTAGGCCCTGTTTCAATTCTGTTTACCAGTCGACAGGAACTTTAATCCTTTTGCTCCATTTTTATCCCTCTCTTCCCAGTAGGAAATATTGACACTTATCTGCTTTTAGATTGCCTTGTCTTTAGCTAGCCATATATGCGTGTG
The DNA here is from genome assembly GCF_009828535.3 of Hylobates moloch. NCBI lineage: Eukaryota > Metazoa > Chordata > Mammalia > Primates > Hylobatidae > Hylobates > Hylobates moloch. The sequence continues at coordinate 5,633,423 of NW_026652279.1, read as the reverse complement.
TATGTGTAATAAGTGTGTTTGTGTGTGCATTTACAGATATACACATACACTCTTACTCAGCTTATATGATTCGCAACATAAATCACTACAAAATCCTGAAAATTTATGTAGCACTTTCACACACTGCAACTCATTTTTCCCCCCAAGTAGCCCCCCCACATTATGCAGATAGGGAAGTTGGAGCTCAGCTATCTCAAAAGAATCACTAAAGATCACCTGTTTGCACGGAGTAGTGGAAAACTAAGCACTCAGGCTTTCTGATACCAGCTCTTAGATGTTTTACTTATGACCCAAATTTCATTTCCATGTTTTCCAAGCCACTGACTTCTCCATTATGCTCAAGTCATTCATTCATTCAGTAAAGATTTATTGAAATTCATGTGCCAGTCATTAGAAACAGATGGGGAGACAATGAACTATGGGGAATGAGAGTGCAGATTATCTGGAAGGTTGAAAAAGACAAATCCTTCTCTGTTACTTCCACTGGTTTTCTTACTGTACCCGAAGAATGGTATTTGGTGATGGTATTCAGAATGATGATGGTGATTTCACTTCTACTGCTAGATGCCAATCAATGATTGACATTTATTGAGCATATACTAGCCCAGGCACCATGCCAAATGTTTTCATCTATTATCTCACTGAAACATTCAAATTTGATCAAGTGGTTACTATTAAGTTATTGCATGTTAATTATAGGAGCAAGGAGACTTTTTGAAGTAGGGCCTTGAAATGGAGTCTGTGTGACCCCAAAGCTCTTGCTCTTAACCTCCCATACAAAAACAATGCAATGCTATCAATTGTTTGTATCAATCACATACTTGCTGACTTCTTGCACCATTGAGGGCTTTTCTAATGGCCTTCTAGCAACTGACTCTCCCTTGTTACTTTCAGTCCTTTCTCCATAGGACAGTTGTCATAGGATGAATATATGGGAACTGCGGTCATTGTTCCATTGCTCCACTGGCTTATGGGTGATTCCTAACTGGGCCTAAAAACTCACATTGATTGGAACAAGATTCTCCTTTACGCCACCAGCACCTCACAAGGCACATTATGCTGTCATCAAAATCTGGGGAGAGAGTCTGCCTTCCCAGAGTCTCAGGTTTAGGATCTATTTGGGGTAGAAAAGGCAGACAAATTCAAAGTGGGGATTGAGAACAGGCCTGGGAAATAGGCACGTCATGGTGAGAACTGAGAGAAGGCTCCAGCAATTGGACTCAGGTTGCTTAAGTTAAGAAAAAGTTTGATGTCTTCAGTTTGCAAAGGGGGAATAGAGAGAGTGGATCTGAATGTAAGACTTACTTGTGGAAGGTGACAAGGATCAATGTATCTAAGATACCTTTATTGAGAAAAAGGGCCATTACTAGAATTTATCCAAACAGAAATATAAATAGCAAACAGAAATATAAAACAATCTAGTAGACACATATTTTTCTAGGAGAACCTCAGAGATTCCAATGATGCTGTTTGTTTCCAGGAAGGTCAGTGGACATTGAGATGACTATACCTACATTCCCATATGCCAGACTCAAGAGATGAACTCCATATCTTCAGATAAATGGCATCTTCCAGGCAGCCAGAATCATTTTCCTAGACATTTCTTTCTTAACCTTGGTTGAATCAAAAACAGTTTCATCTCCAAGGCTTGCAACAACAGCATGCATGTGCTGAAAATGTTTTCTTTAAAAAGAAAAATCTAAGTGAAACACAAAGTGCTATACTTCTGCTTTTCAACATAACAGAGGTATTTCTTCTAATTTGGTTATGCATTAAGTGTCTTAAAGTTTATTGTCTCCATAGGAGGAACTTTTTTTTTCATAAGAGGAAGTTTTCATTACTTTTTGTCTCCTCCGCTTTACCATTGGAGACAATGATTTTTTTTTTTTTTTTTAATTATACTTCAGGGTTTTAGGGTATATGTGCACAATGTGCAGGTTTGTTACATATGTATCCATGTGCCATGTTGATTTCCTGCACCCATTAACTCGTCATTTAGCATTAGATGTATCTCCTAATGCTGTCCCTCCCCCCTTCCCCCCACCCCACAACAGTCCCCGGAGTGTGATGTTCCCCTTCCTGTGTCCATGAGTTCTCATTGTTCAATTCCCACCTATGAGTGAGAACATGCGGTGTTTGGTTTTTTGTCCTTGCGATAGTTTACTGAGAATGATGTTTTCCAGTTTCATCCATGTCCCTACAAAGGACACGAACTCATCATTTTTTATGGCTGCATAGTATTCCATGGTGTATATGTGCCACATTTTCTTAATCCAGTCTATCGTTGTTGGACATTTGGGTTGGTTCCAACTCTTTGCTATTGTGAATAGTGCCGCAATAAACATACGTGTGCATGTGTCTTTATAGCAGCATGATTTATAGTCCTTTGGGTATATACCCAGTAATGGGATGGCTGGGTCAAATGGTATTTCTAGTTCTAGATCCCTGAGGAATCGCCACACTGACTTCCACAATGGTTGAACTAGTTTACAGTCCCACCAACAGTGTAAAAGTGTTCCTATTTCTCCACATCCTCTCCAGCACCTGTTGTTTCCTGATTTTTTAATGATGGCCATTCTAACTGGTGTGAGATGGTATCTCACTGTGGTTTTGATTTGCATTTCTCTGATGGCCAGTGATGATGAGCATTTCTTCATGTGTTTTTTGGCTGCATAAATGTCTTCTTTTGAGAAGTGTCTGTTCATGTCCTCTGCCCACTTTTTGATGGGGTTGTTTGTTTTTTTCTTGTAAATTTGTTTGAGTTCATTGTAGATTCTGGATATTAGCCCTTTGTCAGATGAGTAGGTTGCAAAAATTTTCTCCCATTCTGTAGGTTGCCTGTTCACTCTGATGGTAGTTTCTATTTTAAAGAGGGTAATAATAAATATCGAGCACAGGGAGTGAGCTAGACACTGGAAGATGCAATCAAGATTACTGCAAACAATACTCTTTTCTACACTAATAATTGTACTCAGACATGTGAAGATAAGGCTGGAAAATTACAGTTCCCCCCTCACCCCCAGCATGTAGCTCCCATTTCCATGTGCCAGAAAGGTATTTATCCAACTTATTGAAAGTGTATTGTGCTTTTAAGAAGGATCTTTTCAAATTTCACTCCTCCCTACAGTTCGGATTTACACAGATAGACATTTCAACATGAAACTGTGGACTCTAAGGTGATTAAAAAGGGATGGTTTGCAAAGGGCAAAGTATGATCTGGAGTAAAAGGGAAGTAAAACTCTATGAAACCCTTACAGTGACTTGCAAAGAGGCATTGATTTATTAATTTTGGCTCTTCAAATAGAATTTGAGTAATAGAGAACTCAGACTGCCTCTCCGTTGTCAAATTAAAATAGATATTGAGGTCGTTATCTGTATATTTCAGGGAAAATCGTTTCTTCTCTGGTTTGCTTTCCCTGAGCTGTGGTACTCTACCCAAGTGAATTGTGAAACAAAAACAGTCCTAGAGTGGATTTTAAAAAAGTTTGAATGACCAGTTGACAACGGCTTATTCATCTATTTCATTTGGTTAGTATAGAAATGTATCAGGAATAAATAATTTAAAGTCTTTGATTAAAAGATATTTATAACATTTAGAAACATACATGTAACATAGAGGAAGGTGGCAGAAATCTGACCTTTTGTTGAGAATTTAGGTCAAATTGATTGTAATCATTAATTCAGTCAAAACGTGCTATTTATAAAAATTCAACCAATACAGGAATGTTTACAGGAGGAAAAGGTAAGGTTCTTCGTAATTTAATCTCCAATATTAACAACTGAAAACACTGAAATTAAACACAATCTTTAATATACTGTTTACTACCTAATAATATGACCTGTACATACCTTACTTTTTCAAGGAGGATCTGCTTTATTTTTTTTAACAGTCATATAATATATGTACAGGACCATGAATTATCATATTGTACTGTTCTGTATGTTAGATAGTGAAGGTTCTATAATAATTTTCTCCCATCCAAGTACTAACCAGACCTGACCCTGTTTAGCTTTTGAGATCAGGACGTGTTCAGGGTGGTATGGCTGTAGACTATAATAATTTTCTAAATAGCCTCACACTAGTGGACATTTTGAATTTATATACTCTGGGTCATGTTACATAACTTTTGTTAGATTCTTATTAGGTTTCTTAATTCCCAAAATGTTAAGATTTACTAAACCCCATCACTTTGGTGACCTAGTGCTGAAAATCGAAATAAGAGCTGGGTTCTAAAAGTTTCATTAAGACTATTTTACATTTTATCCAACATGATAAAACCTGTTGACAATTCCTCCCCCTACCCATTACATACCTCATCTAGTCTCACACCCAGGGGCAACACAGTAACGAATGTTCAAGTATTAGTCCCAGCAATGAAATGTTATTTCCAACACCCTTTCACTTCTATTTGTCTCCATTTTGTGTCCAATGGAACATTACCCTTTTACATGTTTTTTTTTTTTTTTTCCTAAATCAAAGGCAATATAAGGCATCTCTGTCAATATTCAGCTATTTGACCTTGGACGAGTCTCATGTGTTTCTGAGCTTCAGATTTCTCATCTGCAACATGGAAGAAATAAAAGCACCATATTCATAGGATTTTGTGTGTGTGTGTGTGTGTGTGTGTGTGTGTGAGGTTTGAATGAGATAATGGAGTATATTGTACTTGTCATGGTGCGTAAATGTAATTGACAATTACATGTGCTATAATATGTGAACTGTAAGGAGCTTCAAAAGTTCACAATTAAAGGTGTAAGTCTGATTACTGAAGTTGATTTAAAAAATCCAAACTCTTTTAGAAAGTAGCTTTTAAAGAACTGGAAACAGGCATATTCTATTACTATACAGTTCTGTCAAAAAGTCCCCCGATCAAGCAGTTATTTGGTCATTTTCTGTTATTGCTTACTGTCATTTCATTATTTATGTAATAACTGGCTTCACTAAATGCTTAGGGTAGGCAACTTAACAGAACTCTTGCTGGGTAGGAAATTCAATATATATGCCAGATTATGATGAAATAAATAGTAATCGCTTATGCATGTAGAACAAAATACAACCTCCTTTAAACCACTGAAAAGGTATTATCCTGTCAAGAGGCTTTGGAATTGTAAATTTCCAATTCTTTAGTTATTAATATCACCATAAATAAACAAATCCTTTTTGAAAAAATGTCTAAGACACAAGAAAACATTTACATTTTATTTAACTAGGAACAGTTTGTTAAATGTATTTATCAGCTGGGGATAGGAAAAGTACCCTTTATCGTCAGCACATATAATGTCACCCATGTCTCCATTGCTTTGCAGGTGACTGGGAGATTAATCACACAATTTTCAAGCTGCATTTGTAACATGACATGTAAGAATTCGTTTTCCACACAGCAACCAGATATCTTTTAAAAGCATAAATTAGAGCATGCCACTCCTTTGTGTAAAACTCCTCTCCAACAGTTTCCTCTTGCACTGAGTCATATTCAAACCCCTTAACATGGCCTACAAAGATGGACATCACCTGGATCATAGCCATTTGTTTGCTACCATCAGGCTCGCTTGCTTCTTTCTCTTACTAGAATACCGCCCCACCCACCCACCTTATTCCCAAGGTCTTTGGATTAACCTCCAGATTGTCCATGGCCACCTACATAAGTGAAGGTGATGTTTAGTGAAGTAAATTCTAGAGAGTGAAGAGCAATAAATCAAGTACAGTGTCTAGGGCATTGAGGAAGGGTAGGGGACGAGGGCTACTTCCTGCTTATCCAAGCCAGTGTCCTGAACTTCTTTCTCCAGATAAATTACCCCAATTTGGACACTTTTTCAAAGAAATGCAGTTTTATACAAAGTCTAGCAAGGGTTTGATTGGAAAGACTGGACTTTTTAATGAGGTCAGTGACACTAATCTAGTCACAGAAGGGTCAAAAAAGTCTTTATAAAAGAAAATGGTATTTAATTATTGGAAAGGACTCAAAAACAAAAACAAAGTAACCAAAACAGCAAGCAACTCCTTTCACTGACAGATTAAGATCTATCTTCTACTGATACATTTCCTCTTGATTAACAGAATATTTAAATAGAACAGAAGCTAAATTAAAATTCCTCTCCTGATGATTAAAAATCGACGTCTAAATCATGTGACTATATGCTACAAATAAGCCTTACAAGTAATTTAATATTCAATAATTTGGTTTGGCTTCCTAGAAATTCTTAATGCTTCTGACAACTCCAAATCAGAGATCCTCAAACTCTAGTTGGGAATGTCTAAAACTCTTTCAAGGGATCCATTAGATCAAAATCATTTTCGTGATAACACTAAGATGTCGTTTGTCATTTTCACTCTCACTTTCTCACAAGTGTATGGTAGTTTTACAGAAGCTGTATGATGTAAGAAGCAGCTATTATTCTGACAGTTCATGGAATGTGCATTTGCATATTTCTGTATTTTATAAATTTATTAGTTATGATTTCTAATGTGATAAATATCTATGGATATAATCTACAAAAATAAAAAGCTCTTTGTGGTCCTCAATCATTTAAAAAATGTGGAGGGGTCTTGAGACTTCACATCTGAGAACTGCTGATCTAGATGATAAATTTTGACTTCCCTCAAATTATCTCATTTTACTTACGCCTGCTTTTGGTAATTCAGGTAATATGGGATGGATGGCCTGATTTACCATTTCATACAGGTATTTCTTTTCACTTAGCAGGTATTTACTGAGTATCTACTATATGCAAGTCATCACACTAAGCAGTAGTTTTTATTGGCATCATCTTTCTTTTTTTTTTTTTTTTTTTGAGACGGAGTCTCGCTCTGTCGCCCAGGCTGGAGTGCAGTGGCGCAATCTCGGCTCACTATTGTCATCATCTTTCAAAGAGTATATGGCAGGTGCTCTCTGTCCTCAGTGAGTACTGAATAAAATGCTCTTTTATCCAAACTGAAACTGCCTAGATATTCTCTATTCAACTGATTGTCCATGCCTGACTCAGAGAGGAGCCCTCTCTATCTTAAGTTATAAATGCTCCTTGGTCTTTGACCATTTTACTTCTCCAGATTTCTCAGGCTGGAGGTAGGAAAATAGAGGTCAGACTTAGCCTACTGGGGTGATTACCCAGTATAAACATTACCTCTCCATCCTTTATCTCATTCCTAAAGGGGAGTCAGAGACTGAGGCTTAATATGGGGAATTTACAACATGAAATTTGCAAGCAGTGTTACTTATCTTAGTATCTCCCATGAAGGGGCATCTGATGTTTTTGCTTACCTGCATGTATTATTTATTTTCTGAACAGTTTCTTGCTTTTCAGGTTTGAAACTTAGAACTAGATCTGATCAATTATCATGTTTTATCCACTGGGCTTGAGGATCTAAGGCATGTAAACTCAATTCTATGCCAAAATAATAAGGCCAATACAGAAGAAAACATGGGGATAAAGAGAGAGAAAGAGATTCTAGTTTCTTATTGTGTCTCTAGCACCTAGCACAGTGGCTGGCACATTTGGTGCTCAAAATTTTTATTGATTCAGTTGACTTTCACCTAGCTTCTTTATGAGTGACTGGAGCACCTCAGATAAAACAATGGCTCATATAACTTTTATATTGAATAAGCATCAGCTGTAGAAATACCCACTGGCACCTCAAAGTTTGATAAAATCCATTTCTTCTCTGTCTTTCCTCTCTTTTTGCTGCTACTTTGTACCACTATTTTTAGCTTGTTATTTTTATCCCAAGTGCCCTCTTGAGAAGACAGTTGTTTTATATCAGGACACTGGATATTGCATGATTGAAAAGCATTCTTTTCTGAAATTAATTTTAGTTTTGCTTTTTCTATGTTTAGCTTCCCTGGGCTCCTAAACTTGTGAAGGAAATTTCACATGTGGGCAGCCTATGCCAATATTCATAGTCTGGATTTCAAGCCAAGGAACATAAACTAATGAAGACTGAGTGAGTGAGTGGGAAGGGAAATAATTTTATAAAAGGAGGATTATATTAGCAGGATTTAGTACTCACTAGATTGGCCCCTTTAATGATTGAAGAAAAAATTCACCCTAAGTTAAAATTTCCATCTTAAATCTATGTAATTATTCCAGAACTCCCCCTACTATTCAGTGGGTCTGGTGGCCTGTGATAACTCAGGTCAATAGAAAGAACTGGTGCATTTTGCTGTCCCGCAGAATGACTAAGGCCAATAGATTGTAATTCTGAACCTGTGGTTGGTTGAGTCTCATAGGAAGCCATGTTCAAAAAATAAAATTTGGTTACCTAATCAAACTCCCTTCTGCCATATGCAATTAGAGGAATGTCTTCTGAGAAATTCGAGGTAAGATGTGTCTCTTGTTTATTGTCAAGACTGAGTCCAAGAGGTAAAAAAAAAAAAAAAAAAAAAGAATTGGCAGTACACTGGCTGTCCCTTCCTTAATTCCTTAAAGCTGCCTGCCTCTGCTTGGTTTTATGCTTTCTCTCTTTTGGGGGCAAAATGGAAGTCTGACATTCGCAACTTACCAGCTCAGTAGCCCTGACTAGCAGAGGCCATCGCTCTCCCAGCTCCAAGAGAAAAACTTCAAATTAGGTCACATGTTCGTCTCAAAAACAATCACCAAGGCCAGAGAAATAGATGTACTAATTGGCCAGGCTGCAGTCACGTGTGTGTGTGTGTAGGGGTGATAGGAGGTGAAATTTCACATGAACCTCACTGAATGGGTTCTTCATTAAAAAGAAGAGTTCAATACTAAAAAACAGAAAGAACACATGTCTTCTGTATGTGTCTCTCCTCTAGCAAATCATGTCTGGGTCTTTTAAAAAAATCTTGCCAAGTATGAAGTAGATGCCCAATACATATTTGTCTAGTGAACATACAGTTATACACGGTATTGTATATGCCTTACTGCATAGCAAGGGCCAACTCTGTGTATGTCCTGATGTGGACATTTTATTGAATTCATGCCCATTATGTTACAACCATTTCCATCTCTCTCTTTTTCCTTCCTTGACATACAGAGGCTCGTTTCTTTTTGTGCATGTCTCCACTTTGTCCATCTCAAAGTACTACTCAAGTATATTTCCTCCACGAAGCCTTCCCTGAGGACTGTATGATTCATTATTTTCCCCAACTTTGAGGACCTTGTTTTCTGCACCTTGCCCATTCAGTAGTAAAGTGTTGCTTAGACCATGGCCCTATGGTCAGACTACTTGTTAAAATCTCCACCACTTCCTCGCTGTGTCACCTGAGCTAATTTCTTAACTTCTTTGTCTATAGAAGATGATAATAACATGACCTACTTCATAAGGAATAAATAATAGGGTGTCTGTAAAAAGCTTAGCACCATGCCTAGCACACAGTAAGTGTTTAATAAATACTATTATTATAACTGATGAAATAAATAGCTGTACTCCTCTAGCAGACACACGTGGTAGCTCCTGTAGATGTTGATATGCCTCCTACATTAAGCTCTTTTTTCTGTTTGAGGGCCTTCCTCTACCCAGGCAAATTTACTATGCTGCAAGCAAGCACAACTGGAAGTGTGGGAGAGTTAACATTTTTGGATTCAGCCCTAAAACACTGGAGGGTGGAAGTCAGTGGGTAAATGGCCCAGCCTCTCTACACTCTGTCTGGGGATTCTTGGGTGTGTTCCATACAGTTTCTCAGAGGATCCCAGCAGGACTGAGCCCCAGTTGCCCACAGTGATAACCTGCTCATTAATGCAAACTTTACTGGCTTGCTCCCTTCTCTGTCTCGCTTACCCCATGTCTTTCTTGTGCTTTCTGAAATCACCTCCTATATAGGCTCCTTGTGCCTAGGTCTTTGTTTTAAGGTCTGCCTTAGGGAAACCCAAATTAAGATAGCTCAGAGCAGTTTCCATTTTTAAAGTTGTTACTCAGGATATTTTCACTGTGGACAAGGACCATACCCTTCTTTTGTGGCTCTGTATTGCTTGGTATGTTTTGAGGATCTACATTCAATAACTACTTGCTGAATAACTGATGTTTTGAGGACATTTTTAGTATTTAGATACCAGAGAAGGAAGTTCTGTGATATGTCTGATGAGATTAATTTTCTATTTGCATTCCTGTTAGGTTCAAGTTTGGGACACACATGCATAAAAGCCTGAACTTCCTTTGGAAACTCGAGCCCAGGAACTAAAACTTGTGAAAATGCACCAAAAATTGGGTTTATTTATAAAAATAACTTCACACCTCCCTTCATGGATTCTACTTTGTTGTGGAATCACCCATCTATTGAGTGACTAATACTAACACACACAGATGCCAAAATATAAACTGTAAGCCACAAAGTTGTATATTTTTTTCAGTGATGCAAAAACTTCAAACTGAAACTGAAACAACAGATGTCCTGGTGCAGAGGTGAAAGCAGAAGAAGGGAAGAGAGAAAGGGCCTTTGCTTTCCTGAAACTAAACAAATGATGAGAGCATCTCAGGAATCTAGTTAAGTGAGGCTTATTTCTTCTGAATATAGTTAGCTAGGCTCCTGTTTGTTTTTATCATTCCCAGGGATGATTTGGTTACTATAGACTATACAAACAATAAAATCATATTTAAAAAAGTAAGACATAGAAAGATATATTAATAATGTGTGAGATTCATATTGAAGATTATATCAGTTAGCTATTGCCATGATAATGCAGTGTAATTAAACCTCCAAACTCAGTGGTTCAAAACCACCACCATCTATTCTTGCTCTTATGCTTATGGGTTGGTTGAAGTGGCTCTGCTTCATGCATGTTCATTCTAGGACTCAGGATGAAGGGGATCCCTCCACGGGGAGGAAGCCTTCTCTTGCTGATGGTGGGGGTACAGGATGGCAAGCAGAAACATGCAATGCTTATTGAGGCCTCATGTGGGAAATGACATCCTATCACTTCTGCCCACTTTCTATTAATCAAAACAAGTCACCTACCAAGCCCAAAATCAATGGGGCAGATAAATATACTGTTTCTATGAGATCATGGCAAAGGTGGCTTTGCAAAATACTAGTTGGAGGAAGGGGAGGAAGAATTGTGACCAACAGTTCTGGCTCCACAGGGAATAATATTAATTATCATTAACTGCTGTGTAATGTTCACTATGCCCCAGCGCTTTGGCCTCCTTCCATTCACGAAACGTATTCTCACCATTCCACTAATTATTCTCTCTGCTTGGAATTATTTTCCCACATATCTCTTCTGCTATAATGTAGGCTCTGTGAAGGCATTTGTTCCCGGTTTGTTTTGTTTACTTATAGTGGTTTCTTATCTCTAGGATGCCATCAGCTGCTTAAATATTTGGATTAGTGCATCAAAAAAGCCTCTCGATCAAATGTCATTGTAAATTATTAATCTTTTTTGTCTATGTGATAATCCCGTTCAAATGTTGCAAACCACAGTGTGCTTAAGTGGTAGGGCAAGGAAATATTGTTTTGGAAAGACAGCAATCTGGGTTAAATTTATCCACCAGAGGTTGTATGTCCTATGGCAATACATTCATGATTCAACTCTTAAATTTCTCAGGTTTATTGACGACCAAGGGTAGATGTTCCAAAGAAAAGTTTTAGGATCCTGTAATCTAGATGGTTAGTCGTACAAGAATATTCCACAGAGCAAGAAGAATTTCTTGTTCTTCTTAGGAAGCTCAGCTTACCCTGGGTTGCTTGAGGACTGACTTAAAAGCTCACATTTAGAAGGCAAATACTTATTCATTGTAGCATGGATTTCCAAAGGTAATTTGAATTCAACAGACGAAAGTATTTAAGGCTGAACTCTAAGACACTTTCTGTGATTAGAATATATCCTGGCATCATAGAATCTTTCAACCAGAAGATACTCTTTTATTCATTTTTCTGCCTTTAAGCATTCATTCATTCATTCACTCATTCATTTCTTCAGTAAACATTTCTAACTGCCACCAGGTGCCAGGCACTGTGCCAGACCTTATAACACAAAGACAGATGCTTCAAGAAGCTTATACATCAATGAAAGACCGACACATAAACAGAAGATTACCATAGAGTATGATTTGTGCCAGAATAAAGATGTGTGTATGGTTCAGCTGGACCTTCAGATAAATGCAGTTCAATGTTGAACTAAAGATTAGAGAGATCTAGTAAAGATAAAATCTGAGCCAACTCATGAAGGAAGAATAAGAAATTTGCAGGGCGGGAAAGGGGTTGAAGTGAGATGGGAAAGTGGGTAGAAGTTTGTAGACAAAGGGTAGAGTGTGTACATAGTTATAAAAGAGTCTGAAAATGGCAAGTTTGGGGAGGTACAAGTCATTTTACAAGTTTACCATCTCAGAGAAAGGATGACTGACCCTGATTTTTTTTTAAGTAACAGCTTTATGGAGATATAATTAACATATCAGTCACCCTTTTAAAGTGCACGTTTCAGTGAGCTATCATATATTCATAGTTTAATGTATTCACAGAGTTTTAGTATATTTACAGAGTAACCTACATACTATCTAATTTCAGAACATTTTCATTTCCCCAAAAAGAAGCCTCATACCTATTAGCAGTCGCATCCCATTCATTCATCCCTCAGCCCTGGAAACTCTAATCTACTTTGTTTCTATGTATTTGCATATTCTGAAAATTTTATAGAAATGGACTGGCATATTGTACTTAGCATGACGTTTTGAAGGTTTATCCACGTTGTTGCATGTATCAGTACTTTGTTCCTTTTATATTGCTAAATAATATTCCATTGTATAGATACATCACCTTTAAAAAATTCATTCATCAATTGGTAGATATTTGAGTTGTTTCCATTTTGAGCTATTATAAATAAAGCTGCTAGGAACATTCACATACAGGTTTTTGTGTGGACATATATTTTCACTTCTCATAGGTGATATACTTAGGAGTGGAATTGTTAGATCATACAGTTTAGTGGTAACATAATCATATGTTTAACATTTGGAGGAACTGCCAAACTGTTTTCCAAAGTGGTTTTAGAATTTTACAATCCTACTAGCAATGTAAGAGAAATTCAGTTTTTCCACAGCCTTGTCAATACTTGTTATTGTCTGTCTTTTTTATTTTAACCATCTCACGGAGGCTGAAATAGTACCTACTTGTAGTTTTGATTTGCATTTCCCTAATGAGTAATAATGTTGAGCACCTTTTAATGTGCTTTTTAGCTATTTGTATATCTTCTTGGATGAATGTCTACTCAAATCCTTTGCCCATTTTAAAACTGGTTGTCTTTTTATTGTTAAGTTATAAGAATTCTTCATATATTCTGGATGTAAGTTCCTTTTTGGATTTGTTATTTGCATAATTTGTCTTCCATTCTGTAGATGGTTTATTCACTTTCTTGATGAATTACTTTGTAAAAGGTTTTTTATTCCTTAAATTTTTAAAATTTTTATTTTATTTTTTGTAGAGATGAGGGTTTCCCTATGTTGAGCAGGCTGGTCTCGAATTTTTGGCCTCAAGTGATTCTCCCATCTCAGCCTCCCAAAATGCTGGGGTTACAGGCATGAACTACTGCACCTGGCTGATAAGAGTCCTTTAAAATACAAATGTTTTTAAAATTTGTGATGAAATACAGTTTATCCATTTTTTTTGTGGCTGTCTATACCTTCGATATCCTATCTAAGAAACGATCGCCTAGCCCAAGGTCATAAAAATTTACTCCTATATTTTCTTCTAAGTGTTTTGTAGTTTTAGCTCTTACATTGTCTATGTTCCATTATGAGTTAATTTTTGTAAATGGTATGAGGTAGGGCTCCAACTTCATTTTTTTTCATGTGGATATTCAGTTGTCTGAGCACCTTTTGTTGAAAAGACTATTTTTTTCTCCATTAATATGCCTTGTACTCTTATCAAAAATCATTTGATTATAAGTGTAAAGTTTTATTTATGGACTACCAATTCTTCTCCATTGGTCTATATGTCTATCCTTATGCCAATACTATGCTGTCTTGATTACCTAGATTTTAGTTAATGTTAGAGAAATACATTCCACCATCTCTATTAATAAGCTGTTCCGGAGCAAATAGACACAAGGGTAAAAAATATTAATCAGTTCTTTTTTCCTCTGTATTTAGTCCTACTAAAACAACTGACAATCATTTTCAGAGTCAGTAGAAGGAATCACAGGTTATTATAGTCTATATCAAAATGGCTTTTATGCTGATGATCTTTTTTCCTATCCACAAAAAATTTCTTGGAAGTCATATTTTTAGTATCACAATATATATTCCTGCCTTTAATATATATTTATTGAGGAATTGTTCTTTGTAAGGATAAGTAATTTAAGTACTTCAGAAAATAATTACTAAAGTAATTAACTACATCTGTAATTGTATGTGTGCATGTATGCAGAGTGTATTTATTTTCCATGCAATTATTTTCTTTACTTTAGTTCTGCTACTTATCAGCCATGGAAACATAGGCAAGTTACTTAATTTGTTTGATCCTTAGTTTCCTAATACTGACAGTAACTACTGTCATTGGGTTCTGACATGATTGGCTGTTTGTCTCCTCCACTTTCATATTGTAATTTGATACCCAATGTGGCAATGTTGGGAGGTGAGCCTGGTGGAAGGTGCTGGGGTTATGGGGGTGGATCCCTTATGAATAGTTTACTCGTTTTCTCACCCTGGGGAGAGAGGGGATGAGTGAGTTTTCACTCTATTATTTCCCATGAGAGCAGGTTGTTAAAAAGAGCCTGACATTCCCCAACTTTTGCGTGCTCTCTCACCACATGACCTCATCATACACAGTGGTACCCTTCTGCTTTCAACTGTGAGCTGGAGCAGTCTGAGGCCCTTACCAGATGCAAATGTCCAATCTTGCATTTTCTAGCCACTAGAATTGTAAGCCAAATAAAGCTCTTTTCTTTATAGACTACTCAGTCTCAGCTATTCTGTTACAGCAACACTAACTGGACTGACAGGTTCTTATAAATTTTACATGAGAAATGTACATAACGGTCTTAGCAGAGTATCTAATACACAGAAGCACTTAAAAACCTTAAATGATTAGCATTAGTAAGAGAGGTACAATAAATATCTGCTGACAAATGTCACTTTCATGTGTTATTTATTAAAGTGAGATACTGCAAATGAGAAAAAATGTAATTTCTAGAACTTCTACAATTTCACTAAACAAACCCAGTTTATTCATTTTTCCTTCTAGCTATAACTTGGTTCTGTACCCACCTGAGAAAGCACAAAAGTGTTGACAGAAATTCAATTACCTTAATGTTCTCATCAATTCCAGTTTCAGATTTAGCCATTATTTGATGACTTCTTCCAGGGTTTATTTGGTCTTTTTTTTTCTGTTAGAAAACATAGCTTTCTAAGCAATTTAACAAGGCAATAAAGCCCCGACATACATGAGCAACATCAATGGTGGACAAGCTATTTGATAGTATTTGTCTAAATGTGTTGTTCTTGAACTTCAAGTCGGATCTATTTAAATACAAGTTTTCTAGGGTCTCATATTTCTTACTAGCTATAAGAGTGCTCTGGTCCTTACAGTAGTTTTCTAATTTGGATATTTTCCAAGGGAATACTGTCATCGACAGTAGCAACATTATCAGTGCTTTGGTTGCCAAAACACTCAATCTCTCTTCTTTTGTTAATGGCACCTTGATTTCCTTTTGGGAAATAACATCTCTTGGAGAGACTGCATTTCTTTTACGGAAGGGTCTATTCGATAGCCAAGGGATGGGCATATGACCAAACTCAGACCAACAAGGCTCTTTTTCTAGATTTTGAACCCTGAATAGCATGGCCGTTTGAGTTGAATCATGCCTATAACAACGCATGAGTTGAACTACAAATTGAAGCCATTTGTTAGTTTCCACTGTACATGTGCCTTGAGCTGCTTTGTTTCCTGTATGTTTTGGAGGCCAGTTTTCAGCCTTCCCTTTCATTATGTGAATGTCTTCACGTGTTTACAATAAATCCCTTCTCTGCTTTTATTACCCCAAAGTAATTTCTGTTACTTGTAACCTTAGGACTCTTGGTGATACAAAACTTATCTCTATCCCTGACAATTCTCAGAATCTTTAAAACAAAAAGGACTAATTAAAATGAGTTTTCCATATGCACATTTTTGTTGCTTCTTTAATCTCCCAAAAGGCTCACTCCTAAATTCCCTTGAAATTCTTCTCTTCCTTCTAAATTCCAGAATCTCTTAAGTATTCCAGAACTCTCTTCCAAGGGATTTGATTGAGACCTTGTGTAAGAGGAGATAGTGACATTTGATAATGATAGAGGTAAACATTAAATTCTTCTTTCATTTCCATCCTTCAGTTCTTCAATAAATGTCTATTAAGGGCATACCATACCCTGTCCCAGATGCTAGAAACACAAAAACCACTAGGACAGAGTCTTGTTCCTTAAAGAACCTGCAGTCTAGTAAGGGAGATAAGATCACAGAAATAACGGTAATGCCAGAGAGACTGTGCTGAGTGCTATAATTGTGGTATAGGTCAAGTGCAATGGGAACACAGAGGCAAGAGATTAATTCAATGCTGGAAGGACTGGGGAAGATTTCAGGGGAGGAGATAAAACTTCAAGTGGACTAATCTTCCTATAAGTACCCAGTGACCAATTATCTCCAGGAAATGGAGTTTGCAAAATTAATCCTGACCTGTAGAGGATAGTTTAATTTTATCTTAGCATGGCGTATTACAGTTTCATTGGGCAATGGACTAAATTGCTTAGGACAAACCTGAGGACATAAGGATGTAAAACCTTGCAGGTCTGTGCGTAAGCGTCTGGGACCTATTGTTTGCGTCTTATGGACGTCAGTGGGATTTAGCAACAACTGACCATGGCCTGGATTGGGGCCAGTGTGTTTCTTAGCAGTCTTTAAATCTGGTTTAAAATTAACTACCTGCTTAAACAAGCTGCTTGGGCTTATTTTCTCTAAAAGGAGACAATAGCAAGGACAGAAGCCTGCAGCTTGTTCTCAGCTGCCTTGAAAACAGATACTCATTTTATGTTCTTTTATTTCCACACCATCCCTTCTCCTGCCCACACAGTGCAGCCAACTTTCATCTTTATTTTAGCACAGAAAGGATGCTCTGAATTAATCTGGGATAGACAATCAGTCTGACAGAGTGAGCTTGAAAAACTTATTATTGCTCATGGCAATACTTGCAGGGGTTTAGTGTGAAATGCTTCTTTCATGCTGATAACCTCTAAGACATTAGGAAGGAGTGTTATTTGGAACATAAAATGTCATGTAGCTAGGTGACAATGCCTTCACTATGGAGCCAGGGAACATATGATTGAAGGAGGGAAAGCCACTTAATTTTTGAAAGTTCCAGTTTTTCAAAGAGGATGGTTTAATTTGATAGAATAATTTGCCAATGCTCCTTTCCATTTGACTACAAAATTCACATGATGGACAGTGTTTACATTCGTCTTCTATTGAGCAAGAACAAAGGGAAAGAATGGAAGGCCACTGCTTTTCGTAAAAGCTGGGGAGAAAGATATTGCAAGTCATTATTTTATTGAATCCTGCTAAGTGAATGAATGCATTAGGGGGCAACCTGGTAGACTTACAGTCCCAGAAGCTCCTTGGAAATGACGTAACCTTCCTGTAGAAGTAGGCAAATGGAGAGAAAATTTCAATGGGATTTCTAATGCTACTCTCATTTCCCCAACACCAGTGTCCTAAGTTTACAGCTAGGTTCAGTGAAGCCCAGGGTGTTCTAAAGATCTTTGTTTATTTGGGAGGAAGTAAATATGGAAAAGGCAGAGGGTCTCTGGATCCTCATTTGTTCCCAGGGCTCACAGGGCAGAGGCCACTTTTGATGTTTATCTGATAGGGCAGAGATGATTACTTGGGCCCAATGAGTGCAAACATATTTGCTGTTGCGGACTGAATTATATCTCCCAAAAAGGTTTTGTTGAAGTCTAGACTCTCAATACTTAAGAATGTGACCTTATATGGAAATGAGGTCATTGCAGACGTAACTAGCTTAGATGAGGTTATACTGGAGTAGGGTGGACCTCTAACCTAGTGTGACAGATGGAAGAAGACAGTTATGTAAATAGACACACAGGGGGAGTATCACGTGACAGCAGAGGTAGAGCTTGGAGTGATGGAGTTGCAAGCTAAGGAACATCGGAGATTGCTGGAAGACCACCAAAAACCAGGAAGAAGCAAGGAATGACTCCCCTATAAGTTTTAGAGGGAGCAGAGCCCTGCTGTTACCTTGATTTCAGACTTGTAGCTTTCAGAATGATGAGACAATAAATTTCAGTTGTTTTAAACCACCCGGTTTGTGATGCTTTGTTATGGCAGGCCTAGGATACTAATACATTTGCATAAAACTATCCTGGACTGTGTTCTGTTGATACTTGTGACAGTCTTCCAGCATCACGGCCCACTATCTGCCTGCCTCCTCCTCTTCACCTCACCTTAAGCTTTGGGCTCTGTAGGGCTTTCAGCATCCCCTTAATTTCCCACATGTTTCCCACTTCCATGAATGTTTCCCCGCTGGCACAGCCAGGACCAGAGCCCAGGAGTCAAAACCCACTCAAAGTCTACTCATCATTCAAATTCAGCTCAAATGAAAACTCCCCCACAAAGCCTGCATGAGTGAGAATGAGAGAATAGCTGTCTCTTTCAAGGCAATTTGTTTATACTGGCACTCTGCTTTGCCATTTAGCTAGCTGACTACATGTCTAGTTTCTCCCCATAAAACTGGTTTCTCTCCATAACTCCTTAAAACTGGAGATAGTTGTGTTCATTTTGTATCTCTGAGAGGCTTGCTTCTCAAAGTATGGTCCTGAGATCAGGAGCGTCAGGTCACAGACCATTAGTGCCCACCCCAGAGCTTCTGAATGAGAATCTGCACTAAACCAAGTTCCTGTGAGTTGTATATGTGCAGGAAAACTTGAGAAGCACCCCTAGAAGACCTTGCAATATAGCTACTATTAATGGAATGCATGCTTCCCATCTGCTACTTTGCTGAGTGTTTTTACTTACATTATTCCAAATTAGTCATCACAGCAATTCTGTTAACAATCCTGAGAGGTTGGTATGATTATTCCTCAATATACAGAAGAGAACCTTCCAGTGAAGATAGATTGGAGACTTTAGGGAGTGCTGCTACATCTCCTTCCACTTGAACACAACTCCCTAGTCAAAGGCTGGGAAGCACCATGGGCCACCCAGGAGCAGTGTCCACCTTGGCTGACACAGCCGGCCATGACTGCTAGGTTAGGTGTGCCCCCTCATCCTACAAAAAGGGCAGAATGGGCTGTGTAATTTGCTGGGCCCAGTGAAAAATAGCAATACGGGAGTTCTTTGTTCAAAAAGCAGGAAAAATAGGTTTTTTTTTTTTTCCTCTTCCTTTATCTCCTTCCAGTCTCATATCTCCTAGGGTGTTTTTACTTGTTATTTAATATCCTCCCTTGGTCATGGGAATACTCACTGGCCCTCACAGATGTGGGGGTCGGGGTACAGGGGTGGGGAGCAGCAGCCCAACAACTTTGCTGAAGTGCCCCTTCCCGCTAGCTGCTGGACTGGTAGCAATGCACCATGCCATGGTGGGGAAGTCAAGTTAGGGGTCTGCCCTTCCCACATCCCCTCATCCCCACCACTAACTAATGGTGGATGGGTGACTCCCAAAAATATTGTATCCTTTTCGCCTGAGTGTGTTAGGACCTAAATTGGGAGCTTCAGATGTACAGGAGCCACTTGTCTTAGGCCCAGGCTGTGCCAACAGGGGCCTCCTAGTTCATGTCCTTCAGGGACAGTTGGCTTCCAAAATCCAATCCCTTGAGTTTAAATCTTTACTTAATTCTTTTGTTTTTACTTAAATCCATTCACTAATATATTCTCTTTTGAATTATCTTTTATATTCTTCCTATCTGTCAAGGCATCAACCTCTGTGGGTTTCAATTACAGTCCTGTTGGAATTTGCGTATCTCTTGACTTTTCAGGTTCAACTGTCACATTCTAGGATCGTTTAGCTTCTGTGGTATGGAGCACGGAGAAGCCACAGAATCTCTGTGAATTTCATTTAGTTCCAACAAACATTTTAGTACACTCAGACCTCCCTGTACCTGGGCTCCACATCTGCAGATTCAACCAACTATGAATTGAAGATATTCAGAAACACCCCCTCCCCAATTTAGAAATAACAATACCACAATAAAAATAACACAAATAACCCAATACATTATAACAGCTATATACATAGCATTTACATTTTATTCAGTATTATAAGTAATCTAGAGATGATTTAAAAGTTATGGGAGGATATGTGTAGGCTATATGCAAATGCTACTCCATTTTATGCTAGAGACTTGAGCATTGGAGGATTTTGCTTTCCCCAGGGGTCCCCCATGGATACTGAAGAATGACTATATTCCTTCTATGTGTTTGTATAAACGCGAGAAAAAAATCATACACAGACCCTAGAGTCAGGCAAGCTAGTGATCAAACTTAGTATCGCCCACTGTGGGCAGGGGCGTCAGTTTGACTGAGGATAGCTGTAAACAGGAGGTTCATGGGTTTTTTAATCCAGCTTTACCTTTAACAACATGAATATTTTGGTTTCTTTTGGGTGTCAATTCTGTGGATCACTTATTTCTCAAATTATTGCAGGGAGTATGATTGATACCTCCAGTCATTCAAAGGATGAGGACATCATATATTTCAGTTCTAGAGGAAAGAGAGTTGCACCAAACTGTGGGCAGCCCTCTCTCTGTGGGTGTCTCTGGTCAAAATGGGATGAGGAAGATCGCGTAGTACTCCATCAGTGCTGAGTGGTGCTTATATGTTGGTGGGCAAAGGTGATTTCTTGTGAGAATTAAGTAAAGACAAAACCCTGGCGTTAATTTTCCTATATGTATAAGTAAAAAAAAAAAAATGCTTCTTCTTAAATACAAGCTGGAAAAATAGTAAGCGTGAATAAACCCTGACTCACACGATACGTTTTAGTGTTAGAAACCTAGTGGTTTTTTTAGGCAACAATGGTAACTGCCCTGGGAGTTGAAGTTTCAGGGCGACATTTGAATGTCTGTTGCAGCCAGAGATAGGTAACTTTTTGCTAGTTTAAGTCTAGTCTCTTAAGATGCTGCATCAAAAAAGGGTTTCATGGAAAAACAGTAAATCTGGAATTGTTGCATACTGCATGGCCCTCTTGAATATTAACAGTGCAGAGATACTTATTAAAAGTTTGGACATGACCTCAGGAAAGATACCTGCTTAACTTTGCTTAACTCAGTATTCCCTAAAGTTTATTTGACCCCAAATTGAGGTTGCATAATAGTCATTAACATTCTGTGAAACACATTTTGGTTTAAAATGAGATGTTAATGATGAGGGATGATCAAGAGGGAGACACACTTCATGGACTGCTTTTTGATTTAGAGAAAGAAAGAAAAGAGAGAGGTCATTTATCTCCTGTAGTTATCTTCCAAGTGGGATTTTTCTCAAAATCAGATATGAACATGCGGGAAGGAGATGAGAGACCAGCAGGAGTTTTGGAACCACTGGGAAGAGAGGTTCATTTCTCTATGCATTATTTAATATAATCAAGACCTCCCTAGAATATTCTGTTTCATGCTGTAACTCAAGACAAAGATCTTTGATAAAATTAAGTAGAATGTTAACTCTGATGTACATTGGGAAGATAAAGTGCCACACTACATCACACCAACTTTAAAAAATGAACACTGAAGTTATAAACTTGACACTTGGGGACACAGTATTGAAAAATAGCAGGATAAGGCCATGCAAAGGACGTTCATTACCCATCAGGGGGTTGCTGAGCTCAAACAGCAGGGGAAGGGGAAACAAGGAGGCTTATGCATTTGGCTGTCAGGGGAAATCTTTTTAAGGATAGTTTTCTCTCTGGAAATAGATGAAGAGGGAAAGCGCCTTTTTGCTTGGCCTGGACTCTTGATAGTTCTAAGGGTAGATTTATTTGGATTTCTGGTGCTGATGGAGGGCAGCCCTCTGTCTGCAGAGCTGGTCAGGATTCTGGCAAAGCAATGTCACCCTTTTTCAGGGGTTTTCTCAAGGACAAGGACGGGCATCCCATTAATGCAAATTAGGGCAGCTACTGATTGCTGCTTGCATATTTATAACGAGAATGACAGGACAGTGCTTTCTGAATTTTTTTTTTAATGGAAAGGAAAGGGAAGACTGTGGTTGGTAATTTGGAAGTAGAGATGTCTCCTAGGATCTCCTCTCCATGAGGACATGGACACTATCATCAGAAATGCCTTTCGGATGATGCTTTGGAAATAAACAGGCAAAGAGAAAGTGTTACATACATTTTCCACTGGAGCCTATACATTCCTTTCAGAATGTCCTGTGATCATTTCCCTAAATCAGTTGCTGCTACTATTCCGCCTGGGTTTGTTCCGGCTGTCCCTCAGTCTAGATTGCCTTGTCCACCATTTCTGCCTATTCCAATCGTCCCTGTTCTTCAGAGCTCTACTCAAAGTTCTCTTCTTGGAAGGATTTCCTGATTGTCTCTGGGCGAACAAACACTGCTCTTCTCTGGCCTATTTGGAGCTTTATATATTTTGATTTCTACTATCGTGGTGCCCATGGCTATCTCATCATGAATGCTTTGAAGATGGGATTGGATTCCAAATCCCACTCACCATCACTGAGCTCTGAGCACACAGCTAATGCTCAGTAAGTGCTAGTTGAATCGTACCTCAACCAGCATCCTGATTTAGACTAGGTAGTATTCCCGTCATTTCCAGGCTTGTTCTTTGGTCTTTGTTTCCAGACCTGCTTCCTAGACTAGTGTTTCCCAAATATCAGTCATTCACTTATCATTCCCATGAGTGATGTCACATCTGTGCACCACTTATGCTTCTATTTACTTAATATTTTTCTTTAAATGTATTTCCCTTTTTCCTTATACTAACTCATTTAAAAAGCAGACTATCTCTACTGTAAACAGAAATCTAGTGTCACTTGCCCTTAATAGATCATAAACATACACCTTAATACAATGAGAATAAAACATTATTAAATTCATTCATTGAACAAATACTTATTGAGCAACCAGTATGAACAAGGCACTGGGCTAAGTACTGAGGATATAAGCAATGAATAAGAGGGCCATGATCCCAGTTCTCTTTGATCTTATGCTGTAAGAGGAAAACAAAGTGAACAGCTAAACAATAAATGTAAATGCTATAATGCACAGAGGTGCAGAGCAAGGGGATGGAGAATTCTTAGGCAATTACAGCAAGCTGCTATTGCTCTCTAGGAAATAATGCCATTCGCTAGTGAAGAACCAAGGAAAGTCTCCTTTGGCCTTTACCATGGTTTGGATGTGGTTTGACCCCAACAAGTCTCATGTGGAAATTTGATCCCCAATGTTGGTGGTGGAGCCTTGTGGGGGCAGATCCCTCATGAATGGCTGGTGTCATTCTCAATCTTAGTTCCTAAGAGAACTGGCTGTTGAAAAGAGCCTGGCACCTCCCCTCTCTCTCTCTTGCTTTTTCTCTTGCAATGTGCTCTCTATGCACACTGTCTCTCCATTGCCTTCTACCATGAGTAGAAGCAGCCTGAGGCTCTCACCAGAAGCAGATGGTGATGCCATGCTTCTTGTACAGCCTGCATTTATTTAAATGGCTCATGGTTCTGCAGGCTGTACAAGAAGCGTGGCTTTTCTTTCCTAAGTCACCCAGTCTCAGGTATTACTTATAGCAACACAAGTGGACTAAGAGAGCCTTCTAATTAGAACTTCCTCCCTGGTTCATGGCCAAATCCTTCCATCAGGCAGGCTTGTCTTCAAGAGATGGTAGAATTCCCAGAGACCTGGAGGATTCAACCATTCTGTCTGGTTCTCTAAAGCATGATCCCTCTTGAACTGTGCCTAGCACATCGTAGAAATGCCTTTATGTTTTTGTAGAATGAGGAAAATGTCTATTGTTTCTTCCTCCCAGATTGACTCTGCTTTGGATCTGGCTAACTCTGTGTCCCTGTGACCCTGCTACTCACCTGATCCTACCAGAACAAGTAGGGAAGGGAAATATGGTCACGGAAGGTGACTTCTCTTGCATCCTTTTTCTAAAGCATTTGTTCTTAGTCAAGGCTGTCCATTAGAAGTACCTGGGGAGCCTTGCAAAAATACTAAACTACCTGGGCCTCACCTGCAGAGATTTGGGGCTTAATTCACCCAAGTAAGTTCTGGGTATCTGTGGTCCAAAAGTTCCACAGCTGATTCTAATGTGAGCCAGGTGCAGAACCACTGTTTGAAGGGAAGCCTTAAAGGAAGTAAGCAGTTTTACAGAAGAAAAAAATCAGGGGTTTCAATTTTTTAGGATCACATGAAAACTAATATTTTGATGTGATATACATACATGGATGGGCATGGAATAGAAACACTTTGGAGGTGAAGTAGTCAATTCCTTGCAGTGAGAGGGCACTATTTTTGGCCTTTATTTTCTTTTTGTCGCTCTTCATCATGTATTCCCAGGGTGCATTTAGTGGTGCTATCTGAATCTAGCTATGGTCACATAGACACAGCTCTCAGGTTGGAATCTGGAAGAACTATTAGTTTCTAGCTTCAAAGACCCCAAAGTTACCTGTCTTGTCTCCTACATCAGTGACACATTCAATTAAAGATCAGCTGACTTCTCTCTCTCTCTCACACACACACAAACACACACACACACACACACACACACACACACACACTTCTATTATGATGCATTTTGAACTCCATACTTGGAATCTACTGGGAGTAAAAAATAGTATAGCATTGGATATTGATAGTCAAAAGCAGATTTTCTTAAGGAGAAACTTCTTGGGCATTCAGAATGGTGTCTAAAAGCCTTGAACAGGCTGTAAATTGAGGGTGACACCCCTCAGTGTTTGAAGATGGCTTTCCCAGCCTGATATTCAGAAGGTGGGCTAGCAAGGCATTAGGGCGAAAGGGTCATGACCATCAGTGAGCCATTGCCCAATCTATGCTCTGAGACATTGGGAGACAAAAACGGAACCCAGAATGCCACGCTTCAAATGTGTGGCCAATTATTTAAAATATAGGATGATATTGTTTTTGTCACCCCCATCCGCGATCCTGCCAAACTTTCTCCTTAGCAGCCATCCTGAAAGATGCTGAACCAGGGGATATAGGTAGCACATGTCCTGCAGACATTGTATCTTCTTAATCGTGTTATTTATTTTTACAGAAGTATAGCTTGTTGGAGCTGAAGAGAGTGTAGACATCATTGAGTACAGTATTTCTCAAAGTGTAGAATGCGAGATGATTTTTTTCAGTGATATTCTGCTACCTTTTTTATATGGTTTTTGATTATTATTATTATTATTTGGTTACCTTTTATTGACAGCAAGTAATTCTGGCTTTCTACTTATGACTGATAGGAAGCTTCCTTTAGCATGAATTAACTTAGAAAGTGAGTAATTTTTTTTTTACAGAAATGCGGTAAATATCAGGAAGGTGATGCGTATGTGGATATGGTATTTGGGATGCAGATATGGAAATTTGGGATGTGGTAGATGGTGGATTAATGTGTGGGAAATGCAGTCTACTAAAAATCTTTCACTAGTACACAGTAGAATGACATACCCCGGGTCCTTCCTCAGTGAGTGGAGGGCAGATCCCTGGTTTATGCCTGTTTACCTGGCTGTTCATCCTAACCGTTGTCACTTTAAAAGGGAAATAAAACACCTAATAGTACATTACAGACTCTGATCTGAAATCATAGTGAGCAGGGATGATAGATTTTTTTAAATTCTAAGACTCATGACATGCAAAACAAACAAACAAAAACCCAAAAATCAACCTTAGCAAAGAGTTCTACTTTCTGCCTGGCAGAGACACAGGTAAGATGGCTATTTCTGACATCCCCAAGAAGCATGAGTGGCCCCCATCACAGTGCTCCCTAGGAAGGCTCACATTGAGCATCGGGGAGCTCTGCCCTAGTGGGATTGTCAGCGTGCATCTGTCAGGGTTCTGATGGTTACTACTTTTGGTGATTAGGGGCAAAGGGAGAGAATAATTCCTGGGATGAGGTAGTGGGTGGCCAGGGGAGACAGAGAGAGAGCTGATGGGGCTGTGACTTCTTTTCCAAGAATGCAGCCAACTGGCGGTGGCCCAGCTTGGAGAACCCAGGAATAATCCCTTAACATCCCTCAGCAACTGCCAGTGCTACCCTTTAGCCAAAGGCAACAGGAAGCCAGACGTAAACTCCTCCCACACCATAGTGCAAGGTGGAAAAGATGGAGAGTGGACTTGGAAGGGCAAAGGGAAGCATCCAGCACCCTTCTCCTTTTCTGTTCCAGTTACTCTGCCCTCAAGCCTCCAGCTCAGTCAGTGAGATGGCATTTTCAGAGGGCAGCACCACCCCACCGTAAAGTGTGCATGGGTCCCAGGTTACTGTGATTCCCCTAATTCCCACTGTCTTCCAACCTCCAAAATATATGCTGAAGGGGTCCACTTCTATTTCTCTGTTACAACCTGACTCCAAACCAAAACTATTCCTTTCTGGACTCATGTCAGCCTCCTCATGCTTCCCCATAATCCACTTTCCTCACTGCAGCTAGAATGGTCTTTTAAAACACAGAACAGAGTCTGTCACTTCCCTTCTAGAGCCCTCCAAGAGCATCCTGTGCTCTCAGGGTAAAATCTGAATTCCACTGCATGGCTCACAGACCCTGCATGATCTTCTCTGCCTCCACTCAGACTTCCCCTGGACCCCTTGCCTCCCTTTCCATGTTTCATCCGCTATGCTCCCTCTGCTGTTTTGTGCTGGAGAATGCTTGGTTGACTCTCAGGACTTTGTCACTTACTGCCCTTGCCTCCCATTCCACACATCCTCGAGCTTATTTGTCTTCCGTTAAGACAGTCCTTCAGCAGGGCAGGTTAGAATCACCTGGGAAACCTAAACAAAAATAACTGAAGTCTATTGCAACCTCTGGGACAGGAGCCTGGATTTGTTCATAAAGCCAATGTGCATATTTGGTGGAGCACCACAATCTTGAAAGAATGGTGATTAGTAACAATCATTATATGATGTAGATTCATTGGCTTTGCTTTCAATAATCCCCTTAAGGAAGTTTGGTGAGATGCCCAAATATAAGAGGTCCGAAAGTGTCCAACATCAAGTTACATAATAATGGTGAATATGTAGTAGCAGTAATAGTGGTAATAGTTATTGTTGTTGTTTTTCTCACAGACTAGGAAACTGAGGGTCAAAGAGAAGGAAATAAATACCTTGGATAAAGTGAGACATAGGAAGCAATAAAACTGGAACAATAGAGTATGGTCCTACATTTTCACGTTAGCCCTTCTTTTGAGAGCAATTGATAACAACCGCAGCAAACATTTCTGCTGTGCTCATCACATGTCCTGCTCTGTGCTCAGCACTTTATAAGCATTATGCTATTTACTTAACTCAGTAAGTCCCTGAGTTTATGTACAATTGTTATTCTTAAATTAAATTTGACAACCTTGAAATTCAGAGGTTGAAAAACACGTCCTTTGTCCCTTCAGATCTACTTGCCCCCTTCTCCTCTGCACTGTGCCTGGGGAGGCTGCCTGCTTTGGACTACCTCAACCTGCTCTTTTGTCCTCTGGTTTCTGGTTGCCTTTGGCCAGTCAGAAGCACTAGCAGGAGGGCTTGGGGTGGTCAAGGAGCTGTGGCTAATGCCAGCCCTCAGGCATGCCTCTTGAGGTTTCCCTGCACCCTGGCCCACACATTTGCAGAGAGTCTCTTTGTTACTCATCCTCAAATTGCCCAACTGAATGTGCCAAGTGTTTCCTGCAAGGGCCCTGACTAATACCATTATGAGTTAGGAACTTAGATCCAGATTTGCCTGATCCAATGTGGGTTTCCTGAACCACTTTGCATATTGCCTCCAGCATACTGGCTGCAGGAGCACTTTGTGAGGGATCCAAGAAAATACTCCAACACAGTGACTAGGAGCCTGGCCTTGTGGATGTAGCCTTCCCCACTGGTGTAATTTGTGCTTCTCTTTCCTTATCTGTAAAATGGAGATAATATTAGCACCAATGTCATTGGATTGCCAAGTACACTCCCTGACTTAATATTTGTAAAAGTGCTTAGAACAGTGCCTGGTACTCAGCATGCACTCAGTAAATGTTAACAAGCCCCATTATTAACAGCATAGAGTTGGATTCTACAAAGATACTCAGGCAATTTCCTAGAGATGAGATTTTAAACAGTGGTTCTCAAATTTTTTGATCATTTGCTGAGGTCACTTATTATATTTACCAAGAATCCATCCCAGATTCCAGTTTTATAGGTTAAAAAGTGGTTCCAAGAATCTGTATTTTTAAAAACTGGGGACTTCCAAGTGATTCTGAGAGAGGTGGCACCTAAGCCCACTGGAAGAAGCATTGTCTTCAAGGGGTCTAGTGCCCTACAAAGCTAGATTATGGAGAGAGCAGACACAGCTCTAGCTGGGGAAGTTCTGCTGTGTATCACCCTCTTTTCAGGCATAACACTCTGCATATCCCTTTTCTTCCAACACCTCACTTGCTTGTTTCTTTCTCCTTTAACTGACAATGTCTAGAGATTTCCACACAAATGGACACACATGTGCAAACATTTGGCCTTTACAAAAAACTGGGCCCCAAAGAGGCACAATGTACATCTCTAGTCAAGCTAGACTCTCACTCCTTAGAGCCTGTGAATTTTACATTCATCAGCAAAGTCATGGGCAGGCAGACCCTGCAGGGTAGACAGGGCTAAATCATGGCTTTGCTGTCAGACATGACTTGGATTCAAATTCTGGCCTCACTTCTCACTAGCTGGGTACTCCCTTTCTGCCTGTTAAATTGATGGCAATGGTGAGGATGATCACCCTGATTTTTTTTTTTTTTGAGATGGAGTCTTGCTCTGTCACCCAGGCTCGAGTGCAGTGGCACAATCTCAGCTCACTGCAACCTCCGCCTCCTGGGTTCAAGCGATTCTCCTACCTCAACCTCCTCAGTAGCTGGGATTACAGGCGCGTTCCACCATGCCTGGCTAATTTTTGTATTTTTAGTAGAGACGGGGTTTCACCATGTTGATCAGGCTGGTCTCGAACTCCTGACCTTGTGATCCACCCACCTTGGCCTCCCAAAGTGCTGGATTACAGGCGTGAGCCACCGCTCCCGGCCGATCACCCTGATAATGGTGTGTGGTGGTGGAGAAACAGGCTGCTGGGGTGTAAGTTATACAGCTGTCCTGGAAGGTGATTAGACAATCTGGACTGATGCCAACTGGACCCCAGAATTCCATTCTCAGAATTCCATTTAGCTTCCTTCCTGATGTATCATTGCAGCATTGTTTATAATGTTAAAATACAAAAGCTACCTATTTGCTAATGAGAGAAGAAAGGGCTTAAAGTATTCATGACTTATGTGTGGGACATGCCGGGTCACATATTAAAATTATGCTGTAAAGAATATTTAATGACCTGGAAAGATGTTTGTAAGACATTCTGTGAAAAAAGCAGGTTAAAATACAACCTACCATCTGACTCCAAATTTGGAGATTTATATGTTCAGATATATAAATTTGGAGACACATATGTGTTTATATATGTTTCTTACACATATATTGTCTAAAACAAAATGTTAGAAGTGATTATCTCAGGGTGATGTGAATTATGATAATTTATACTTTCTTTTTTGGTTATCAGAGTTTTCCTAATTTTTAAAATAAATCTCATTTTTCACTTTTTTTAATAAAGGCACCATTAAAGAGCACACTTTTTCGGGGGACAAATACAATGCATTCAACTCATTATTCGTATTAATTGCGCATGTTACTGCTTAGCATCAGGTTTGGGGAATAGATATAAAATATTGCCCTTGCAATGTAGTTGTACAAACCAAAAACCCCATGATGCAGCTGGGAAATAATCTGTCAAGTGTGATTCAGTGGCAATGGGAACTCTGCCAACCTTGAGGATGTCAGAGAAGAGGCGTCACTGATGCTTGGTTGAGGGTCAAGGAGGGCTTGAAAGTTGGTTATAGATTAGGTGAGCTGGGGCAACAAGGAGCACAGCTATGGGCAAGCTCTACTCTGCTCACAAAGAAGGGAACTCAGGGAACAAAAGAAGAATTCACATTTACTGAACACTTAATAAAAGACTTTATTAATCCTTTCAACAATCCTATAAAGTCACTATTATTATCATATCCTATTTAGAGATGAGGAGATGAGATTAAGAAAGCATGAATGACTCTTTCATGGTTTCACAATTATATGGTGCCACAATTAAAGCAAGGATCTGATTTCAGAGCTTAAAAACCTGTGTACCCTATGAAAAAAGAAAACTTGGGCCAATATCCCTGATGAACATTGATGCAAAAATCCTCAACAAATACTAGCAGGCTGAATCCAGCAGCACATCAAAAAGCTAATCCACCACGGTCGTGTAGGCTTTATTCCTGCGATGCCAGGTTAGTTCAACATATGCAAATCAATAAATGTGATACATCACATAAAGAGAACTATAAACAAAAACTGCATGATTATTTCAATAGATGTAGAAAAGCCTTTTGATAAAATTCATCATCCCTTGATGTTAAAAACCCTCAACAAACTAGGTATTGAAGGACGTTTAGGTTGGCTCCATATCTTTGCTAATTTGAATAGTGCTGTGATGAACGTATGTGTGCATGTGTCTTAATGGCTAGAATAATTTATATTCCTTGGGTATATACTCAGTAATGGGATTTCTGAGCAGGTTGCCTGTCCCCCTGAATTTCACTATCTGATGGTAATAACAATAATAATTCCTTCTCCAGAAGGGTGTTGTGAAGATGGGCTGAGTCCACATGTAAAGCAATCAGAACTGTGCCAGGTATAAAATCAGCAGTCAGTATGTGTTCACTGAATGTTCAGCGAGGTTAGGTAACTTGCCCACAGCTGGCAGGTATAGGGCTATAATTGGAATTTAGGTGTGTCAAAAGGAAAATATTAAGCAGTAAAGGTCTAATGCTGGTGGAGGTAGCAATGCACTTGCGGGGAGAAATTACTCTAATTTTGCCTCCCATGCTCACTCAAGCATCATTGAATGGGCAGCCTATTTCCATAGCACCTTCTCTTTCTTGCTCGTTTCCAGCCCTGGTACACAGTTAGAGCCCATAAACAAGGTTATGGGTGTGAGGAGTCAAGCATGTCTGGTTCCTTCTCTGGATATTTGCAGTCAAGAATTCAGGACTCTCAAGGCTTGGCATGGGTAACATAGTCTTTAGAGAATATTATAGATGAATAAAACCTATTTGAAGATATGTCTCCTAAGAAGTTTCCATTTAGCCCCCCTCCCCCTCCGCTGCTTCTTCATCTCATAGAGACAAGGGGGATAGACTTGGTGTGAAAGGATGTAGGTGATTGTTTGAGTTACCTCTGATCTGGGACTTTGATTTTGATACTGTGTATGGTCATATAATCCATAAAATCTCCCAAAATTCTGACACACCCTGGGGCCACTGCTGTGCTTGTGAAGTCAGCCTAAGTGGGAGTTGTTTTCATCATGTTTGTGGCCTTCTTGCCAAGCTGCATTATGAAATCATTCCTTCCATACATGCACGTATTGTTGCCCTTGCCGTACTATGCTGTAATTTTATTTCCCTATTTGTCTTCCTTTCTACATTATGATTTCTTAGGGACAGAGAATGTATCCAGTAAATGGCAATGATTAGGATTCTGGCTTTGGGGTCAGGTATACTAAACTGGAGCCCTGAGTTGGCTATAGCCTCTCCCTTCTGACCTCATTCAGATAAATGAAGTGTGACCTATAACCTCTATGTTTTTGGGTAGTATTGATCTAGAATAGATAGGTTTCCCTAAAATTGAGAAATATGGTATGAATGTGCATATTTCTTTGGAGAACACAAAGCTTTTCTCAGATTCTTAAATGAGTGAAAGGGCAAAAATATGATTCTAAAAGGAGTAAAACATTGTTCCTGTAATTGGTTAAAATTAAGCTTATGAAGTAATTCTGGGTTCTGCATGGCACTTTTTATAATAAAAAAGGGATACTATCATTGATGTCTATACTAGAAGTGCCCGTTTTTCTATCTTTTTTGTGCTTTTCAGTACAAATTCACTTAATGATACTATTCTCTACTTCTTAAAGTATATTTTCCTCCGTGATCATCCACTGAGATCAAACTGATGTACCAAGCCCTCTACTAAGCACTGGAAAACACATTAGCTCATTTAGCCACCACAATGAATCTCAAGCATTAGTATCTCCCCATTATACAGAGAAGGAAACTGAGACAGAGTTAAGATTGGTTCTAAAGCTGCCTGCCTGTGCTTAGAACCCGTATGCCATATTGTCCTTGTTGTTGCTAGAGTCCTCAGTTTGTGATTTTAAGTGCTTCCATCCACTGTTTGGTTTACAAAACATGTAGGTCTAGGAATTTCAGAATTCTCCTTAAGAATTCAGCCAATATCACATGGATATAGATCACCCTGAGGCCCATAGGTTATGTTCATTTTGAATCAGAATGTTTACTTCCCGCAAAAGTAGGTATCGTTTTTATAAACAAATGTTGCAAGACAGGTTAAATAACATCACATACAACATTATTCAGAGGCTTCACGAATATATATTAAATTTTTAGTTAAAGAGAAAGAAGAATAATACATCAAGGATTCTAATGAAAACATGAACTACATGTAAAGCAAGAGAAAAGTTGCTTCCTAACACTTGGATAGGCAAATGCATATCAAACTGATATTTAACAAGAAGAAAAAACTGAAGATAAATAGATGCAGATTCTTCTCTGCTTTTGGAACTCTGCTCTGAAGAGTTATATATAACTGAGTATTAGAGGGGAAGAAAGACCATAGTCTTTGGTGTCAAATAGAGAAGTCTTCAGATCTAGGCTCTCCTATGCCTCGGCTACTTGATAGCTTAATTGGATAAACTATAAAATAAAGGTGAGACTTCACTTGTCCTACAAGGTTGGTGAGAGGATATGATGTCTGCACTGTATAATGGTCAAGGAGCATTAATATTCTTCATTCCTTTAGAATTTTCCTTGTAATTTTGCATAACACCAGAGTGGTTGTTTTCTAGTGGCCAGTTCTTTGAACATGAAGAACTTGATCCTGAAACAACTGATTTCTAAGAGATACAGGATTTTGTTTACAGGAAGCTCCTGAGTATTCTATAGAACCACTCTAAGAATCCAACTTTGGCATTTCCAAAGTATATCAAACCAGAAAGCCGACTGATCTAGTGTGAGTTGCCCAAGATAAGCAAAAATGGGGCAAGAGACTCCCCAAGATGGAATGTCCTTTTCTAACAAAAACCATGATGGGCAGCAGGATAGTGAGCACAATGTTCTGGGTATTTTTCTAAATAGCCAGTGCTAATGGGTTGGATATGCTCATATATGATATCACATATGGGTATGCCTTGAACCAGTAAAACTAATGAGAAATTTGCCTTGAAAATATAATTGTTTTTTGAAAATTATAATGACTATGCATAAAGAATGTTGACTGTACCATAGTTTATATTAGCTGAATTCATTGTTGGAAATCAATAACCAGTCCCGTTCATCTATAGGGGACTGGTTAAATAAGTTATGCTCTATATGTGTAGGAGGGATCCTCATGATTGTGATAATGTAAAAAAAATTTAATGTTATTTAATGCTCAGCGGATTAAGCTACCTTTTTCGTGTGAGAAAACAGTAATATGACTATAGTATATATACACATACAAACAAATTTGGAAGGTAGAAACACACAACATGTCTTTTCATTCAGGTGCCTTCTGAATTATCCAAATTCTCTATAATAATTTTGTGTTGGTTTAGTAATGAAAACAGAGTCATTAAAAAAGATCCAGATCATTTACAATACATATGTCTTAACCTTCCCTGTTCTTTTTTCTCAGGCCAAAACACAGAAATATACCCCAATTTCCATTAGCAGGCAACATAGGGAAAAGAACTCTGTGATATTTCGAATTTTCCACTTGAGGAAAGACTGTTTTCTTTATTCATACTGAGCTGACTAGGAGAGAGAAAAAGAATAAGAGAGAAGCAGCTGATTAGGGTGATGTGAGGCTTCAAGATAATAATTATGACAATTCCACTTAGCACTGGGGTAGCACCTACTGTCTTCAAAGTTGTCTCAGATATCATCTAATTAAGCAAAAGGAGGAAGACAATTACAAGAGTGGGAGATTTAATCCGAGAAGCATGAGGGGGTCTTTAGATACTGAGGAGATGAGAACAACAGAGGGGGAGTAGGAAGAATAGCCACATAAAAATGTAGTGCAAAGTCTGACATATCATAAGCTCACAGATGTTTTGAAGGCTGAAAGCAAAAAGCATAAATTGAAAAGATGGGGGGGGCAGAAATAATAAAACTCATGGAAATGCAGAAAGGGAAGCTGCTGGAAAATTTAACAAAACCATATTGTTTCTAGAACCCCACGTCATGAATCCATTGAACATTGCTTTGTAAATATTTCAATGTATTATAATTCCCATGACCCTGGGACTCACATAATTCCAAAAGCCTTAAACATTGAGGCTGCCACTCAGGATTACTGACAACATTTATCTGTGTAACGGAAGGAAAGCATTAAACTTACATCACAGATGTTTTTGTGGGAAACCTTAGAGGCCTGCCAAGCTCCTGCCCCATGATCCAATTTAAATGCACCAAGAAAACAAATGCCTCAAAGGCTATCAAAAGAGCAAGTCTCAGGCATCCTAAGAGAGGAAGGTTATTCATTAGGAGCTTGGAGAAAAAGCTAAAATACAAAATGCTAATTTCAGAAACTGCAGTTCTTGGTTGATCTGATTCTTGTTAATATTGGTCTGTTTCTTCACTTTATTACTTGCTCCAAATGGCCTCATTCTACAATATATATTAGTGATTCTAATTTAATAAGATCAGTCACATGTTCCCTTGATGTTCTTGCTAGGGTAGAAAGAGAGAAGGCCTTGAAGGATGAAGAGACAAGCTGTTTATCTGCCTAGATGAGGGGAGAGAAACCCAAGAAAGCAAATGGTGGGAGCCAACTGCTGAAGAGCCGAAAGCCACAGATGGGATCTATACTATGATCCAGCAGGGACAATAGGCAGAGATTTCAAAGAGTTGTTCCATTTTCCATGATGTTCCATGACTTGCTCTGTCTTCTTCAGCAGGTTTAAAGATGTGCAATGGTACATTACTCACCCTGAAGACAAGCATCTCAACACCTGCTTTTTTTCCCCAAAAGCATTCAAGCCTACAACGTAAATGCAGCTGCCAATGACCAAGTATGAACTGTCTGGCCCACTGGTGACTTGCACATGTAAAAGACCATATGAGAAAAAGTCTAATGCACCAAACACACTTGTGTGCTTTGATTATACCTACATGCCTTATTGAATTTTTTTAGTGCTTTACTGATCTAAAAGAATCAAAGAATCAGACTCCTAGCTCTCTACTTTGGATATTGCTACCTGCATTTCTAATATTTGACTTGAAGCAGCAGTGGTGGGGGTGGTGAGCATGGGAAGAAGGCCGGCTTGTGTCACTGCAGTCAATGCCAGGCAAATTATGAGCACTTCCAACATGTTTATTAATTAAATATAAAGGGCTTAATTTTAGCAAGATGCCCTGCTGGGATTTCAATGGCTCCTCAGTTGTCATAATCACAGTCTACTTTTTCTTTTCTCTCTCCCTTTCTTTTTCTCCCCTTTCTTTCCTCCCATCTTCCTCTCTTCCATCCTTCCATCATTTGTACATTCATTTGTTTATTTACTCAGTTCTCTTATGCAAAACCACTCAAGTTCTTTGATGCTATGATCACTGTAGGGGAATATATCTTTTGGGGGGCACAATTCAACCCACTATACCGGTTTTGGCTCTATTCTCCCTCACATTACCTATGTTGAACAATAAATAATAAAGGTTACAGCATGTGAAGTGATATATTGAAGGACACAGCCTTCTTTGTAACCAAATATTGGAAACAACTTAAACTTCCATCAACAGGGGACTTGGCTAAATATATTTGGTTCATCTATCCTATAATACCATGCAGCTATTAAAAAGGACAAAGTGGGATCTATGCGAATTGATATGTAAATATCTTTAAAATACATTTTAAAGAGGATTAAGCAAGTCACAGAACAAAATATAAGTTACAAATTCATTTTAAAACAAACAAGATGGGAGCAATGGCACATGTCTGTAATCCTAGCTACTCAGGAGGCTGAGGTGGGAGGATCCCTCAGCCTAGTTCAAGACCAGCCTGGGCAACACAGTGAGATTTCACCTCAATAAAACAAACAAACAAAAAAACAGAAACAAATGGACGACAAACTCTCCTTATGTGTAGGTGTGTGTGTGTGTGTGTGTGTGTGTGTGTGTGTGTGTGTGTGTAGATATGTGGAGAATTTTTATCTGCCCCCTCATAATCTTTTTCTTTGGAGTATTTCTCCTTCCCCAGGCCAGTTATATGATTCTGGGGAGGAAGACTGGCACTCAGTCTGTTAATCCCCCTTTCCTGCAGTAAGCAGTATTCAGATCTAGACATTTGTGGTATCCTATTGTGCTAACCATAGGACTAAAATAGAGGCTGAGTTGAAAACCAACCAAGAAGCTTTCCAAGGACTTTTAAAATTTAGATTTTCAAGAGAACAATTCTTTGCCTTTTGAAACCTGTATTAGTTTTCTGTGGCTGCTTGAACAAATTAGTACAAACTTAGTGGCTTAAAAAAGCATACATTTACTATGTTACATTTTCACAGGTCAGAAATAGGACACAGGTGTCAAGCTGGGCTGTGTTTTCTTCTTGAGCCTCTAATGAGAATCCATTTTCTTGCCTTTTGCAGCTTCCAGAGGCCACCCACATTTCATGGCCTTTGGCCCCTTCCTCCAGCTTTGAATTCAGCCACAACCACTTGAAACCTCTCATGTCACATCTCTATGACCTTGTTTCCATCACCACATCTTTCTCTGACTCTAACTCTTCTACCTTCCCTCTTTCACTGTTAAGGACCGTTGAGATTACTTTGAGCTCACCCAGATAATGCAGGATAACAGCTCTATTTAAAGGTCAGCTGATTAACAGCCATAATTCCATCTGCAACTTTAATTCTCTTTTGCCATGTCAGGTAACATATTTATAGATTTTAGGGATTAGGATGTGTATTTTTGTTGTTGTTGTGATCAAGAGGATATTACATATTCTGTTCCAAATCTAGAGTAAACCCAGGGCTGCAAATAGCATAATCCATTGAGAAAGCCCACTGAGGTTGGGAAAATGAGGCAGACACACAGGAAGAGGCAGTGCCAAAAGATAACATGAGAGATGAGAGAGAAACTATCCTGTTGGGACCTGTGTATCCAGCCATTCTTGAAGGTAGTATACCTCACTTGAGAAGTATTATGTAAGCAAAGAGATTCTTCCCATTTGTTTATAAAATTTTGAATTGTGTGTATCTCATTTACAATTTGAAGAGTCCTAATTACTCGCTTGTGTATGTGTGTCTGTGTCAGTAATCAGATATGTTCATATATGTCTAGAAAAATCTAGAAAGAATAGCAGGAATAAAATTAGGGTGGCTGGTATGGGGTAACTTCATTTTTGAGTAAATACATCTGTACTCTTTGAATATTTTACAATAGGCATATGTTACTTTTATAATTTTTAAAATGAAGAAAAGAGAAGAGACTACAGCATAAAAAGTAAGCTCCTTCAGGGCTCCGAGGTCTAGCTAAAGCAACAGAAACCTCATAAGGTTCTCTTTCTTTTGGTGCTTTTAAATAGTGCGCAAGTCCACTTGAGAGCCAATAATTATAAGTTTCTTCTTAGGCCCTGATAACATAATTTATCCATTAAGAAAAGCTGCTTAGATGGGGCCATAGATGATAAAAGGCCCATGCTCAGAGAGACGAAGAACTTACGGGCTTGCCTTTGTAGGCCTGATATCTTCCGGTCCAGGTCCACATGGCAAACCTTAAAAGCACAAGCTTGTCCTAGTTCTCTTTCTTGCCTTCTTGGATTATAAATACGTGCATTATAGGGATCCAAATTAAAAGAAAAGAAGTAGAAACAAATGTCTGTGTTCCCTTTTGCAAAACGAAGACACAAAAGCAGCCTCGACTCCAACTGTATTAAAACATGGGAACAGAATGGTTTGTTAAAATGTCACAATGCAGAGCTCTGAAGAATTCTGCTGGACTTGGCACAGTGGGGCTCACTACGCTGGATATGAACTCCTCCTCTTTCTTACAAGGAGTGCTAAACAGAGACACCACCAACTTGGAGGGAGCAACTCAGGGTCACTTTCTTAGATGAGAACCTCTGAGCACCCCAGCCCATGAGCAGGAGCATCAGGATTTACATTCAGGCCTTTCTAGGCCCATGATTCCCAGTACTCAGGGTCCATGATTCCCAATACCCAAAAAGCATAAGTATCACTCAATAACCTTATTAACTACCCAGATTTTTAGGCTTCACCTACCAAAGATTCAGAATCAGGAGGCTTGGGGCTGAGTCCAGCAATTTGCATTTCAACAAGCATCCCACATAATTAGATGCAGGAGACCACATTTGCAGAACAAATGAAACACACACACACAACGTGCACACACACACACACACACACACACACACACATACAGTTGTACCTTTTGCCTTTTCATTTACTTAAGGTATCTCAGGCCCTGAAAAGCAGAAGTCTTGGATACTTACATATTTCCAGCCTCCATTCTTTTCTTGTATCCCAGAGCATAAAGAACTGAGACTGGGAGGTATTTAAATGAGTAACTGTTATTGATCGCAGGTTTAAAAAACACACTAAGAACCTCATACTCTATTACAAGGAGAGTAAACAAAATTCACAAGCCTTGAGAGAGAAGTAATCAATTTTTTAATATGTTAAATTCAGCAGGGTGTAAATAATTATTCAAATTTCAGGGAAAGTAAGAATCAAACTTTATTGATTTAACCTTTGTGGCCTCATGTCAAAAAATTGCAGTGGGTTGCATGATTTAGGAACCCTCTGAGATGTCCTTGTCCCCACCACTGGCACATTCATATTTCTGCTTTATTTATCTGAAGGACTGTTGGTTCAGAATGGTCTCATCTCCTTTAAAGCACACATTGAAAATGGCAGTCAAGTTCAGTCATCTATGGCTCAGCTGGACTTGAGCCTGTTAAGTACCAAACAAGTAAAGACACAGCATTGTTTTAAATTTTCCATTGTTCTCTCCATTCAAAACCATCTGTTGAAACTAAAGGGTGGAAAGAATCATAATACAGTGATAGGGTGACCTGCGTTTGAGTGTCCTGCTTATTTTAACAACCTTACGTTGTGAATATCTGCTCTGCTAGTTGGAAGGCTCCCAGCTCAGCCACTCCATCACATAATCCTTTCAAATTAAGGTAATTTTTGTTCCCCCCCTTATTTATTTTTGTTCCTTGCCTTCTACTGCCACATACTGACCATCAACCCCACTCTTAAATATAAGCCTCCAAATAGTACCGCTGTGTCTATAATGGCTAGAATGATATTTTCCAGTTAGCAGTTAGTAATCATGAGAAAGGAAGGAGGAAGAACGGAAAAAAGGAAGCAAAGAAGAAAGAGAGGAGGGGAAGGAGAGAAGAAAGAATTCTATCTTGCATATTAGTAATAATTAAATGAGATAGTCCCTGTGAAAACTGCTTTATAATGTGTGTCATTTTAAAAATGCTTAATTTTAACAAAAAACTTTCTAGAAAAGACGATTTCAAGATACCATGCTAAGTTTTTTGCTTCAGATTATGTTGTACAGTTTTCAAAATATAATAACCTTTATGGTCTGTCAAAAAT
Source organism: Hylobates moloch (assembly GCF_009828535.3). Lineage (NCBI taxonomy): Eukaryota > Metazoa > Chordata > Mammalia > Primates > Hylobatidae > Hylobates > Hylobates moloch. Next base: position 5,593,653 of record NW_026652279.1, on the reverse strand, counting down.
AATTATCTTTCTGGGTACTATCAATTCAGTTGGAACTTAATTAGTATTAGTTTTTATTAGCATTTCTGAATAAACTGTCAATTTTTCTTTAGTATAACTAAAGACGTTGAGATTCTTCTGAGAGTGTATTCTATTTTTAACTCCCCAGAGGAAAATAGCTTTAGTTAGCATCTCCAAATCAATGTGTGTACCCTGTATATCTTTATGGGCAAAAGCAAGGAATGTGCAAAGAAACTGGTAAAAAGAACAAGAAAAGGGCAGCCATGCTTATTTTAGGAGATATTAGAACTTCCTTAGAAAAGATTTATTTTTAGATATGAGATGTTTTTCAGGCTATAAGAATATGTATACTCTTTTAGTTATATATATGTGTATATATATATAAGAATATGTATATTCTTTTAGTTATATATATGTGTATATATATATACATACACACATATAACTTTCAGCCTTAATTGTGTGTGTATGTGTGTGTATATAGATATACCCATAAATATATGTGTGTGTGTATGTGTGTGTGTGTGTGTATATATATATATATATATATATATATATATGCTGAAAGGTACATAAGTATTAAGGAAATACAGCTGATCTTGGAAGAACTGGGACTTTAAACTAGGACCACATAGCCAGAAGTTCTATGTTCTTACTATTTACTTTCCTATTTGTTAAAAGTCTATAAAGTTATGAAGCGAATTGACAGGGTAAACATGGACTTTGTCTAGGAAGTTACAGAAGACTAGAGACAAGGTTCTTTTGAAATTCCAAAAAATTGGTGAATGAATATTTTTCTTCCTGCCTAGTACCTTCTTTTCTTCTGGGAATAGCATTCCCTTTCTAAGGGATGAAGAGGGTGGGTGGCATTGTTTCTGCAACTGGTAGCTGCCATCCTTTAATTTGTACTTTGTTGATTAGTGGTTCAAGTTAGACCAATCAGAATGGTTATGTTCCACCCTTCAGGCCATGTGATTGGTCACAAAGAGGTAACATGACCCTAACCAGGCCAGTCATATTACTTGCCTGGGATTCTTCTAACTGAAGCCAAGAGGAAATCACTTTCTGCGCTGATGGTTGAGTTAGGGAGTTTTGTCTTTCCACATTGGTCTTTGCTCCAATGTCAGCTTCTCAATGACATCACATTATTTGAGGTTGCAATCCCACCCCCAGCATATCTGAGTCACTTTACATCACCTGAGTCACTTGACATCTGAGTCAGCTCTGTTTTTACTCCCATGGCACTTATCACTTCTTACTATAATTTACTTATTTACTATAGCCACTGTTTATGGCAATCACTCCCTCTTGAGAATGAGAGCTCCAGAAAGTTAGGAATTATTGTCAGTTTTGTGCATAGAGCAATACCTGGAATAGATAAATTCTTGTAGATGAATGAATGAATGAAGGAAGGAAGGGGGAGTCTATAGCAAGAAAGAACAAAATCCTCACAGAAAGAAGCAGAAATAGAAGATGTATCGAGTTGATAGTGGTGGAGCTATGCTGTCCAATAGAGTAGCCACTAGCCATATGTGGCTATTGAGAATTTGAAAAGTCTGAATTGAATCTGGATTTTGAAGACTTAGTACAAAAGAATGTTGATGATATCATTAACATTTTTTATATTGATTACAATGTTAACATCTTAATACTTTGGATATATCAGGTTAAACAAAATATATTACTAAAACTAATTTTGCCATTTTCATTTCCTGTAAGTTAGCTACTAGATAACTTAAAATTATACCTGTGACTTATATCCATGGCTTGTACTATGTTTCTATAGGTCAGTGTTGTGTTGGAGTTTCTGAATCCTGTCATTTTTTTTCTTTTCTTTGTTTTTCTGCTATCATTTTTTAACTTTTTATTTTGAATTAATGTTAAAGAAAATTTTGCAAAAATCACAGAAGTGATATATACTCTTCCTCTAGTTTCCCCTAATTAAATGTCCCACAATATTTTTAACTGAACTACAGACTTTATTCAAGTTTCACTGCCTTTCCTAGTAACGTCCTTTCTCCATTCCAGAATCTGATCCAGGATCCTACACCGCATTTATAAAATAATACGTAGTTGCATAGTTGTTATGTTTCCTTAGTTTCCATCAATCTGTGACAGTCCCTAATTTCCCCCAGTCTTTTATGACTGTGGCACTTCTGATAAACACTTCACAGAATGTTACTTACACGTTACTTCTCGGAACATATGAATACTTCACAGATTGTCTGTTGCTTCACAGAATATCTCTCAATTTGATTTGTCTGAATTTTTTTCCCATTATTACATTGAGGTTATGCACTTGTGACAAAAAGACTACAGAAGCAATTTTGTGACCTCAGTGCATCATACGAGTTACATATTATTTTTCCCTTTGTAATTTATAAACGTTTGGGGCAGATATGGTTAAAATTATGCAAATATCCAGTTTCTCCTTAAACTTTTTATGCACTGCTTAGAGCATCTGTTGGTAAAGAGCCCAATTTCTTTTTCTTTTCTTTTTTTTTATTATTTGAGTCAGTCTCGCTCTGTCACCCAGGCTGGAGTGCGATGGTACGATGTCGGCTGACTGCAATCTCTGCCTCCCAGGTTCAAGTGATTCTCCCACCTCAGCCATCATTTCTGAGGCTAGTTCTTCATAGGGCTGAGTAGCAGTGGGTCTGTCTATTCATTCCTTTTGCACTGTGGTGTTTAATATCCTGTCTTCTTCATCATTTATGCTACTTGCATGGCGCCATTGGTGTTTGAGTCTGCAGTCTCTTTGGTATCAACTCATCACACATAAAGCCAAGGTTCTCACAGCCCAGTGCTCAGGGGCCATCATATGTTTCGGAGGCAGCATGGGGGTTTTTAACTTTTAATGTTAAATGATCCTTTTAAGATTATATCTCCTCTTTTGCAGTTAAAATGAGAAAATTTGCTAATGTCTAACTCAACATTTCCCAAAGTATGCCATATGAAAAACTAATTGTGTGATGTTAAAAGATCTTAACACTTTAAGAAAAGTTTCTATGATGAAATGAGTTTGGGAAATGCCAGATGAACAAAAATAAACAGATTTTTGTACCGTAGGACTTCTCAGAGCATTTATTATTTCAACGTACATGATAAAGGGGGCCAGTAAATGGTGTTTCTCAGCAGCATTTAAATCCTTTCTTTGAAGAGCATTTCACAGGATTAATAGTTCTGAAAAATCACTTTGGGGATCACTGGCCTAACTCATTCACCTGGAGGAGACAAAATAACTTTTCTCAAAATAAATGAGAAAGTCCATTAGGAAAATTTTGTAGCATACAATTAATAACTATTAGCTTTTTGGGTATCATTAGCTGAGAAGTAGAAAGTGCAGATTTGGAAAGGTGCATACGTCCTCCATCAGTCACCTTAGGCCTTTCCCACTGTCCAATCTGGGCATTAGGGCCCATGTTAAATCAATGGTTCATATTGCAAATTTGCTCTGTAAGGCTAAGTCAGCAGAAGGAAAGAAAGGAAGGAAGAAGAGAGAGGAGGGAAAGGGAAGAGAGGGAGGGAGAGAGAGAAGGAAAAAGCAAGGAAGGAAGGAGAAAAGGAAGGAAGGAAGGAGAAAAGGAAGGAAGGAAGGAGAAAAGGAAGGAAGAAAGAAAGGGAGGAGCATCTAAGTTTGAGCTACAACAAAGTGTAGAGAAGTAATCTAGGTGCTGCCTTAATACTCAGAAAAAAATGAAATAAGTCCAGAACAACAGACAGAGCTATTTATTGATGGGTAGAGGTTTCAGCCCAATGAGGAAATCTTAGAGGACATAAAAATACAAAAATCAATAAAAGGGTCGACAAAGAAGGCCCTTCATAAGGCATTAATGTCATTGATTGAACTCATCTAGCTGTTAGAATATTGTTGACTAAAACATGGAGCAAATTGGAATGAAAATCACAGCCAATTCCAATGGAATAATTTGCATAAAGATGTTAGCTGTTGATAACCAAGAAAACCCTGCTTTCTTAGGGTGAAAGGAATAAAATATCTATCTTGTGTATAAACACATTACAATGTAAGCATGCTATTGCAGAAATGGTCTTCACTTTATCAATTAACTTTTTAATACATATAAACTCTTTACTATAGACAACCTTCAAGCTGCAAAAGCAGACCCACAAATAATCCATGCATTCAAATAATTAGTTCTACTCTGTTCCCTACCCTCCACTTGGCTCTAAAAAGTATTCCTTCTTTGATGGGACCATTTTCATGGCCAGAATGAGGTGTTGTCTGACTCAAGCTTCTCCCGTAAGATATTTTTACTTCTCACCAGTATTGTTGTATGGAAGTGTGAAAAGTAGGGGAAATAATTAGTGTTTTGGAGTCAGGTATTTGAGGCATTTAAAACCTCATTCCAAAATTTACTAGTCCTGTGTCCTTCGGTAAGGTGTTAAGTTGAGGTCTTTTCACATAAAATTGTCAATATTCACCTGGTTTTTGTCTATAAATGTGTCAATTTCATATGCTTCAACGTAACATTTAACTTTCTGGGCCTTGGTTTTGTCATTTACAAGTGAGACTTTCATTGTGAAAATTACATGTGTCTAAAGCACTTGGCACAGTGCTGGCCCAGTGTGGGAGCTCAGTAAATGAGAGCTGTTATCACTGATCACTGACAGTATGCTCCATACATTCTCTTTTCTTCCTTCTGTTTCCAGTTCACTTACCATCTTTCCTCACAGACACACACTCTCTTGACTCACCTCCCTTTTCCGACTTTCACCTCTTTCTCAGTCATCTCAGAAATCTCTCTGCTCTGATTTGCCCTCTTTTTGTCACTTCCCCTACACCCCTCTGTCCACGTGAGTCACACAGGACCCTATCGTGGCTAATGCATTTAAGGGTAATAAGTCTGACATTTGGAAATTCTACTAGATGCTATATAGAATCTTTGCCATTAACCTCGATAGTCTTTGAAAGTTCCCAAACCAACTTTCAGAATGGCCACAGAAGTCTCTCCCATTTTCTCTTCATTTGCTAATTAAAAACTGCCTTTCTTCAAGCATAGATCAAGACATATTTTAAAATAATATTTAATTTTGTGGGTATGTCTTTTCATTAATTATGTTGCATCTGGGTTGTTCGTGTAAATGCATAGCATTTTAGCAATATGCAGAGGTTTGGTGGGCTAGCCTTGGAACGTAATACACATTGCACTCGAAGGGGCGATGACTGACTTGTAGATAAACTTTGGAAAAGCAAATGGTTTGCAAATTGGGAGGAGGGTGGATTGTTACAAACCTGCAGAGTGAAGAAGGAGGATGGAGGTGAGTAGATTACAGAAAGAACGTTTTATTTGTTCTATTCTGTGAATCACCAGTTCTAAGCTAAAGCAAGTTAGTATTTAATATCTCTTTATAAAAAATTATTTTGCGTGCTTCAGACAGTTGTTGAGATTTTGTTTGCAAGATCTTCATGAAGTAAAGCAGTTCGTATTGACTCTTAGCTTACCAGGGCTCTTAATTTCATAGTATTCCCAAAAGTCTGAACGGTCAGACCTACATGTGGATGCATAGATGCATATGATAATTTAAAACATTATCAACATATTATTTGGTAAAATATTTTAATTTCAACAATTAATATAAAATAACTCATTAAAAGGTCATCCTGTTATATATAGTATATATAGTACCAAGCTAAGAAAAGACATGGAGAAAACTCAAATGCATATTACTAAGTGAAATAAGCCAATCTGAAAGAGCTACATACTGTATGATTTCAACTATATGCCATTCCGGAAAAAGCAAAACTATGGAGACAGAAACAGGATCAATGGTTGTCAGAGGTTGGAGATGGTGAGGGTGGTGAATAAGCAGATCACGGTGGATTTTCAGATCAGTGAAAATACTCCATATAGTACTATAGTGGTGATTATATGTCATTGTACATTTACTCAAACCCGTAGAACATACAACAACAAGAGTGAACCCTGAGGTAAACTGAGGACTTTGGATGATAATGATGTGTCAGTGTAGGTTCATCAATTTTAACAAATGCACTACTCTGGTGGGGGATCTTGATAAAGGGGGAAGGTATGCATGTGGCGGGGAAGGGGAGTTATGAGAAATGTCTGTACTTTCCTCTCCATTTTGCTGTGAGACTAAAATTGCTCTAAAAAATGAAGTCTTAAAAAAGTCCTAGATCAGCACTGCCCAACAGAACTAGAACGCAAGTCACTAATGGGCAATTTTAAATTTTCTGGTAGCTACATTAAAAAAAAAAAGAAACAGGTGAAATAAATTTTGATAACATGTCTATGTAAACCAATATATCCAAAATATCACTTGTGTCTATGTGTAATCAATATAAATAATTATTAATGAGATTTAAATATTATTTTCTTCATACTAAGTCTTTGAAATGTAATGTGTATTTTACACTTACAGCATACCTCCATTCAGACCAGACACATTTCAAGTGCATGTAGCTAATGTATAATAGCACAGGTCTAGCTCTTTATGAATAAGAAGTTTTACTTGTTCAAATCAAACCATATGCTAATCTCTCCTTTTCATCATGTAGTATCTTTTAGGTATCTATTACTTTCTAACATTGTGTCAAATTCTTAGAGTATTTCAAAAAATAGACAACAATGTAATAGTCAATTATGATTAGATACAGAATTTTCTACAACTCAAAATTCTTAAAGTCATCATACTCTACTTTATCCAAAGTAAGACTTACAATAGTAAACCCTGAGATAATAAAAGCTGATGGTGATAGCAAAGACTCATCATATTTATTAAGCACTTGTCATGTGCCAGACTGTGTTTACATGTGATAACTTTCATTTTCTTTTCTCTTCTATTCTATTCTTTTTTTGTTTTCTTTTCTTTTTTTGGGGGGGGGCGGGGGGGAGGCAGAGTAGCTCTTTGTCACCCAGGCTGGAGAGCACTAACACAAACTCAGCTTATTGCAGCTTCAACCTCTCAGGTGCAAGTGATCCTCCCATCTCAGCCCAGCAAGTAGCTGGGTCTACAGGGGCATGCCACCACTCTCAGATAATTCTCATATTTTTTTAAAGACGAGGTTTCACCATGTTGCCCAGGCAGGTCTCGAACTTCTGAGATCGAGTAATCTGCCCACCTCAGCCTCCAAAAGTGCTGAGATTACAGGTGTGAGCCCCACTCCCAGCCTCATTTAATTTTATTTTATTATTATACTTTAGGTTTTAGGATACACGTGCACAATGTGCAGGTTTGTTACATATGTATCCATGTGCCATGTTGGTTTGCTGCACCCATTAACTCGTCATTTAGCATTAGGTTTATCTCCTAATGCTGTCCCTCCCCTCTCCCCCCAACCCACAACAGTCCCCGGAGTGTGATGTTCCCCTTCCTGTGTCCATGAGTTCTCATTGTTCAATTCCCACCTATAAGTGAGAACATGCGGTGTTTGGTTTTTTGTCCTTGCGATAGTTTACTGAGAATGATGGTTTCCAGTTTCATCCATGTCCCTAATTTTCATAATAACCCCATGAGGTGAGTATAATGACATTTAGAATTCTAGACCCCTAATGCTGGTATGTCACCAGTGTGACTAGTAATGCTCATCACTCTTGCAATAATAATGGCTAATTTTTTTTACAATTTGCCATGGGCCAGGCACTGTATTAAGCAATTAACTATCATTATTTCATTGATTGTCACAAAAAACTTGCAAAATAGGGATTATTAGTTTCATTTTCCAAATTAGAAAATAGGTTCAGAGAGATTAACAACTTGCACAAAGACTCGGCCCATAAATAGCACTAAATCCTTGTCTATACCACACTATGTACTATAATGTATAGTTTATTTTATAATTGTTGACTCATTTGAACGAGCTCTCTGGGGACTTTTTAATACATTTGGGAAGATGAGGCTTGCTTGCTATAAATAATTGGAAATACCACAAAAGCAGTGAATGAGCAGTGATCAAATTGTGGGAGTGAACACAAGTTTTGAGAAGATAAGAGCTGGAACATTCTGGGAACACAGCTTAGAGGAGAAACCATTCTTTTTGGTTTTAAAATGCCAGCGTTTTTCCAAGGGACACTCATTTTAGGAAGCCACTATATGATCATTATAGTCCACATCCGCATCCATAATAAGCACTGTCATTTATTGAACACTTTTTCTTTTTTCAACCATTTTGACACACTTTGGTTTGTTTGATCTGTAATCACCTTGTAAGGTGGGCAGGGCTGATATTGTACTCATTTTATTGCGGAGGTAAAAACAGACTGACTCACCCAGAGTCCCACAATTGCTGGGCGAGGGAGGTAAGTCCAAAGTCCGATCTCGTAACCCTGAGTTCAGCTCTCTTTTTCTCTAGGTCAGTGTTTCCAAGAATCTAGTACATGTAGCCTTGATGATCGAGATGACTGCAGAGGCACAGAGGACTGCTCCTTATTTTCACATTGTTTCAAGGGTATTAATATCGTTTAGGATGGGGTAAAGTATGCATTTCAATTACAAAAGTGAGTTTTTAGTCAAACGAAAATATTAAGTAAATAGTCCAGGTGGTATGTAGGTATGGTAAAAATCATGCTCCAAATTGGGAAACTCTTATCTTATTTAATACCATCTATTTCCTGCTGGAAATTGTCACTTACACTTTCTATTACTTAATGCAGATTCCAGTGAGCAAGTTGCATATATTTTGTTTAATTTTAAAAAAATTTAATCCCAATGGCAAATAAATAGTGTTTTAACCCTTTAGCCTTCTGTTTTGACTTTACAAAACAGTTTTTTTTTGTATGATTATCTTTTCTTCTTCATTGAACTGTGAATTCCTTGAGGACAATGACTTTGTCATACTAATTTTGGTGGTCCTCAGTGTGCCTGTGTATTTATTTCAAATAGGTTAGTGTATTAGAAAGAAACAGAGACCCATTTAGGTTACATCAAGAAATGAGGGTATTTTTGGAAGGATACATATGTACAGAGCTAGAAAGTAAGAAATACAGAGGCAGCTCTAGGATTAACTCACCTCCCGTCTCTGTCACAGGACATGCATCCTGCTGGTTTCTCAAGGTGTCTTTGTTCCTCTGATATTTTCCTTCGCCTCTGAAGGAAGTGGCCTGCTTCTTGATTCAGAGTTTTCTGCTTCCTTATAATTTTGGCTTATATACAGTTCTTCATTGCCTCTTTGGTCTTGACTGTACCTCATCAATGATGTGAAACTCTCTCTCTCCTTTGTTCCTACTCTCTCTAGCTTCTTGGTGCAAATTCCCCAAATAAGAAATCAAGTTGGTCTGGTGCAGCTTTCTACAACAGGTCATTTCCTCATTTATTAAGAAAAAAACTATTGCATCTAATAAATATCGCAAATTTACATGTCCAAAATAGAACAACCAATTGATATCCCACCAACCTCCCACTATCATCCTCCCAGTTCTTGGACCCCAAAACTTCATTCCTTCTTTGCCTAACCTTCTCACCCATATATCCTTTCTATTAGCCAGTTCTATGGATCATACCTTTACATATATCCTAAATTATTCCAGTTTTCTCTCTCTGAACCACTAAAACCTGAATTAAGCCACCATCAACTGTTGCCTAGATTATCTGTAACCACCATTTAACTGGTTTCCTCATTCCAAAAACTTTTTTTTTCAAATAGCAGCTAAAATAATTATTAAAATATGTAAATCAGATCATGGCACTTATGTAGTTTTATTTTTTTAATTTTTTATTCTTTTTTTTTCTTTTTTAGAAGTGAGGTCCCACTATGTTGCCCAGGCTGGTCTTAAACTCCTGGGTACAAGCGATCCTCCTGCTTCAGCCTCCCAAAGTGCTCAGATTACAGGTGTGAGCCACCACGGCTGGCCTACTTCTGTAGTTGTAAGCAAAAGATGCCCATTTCATCTAGAAAAAAATTCACATGCCTTATGGGGCCCATGAGGCCATGTCTGATACTGGCTTCTCCCTGCCTCACTGCACCACACTCTGCACTTATGCACTGTGTTCTCGCCACACTAGTCTTCCTTCTGTTCCTTTACCACACCAGGCCTCTTCCCGCCTTTGCTCCTGCTGTTCCATCTGTAAGAATCTCTTCTCCAGATCTTTGCATTGTTCATCTTTCTTGCTATTCAGGTCTCTGCTCAATGTCTCCTCATAAAAGGGATCTCTTCGCCTACTTTTCCCCAATTATTCATCACATCACTGTGTTTAATTTTTGTCGTGGTACCTATTTTAATCTGACACAATCTTAGTCTCTTGCTCATTTGCTTGTTTATTTTCTCCCTTCCTTCCTCCCGCTACAACATGAAGCTCCATGAGAAGGACCCAATCAATCTTGCTCTCCACTGGATTCCCAGTACCAAGAACAGCTCCTGGCAAAGTGTAGACATGCAAAAAATGTGCTCAATGAATGAACGAGTCTTTTTGCCAGGAACCATTCATAAATTATTGACTGGCTGATAAATTAGTGCACACCACCCACCCAATTAGCTAAGATGGTGGTGCTCTTAGATCCCAAACATGGCTAAAGATGAACTAGTTCTGTTGCTGAGGGCAAGCACCCTATCCTCATCTGGTTACACACTTGACACAGATGTACTGACCAAATGAGTGAATGAATGAGGGCTCAAAATTTCAACACATCTCTGAGTATTTCTGCTGATGTACAGTGAGGCTTTGAAAGAAGAGATGAGTGTACTTTTATTTTCTTACTCCCTGTATTTCTCTTCTAAAAAAGCATTATAAAAAGCACCAGAGACACACTGTTTATCTGGCTAGCAGCATTTGGTTGAAAATTGAAGTGATTTTTAAAACTACAGAAACACATAGTCATCTGGCACCAGTGATGAGCCTGAGTTAGGGAGGAATTCACATTACATTTTCATTTAGTCTTGCACAACATAAGGAATTTACATTCATTTTCTTCTGTGCCACTGTTTGTTCCCATACGGAATATTTATGCTTTACTTTTTAAAAATCTGTATAAAGGAAACACTAAGGTTTATCAGTCTTTAAAGAATATTCACTCTGCAGAGAGACTGAATTCCATCTCTAAAGACCATGGTAATCAGAGTAGTAATTTCAGATTCGGAAATGGCAAAGTTTGTGTCAAAGATGGTGGTTCACACAGACAAGAAAAAAAAAAAAGAACACCCCACAACATATATAATGGCATATTATCCATGGCATTTACTGTCTCTTGACAATTGTGATGACTTACAAGAATATTGAAGGAACAAGTCCCTTCTCATTTTAGCAAGACACAAACTAAATCTAGAGATAAATAAGAATAAACTGTTTAAAATTAAACCTGAAGACAAACTCTTTCACCATACGTTGTATCTGTGAGGAAACGGACTAGAAAATGAGTTTTCTTTGTAAGTACTATGAAACAAACTCTTTTCAATGCCAACATTTAATGAGGGTTGTTAAGATGAGCACCATGATGTACATTAATTCAATATACAAATTTTCAAAATGTTCGCTCACACTGTGTAAATATTAATTTGTTAATTTGGGCGATTTGTCATAGACTTCTTTGTCATTAGTAAAGATTAAGAGACCTTAATTCTAATTATCTGCAGTGTGACTCTGTGTGATGGTCATATTGGGTAAGGATTTCAGGAATATTTACGCAACCTCCTGTACAACCGAGGACTTGCAGTGGGTGATGGATGAGCCATGGAATGCCTCTGTGCCTTAACTTGATCAATATCAAGCTATTCTTAAAAAGGATGAAGCTCCACAAAAAGACAGCCCATTCCCTTTTCATTTTTAAATTCCCTTCATTGCCAAGCATAGTGCCTGGTACCATACTGAAAGTGAGTTGCGTCAATTAGTATATCAAAGGTATGCATTGAGGAATACTGACAAGAAAACAACTGGGGGCAGGTGGACAAGAGATAAGGTGGGTATGCCAGCGATTAGATATAAAGAAATGTGAGCAGATTCTTCTTAAAATTTTTTTTTGCCAGGAATAAAAATGCCTAATAATTATATTAAAAAGTATTAATTCTCACTAAAGTAATTAAGTAAATGCGTTTGTAGTATTCCATATTAGGAAGAATGGAGAAACAGGCACTTTCATATCCTCCTGATAGGCATATAAATTACCTTTTGGAGAGGAATTTGGCAAAATCTATAAAAATTTAAGGTGTGTAAAACTTCTGGCCCAGAGACTTACCTGACAGATGAGTTTACAAAATTATTTTAATTGTACCATTGTTTGTGATAGTGAAAAACCAAAATAACCTAACTGTCCACATAGGTAACTGGCATCATATATTATGATATAGTCATACAAGAAATTATAGTATAGCTATGAGGTCCAAAAAACAGGTGGTAGATCCATAAGGGTTGACAAGAAAATATATTTATAATTATTCTTTTTAATAAAAATGACTTGTAAAATAATATTTACATCAAAATTATAAAAATGAATGCATAAAAAGAAAAGTTCTGAAATAACGTACATCAAAACTTTTGTGGAGATTATCTCTGAGAAGTTACATTAAGAAGGATTTCAATATTCCAATTCATTTCTATATTATAGGATTTTAAAAAAATGAATACTTCTTTTAAATAGCAGTTTTAGGCTCACAGAAAAATTGAGAGGAAAATACAAAGAGTTCCCATATAACCCCTCTCCTCCCCAGGCACAGTCTCCCCCATTATTGACATTCTGCACAAGAGAGGTACATCTGTTGCAATTAATGAACATATAGTGACATACCGTTATCCTCCAAAGTCCACAGTTCATATTTGGGCTTACTCTTGATGCTGTACATTCTGTGGACTTGGAGAAATTTATAATGACATGTATCCATCATTATAGTATTTTACGGAGTAGTTTCACTGCCTTAAAAAATCCTCTGTGCTCCAATTATTCATTCCTTTCACACCCCACATCTCCCTCAACCTTTGGCAACCACTGATCTTTTTACTGTCTCCATAGTTTTGCTAAAAGGATTTTTAGAACAGAACAAAAACAAAAAAGTGCTACTTTTTCTAATAAAAAATGATATTTTAAAATGTGTTTATAAACAACAGAAAATTTAACTGTTTTAGACAACGGAATGCAAGATGGTGGAAGAATAGTGGAAAGTGAACCCCCTGGTGCATGTACTAAAATAAAACATGTGTACAGAGATTGTTGAGCATAATTCATAGCTAATTTCTAAAGATGCCAAAAAGTAATCAAGCATACCTTGGAAGAAGCCCCAGCTCTGTACTTAGGGAAAGTAATTCTCTGCACTTTACAGTTACTTCTTATATCACAGCATTAAGCCTAAACAGATGATAACTAAAGATCCTTCATTGCAATCAAAGATGTTCAGATTTTTTGATTAGTATCTGGGACCTCTCAGCTCATCTCCTTCTTCCCTCCACAATCCACCCCTTGTCAGGGAAAGGAGAATCGGCTATAGCACTAAACCCTTTGGAATAACTTTATTCTTAGAAAACCCTGTCATTTGTGTGACTCCTTAACAGTCTCTAAGTGACAGCTGCTAGTTTGGCATAGAATCTTTCAAAATGAAAAATGAGAAATTCTACAAACTGTGTCAGCAGCAACTTATTTATTTCAAATTCTAGCCAGCTGCAAAAAGGAAAAAGGACAATCATTTTAGTTCCAGCCTAGAGTCATTCTTCCTTTACAGTTTATTCCTGGACTCAGGAAATCAACTGGAAAATTAATGCCAGTGATTCTGAGTCCCAAGGAAAACAATATCTCTGAGAACCATTCGCTAAATTCCTCTTGACCTTCCTGGTTTGCCTGGTATGAGGAATAGGCTATAAATGTAGGAATGAGGAGGAAGTCTCTGCAATTGTGGGGACTTGTCAACTCAAGGGCATCATTGCTGCTCTTTACCGTGTGGTGGTGAAGGGCATGGTCTTTGATGTGAGTCAGATCCAGACATTCTAAGTATGGCTTTGCCACTTACTAGCTGTGTGACCTAGGGCAAGGCATTCAATCTCAGTGAGCCATAGTTTGTTCACCTGTCAAGTGGAGTTTAGAGTAGCTATCTCATAGAGGTGGTGTTAGCACTGATGGGTATAATATGTGTTATGTGATTTCCACTCTCCTGGTATATAGTAAACTTATCAATAGTGGCCTTTTTTGATGATAATAATGATATTGATGACGACGATGATAATGATGATCTTTGCCATATATATATATATATATAAGGATTAACATATCCACCCTACTTTTTGATCTCTACCTTCATTTGCATTTGGCTGAGGTAGAGAAGGTAACTAGCACTTCAGCCTTTTTTAAGGGGACGTGCTCAAAGGCACATTGTTGGAGGGGTGAAATTTCTACTGTTCACCTATTATTACCACATTTAAATTACCATTTGCTTTCTTTTCAAGTTTATTGTTTTTCTTTCTAAGAGTAATACATGTCATAATGGAAAATTTGAAAATAACCAAAAATAAAAACATCCATTTGATTTTTATGGTACTTAAAAATTTTGTATTGTGTTAAGTATAATAAATAAGGTAATTGTTTGTTGAAATCAAAGTGTAATCCCAAATTAAAAAAAAAATCAATCAATGTTAAAACACAAAATATCAGACTATTGGAAATCAAAGCTCTGTCTGATCCTTTTTAGGTCAGCAATTCTCCAATTTCCACAAGTCTAAGGCTCACTTGGGGATTATTTAAGATGCCAATTCTTGGGCTTCACCCAGATACTGATTAAATGTGTCTCTGGGGTAGGGTCTTGGAATCTTTATTTTTTTTTATTTTTATTTTTTGAGACAGAGTCTTGCACTGTTGCCCAGGCTGGAGTGCAGTGGTGCAATCTCGGCTCACTGCAACCTTCGCCTTCTGGGTTCAAGTGATTCTCCTGCCTCAGCCTCCCAAGTAGCTGGGACTACAGGTGTGCACCACCATGCCTGGCTAATGTTTGTATTTTCAGTAAAGACGAGGTTTCACCATGTTGGCCAGGCTAGTCTTGAACTCCTGACCTCAAGTGATCCACCTGCTTCTGCCTCCCTGGGTGCTTGGATTACAGCAAGCAGTGTAGTGTGACTGGCTGGAATCTCCATTTTAAATGAGCTTTCTACATGTTACCATGCAGATAGGGGAGCTTTCAACCTATCACCGAGACAGTCTAAAGTTCTGATGACATCCAGGGCCTCGGAATTCCCACAGTGGGATCCTGGAAAGGGAATTAATAATGTGAATCCTGGTTTTCCAGTTGTCACTTCATGACGCCCCAAGCCCTGATGGTTTCATGTCTCCGCTCTGGCTGCCAGAGTATCTGACTAGCGAGTCAGTTTGAATACTTGCCAATCCTCTCTGTTTGAACCTCTCAGCCCTGGAGAATCTAAGTCCCCTCACGGCTCACAAAATGCCATTCTATTGGGGATGGGCTGGGGTTGGGGAAGGAGAGGGAACACAGGTCTCCACTACTCAACTGACACCAGCTTGACCCCATAAGGTATACTGTGGGACTTCCAGCCACCTGCTTGAGGGGACGCAAAGAATGTCCTAACATTTCATTCTTTCAGGAATAGAAGGAAGCAGAGAGGGAGGTTAATGGGACCATGGTGCAGGCACCACACATTTTCAAGGAACATGACATAACATACAGATAAGAGTGGGCCGTTTCCTTCTGCCATTCCGAGGCTGTCACTACAGCTGGATTTTTTTGTCCTTTTCTAGGCAACTCAAAGTCAGACTCTCTGTTTCTCTTTTCTATTCTAGGAAAGAAAACAGATGTAAGGAAAAAACTAGAACTTATTTTTATGACTTTGAAAACAGCAATGTTTGTGTTCTTCTAGGGTGTAAAGCTTCTCCCTGGTAATGAAGTTCTTCCCACCACACTCCCCCATGCCTGCTCTGTAAAATTACACACAGTGAGACTGAGAACTACATAAAAGGCCCACTCAGCATACAATGATTTAATCTCTGCCGCTTGTCACTTCCCTATGGGAGCTCAGCAGAAACAACAGCCTTGATTATATAACCTACAATCATTTTCAATAAGTGCCCCAATCCTGGTCTTTAAAAGCCCGTTCAGATCTTACCTAAATAGAACAAGCTTCAGAGCAAGCCCTACGAGGTTGAAAGAGTCTTATATAAATTAATGCTTTGAGTCTTTACATTTCCCTCTGTTGTCTCCAGAGCAGCAGTGACTGGGGCACTACCAGGGTTTCTGGCCAAGGACAAGTTCTACTGTTCCTCTGTATTTTCATAGAATTAGAGGTCTAACTCTCTCTTAGGAAGTCTTAAATCTAGCTTTCTCATTTTGTAGGAAACTGAGGTTCAGCAAGGGTTTCTGTGGTAGTCATCATCTGGTTGTTCTGATCCCATGCCCTACTCCTCCCCTGCTCTGGATCTCAGTCAGGGGCCTGATCCTGTCCAACTGGCTTCCAGTTACATTCAGCCATTAGGAAGCTCTGGTGGGAGACTGGAGGGTTAGAGCAAGGGAAAAACTAGGGGATTTCACCCCTTTCTGTTGTTGCTTTGGTGAGCATCTCTCATAGTAGCTGCATCTCTTCCTTGGTTCCTGAACTCACTGGACGCCTCCTCTCACCATATTCTCAGCTTCTGATAGACAGGTTCCACCCTGGGCTCTAACAAGGCCACTTCCTCTTATCGTGCCTCTTGCCTAGGAGTCAATACATTTTTGAAAAAAACAAAAAAGGGCAAGAGAGTAAACACTTTAGGCTTTATGAGTCAAAAGGCAAAATTGAGGGTAGTATTTTGTAAGTACTTATGTAGCATTTAAAGCATACATATTTAGGCCGGGCATGGTGGCTCATGCCTGTCATCCCAGTACTTTGGGAGGCTGAGGCAGGCGGATCACTTGAGATCAGGAGTTCGAGAACAGCATGGCCAACATGGTGAAACCACGTCTCTACTAAAAATACAAAAATTAGCCGGGCATGGTGGTGTGCACCTGTACTCCCAACTACTCGGGAGGCTGAGGCATGAGAATCACTTGAACCCAGGTGGTGGAGGTTGCAGTGAGTCCAGATTGCACCACTGCCCTCCAGGCTGGATGACAGAGCAAGACTGTCTCAAAAAAAAAATATATGTGCATATACACGTAAACCTTTAAAAGTGTAAAAGCCATTCTTCACCTGTGAGCCATATACAAACAGGTAGGGGGCCAGCCAGTTCTACTCAACAGCTTTTCTTTGTCAATCCTTGCTCTACCCTTAGGGGTGGCTTCCCTCCGTTGCTCATCTTCAGATTGCCTCAAGGACCCTTTCCAAATCATCCAAACCCTGCGTAGCTAATTCTCTACATTAACTTTTTGTAATTGAACCACCTGGCATGAGCTCTCTTTTCCTGAATGGACCCCAACCGATTTGGGCAATGACTTGTTTAAAATCATATTCCATGAAGTGGGATTATTATCTACTTCATAAATTTCTTATTGCTTTCTGGTCTTCAGAAATATGTTCCCAAACACATCTCAATGGAATTGTGTAGATTCATCATTCAAGTCAAATTTGCTGGTTGTCTTCTTGTGTTTTCACTGCTCACACAGTGATGAAAAACTAGTGGCTCCACCTGTAACCCCCTCACTTTGGGAGGCTGAGGTGGGCGGATCACCTGAGGTCAGGAGTTCAAGACCAGCCTCGCCAACATGGTGAAACCCCACCTCTACTAAAAATACAAAAATTACCTGAGTGTGATGGTGGCTGCCTGTAATCTCAGCTACTTGGGAGGCTAAGGCAGGAGAATCACTTTAACTAGGGAGGCAGAGGTTGCAGTGAGCTGAGATTGCACCACCGTACTCCAGCCTGGATGACAGAGTGAGACTCCATCTCAAACAAAACAAAACAACCCAAAAAACAAAAAACCTAGTGGGTCCAAAGGGTGCCCATGAACCAAAATCAGGAACAAGAAACTTAAAATATTAAAGTTGGTCCCTAGACTGTCCAACACTACCCAACATCACCGAGAAAAGTGATGGAAAAACTAATGAACAGGACTGGGCTGTAGATGCACATTACCATTGGAAGTGGGGCATGGAAGACCACGTATGGCATGCTATATACCATGCCTTCCCTCTCTGCTGCCTCCACCCTGGGCCAAGCCACCACCGTCTCTTCCTTGGATGGCTGCAGCCAGCCAGCTAATCTAAAATAGTACAGCTTCTCTTTTTATCCCTTAACCTTCCTAATTTCCTCTCAAGACTTTTACCATTACCTGATACCTACTGGGATTGCATCCCTGCCTCTTTGGTGTCTCATGTCACTCCCACCTCCACTTAGGAGTCTCTCTTTATTCCCCCAGTTTCCAGTCTTTTCTCTCTGAAGGCCATGCCCATGCTTTTCTCTTTGCTTAGAACATTCTAAGCGATGTTCACTCTGAGTATGTTTTATTTGATCCTCTCCACTCCCACCAATACTTATTTTACTTCTCTGCACAATGTTCATTTTCTTCATAGAAATTACAACTGTAAAAATATGTACATGCATATATGCCTATATATGTATTTATTTATATTTCTCACTTCTTTGTCTTTCTCCCATCTCCAACTAATTGTAAATTTTGTGAGGGAAGAGGTCATGTCTACCTCACCAACAAATACATACCAAGTGCCTATATAATTCAGGGTCTTATACACTGCAGGTGCTTCATAAAAAATTAATGAGAATAATTAAATTATACAGGATGGGGTCATTCACAGATCTAGGAAAAATGATTGAAGAGTCTCCTTATTGTATTAGAAGCTGTTGGTTGCCCACCCGTATCTCTCTTGTTCTCACCATTTTTGTATACAATGATGGCTTTCTAATGTCAGCATCCATGAATTTGCAAGAAGACTTTCTTCAGCTGTAGGCACATGCTAGGTCTGCATGCAGTCCCAGGGAATTAACACCCCCAGGAGCAGCTTTTGGCCAGTGACCAATAGGATTGGGGGTATAATTACCCAGCCTGAACACTTGCCGGATGGATTTACTGTTGGGACATTTTGCCCACAGTTTCCTAAAAATCTTAGATGCCCCAGTTGCCAACGGTGGTATCTTGACAATTAATCTACTTTTTTTTTGGCTTTCTTCCCTTCCCTGTCTCATGTCCCCATTCCTCACTGGTGCTTCCAGGATCACCTTCCAAGAAAACTACTTGCACTCAAATCCTGGTCTCAATATGTGCTTTTGCAGAAACTCAAACTAAAATATCCATTCTACCCAATTCCCCACTACCACTCTCCTTTTGGGGAAGTGTTCCAATCTCGCAATTATACAGATTAAGAGGGGAACAGCAGGGTGGAGATGGGGTAGACTAATTTGTCATTCACTAACTTTTTTCATTTAACCCCTTTCATGCCAGCAGCCATGGCGCATATTTGGATCATTTTCTGTGATCCCCAAGACATTCCCTACAAATGATAGCTCCTCTCTTTACTGCAGAAACTTCCAAACAGGACTGTCATACTTGGTCTACAGCTGAATTCTGGTGCCAATTTCTTTCAATAGACTCCCTTAATAATAACAACAACAACAATGATAGCAACTCAGGGAACATTCAATGTGTGCCAGACTCTGTACTACACAACTAACTCATATTATCTAATTGAATGATTGCAACCACACTATAAGGAAGGTACTGGTATTATTGCCCTTTTATAATAAGGAAGCTGAGGCCCAATAAGGTTATGGGCCCAGCATGCTTCCACTGCACAATTCACTACCAGTTAGGGAGTTATGTCTTGCCCATCCACCAGGCAGCAGAGTTTGGATTTGGCTAGAGATTCACCATTAGCCCTTTGGCCACGCCACCTCTAAGTCTCCCAAAGTCTCTGCCCCGTAGCAGCATCAGGTCACATCATACACAAAATTTATTTTAAGGCAAAACATTAGAATGAGATTCTGTAGTTATAAAGTTTCTGAAATTTTAGGCAAAAAGACTGAAACCCTTTGGTAATGAGAAACAATAAATGAATACTTAAATGTAATTGCAAGTGCAGCATTTCCTGAACACAAGATATAAAAAATTGCAGCCCTTCACACTTTTATTTTCCCCAAATTGGCTATTATGGTAAAAAACGAAAAAATAAAAAATGTTTCTCATCACTGCTCTTGGCTACGCATCTTAGGGACAAAATGCTTGCTTCCTGGCAGAGCTAGCATTACTAGATAATGGCCCAAACTCCACAGCTTTCCTGGCATCTACTTGCACCTGCTCCCGTGTTCCAAACGGGTGGGAGAACGACAGAGCAAGTGGCTAGAGTCATGAGCAGGGGAATGGTGCTTACTCAGCCAGAGCTCAGCTGAGCAGCACTGGCTTTCCTTTCCTTCAAGGTGGAACCTCTCGTTGAATTGAATTTCACATATCACAAAGATCAGACTAAGCCTCGGTCTCCTACTCCACCGCTGCCAACCTCCCAAGGATTATGCTAGTGCCACTAAGAGTTCTCCATTCTGTCACTTTGAGAGGGAGCTTTCATTCTCCCATTAGTTAAATTTTTTAAAAAAAGGCTTAATAGTAATACATCCTAGGGCAACCCAAATAAACATTAAATAGTTAAAAGCACGTTAATCAAGAGATAGTTAAATATGTGCACCCTTTAATGTTTTTATATAGGCAGAGGCAGGGTTGGGGAAGATCCCATTCTGGGTAAAATGTAATAAACTGGCCATTTGTTTTCTCAAGGGTAATTTTGCTAATTAACCAGAATAAATATCTTTTCTAGCACTCTAGTTGATTTTTAATTGCCCTTACTTGATAATTAAATAAAAATAATATGCCAAAAGACAATGTATTGAATGCCAGGTCTTGTTTTAGGCATTATATATATATGTCTTATTTAATACTTATAATAATACTATGAAATAGGTAACATTGTTTCTGTTTCACAGATAAGGAACAGAAGTGATAAGCAATTTTCTCAATATCATACAGCTAATAAGTAGCTGAGTGGAGGATTTGAACCTATGTAGTCTGTCTCTAGAGTCCAAGCTACACTATACTGCTTCAGCTTTAATGGTGTAAAAAAGTTTGCACAAGTGTGAAAAGAATATTTGATTCACTCATAATCTTGCCACCTAGAAATAGATATGTTAACATTTTGATGCAGTGGTTATGACATAATCTTTATAAATATAACTAGTTTTTGTAGTTTACCCAAACCTTTGAGGAGAAAGGTTGTAAGATTTATCACCAAATTTGGAGAATATATTTGGGATGGGCTGATCTAAAATACAAACTATGTCTAACCAGATTTCATTTCAGAGGCCCCATGCAGCACCTCCAAAATCTCAGCCATCACCTGATATTCAGAAAATCTGAAGCTCACATTGAGGGACACCCTACTATGACTGCCAACTGGGAAAAACCTACCATATATACTAAGATTCTATGGATGGAGAAAACCAACCATGGCTTTGTATGAGATCTGAACTGAAAACCACAAGGCGAAGGGTTGTGAACTGAAGTGATTGATTTCCAACCAAGCTATTTGTTTGTTTGTTTGTTTTTGAATGAGTAATACTGTATAATATGTTTTAGAGTGAGAAGAAGTAGGGATTTACTCTATCGATTGATAAATCCAGCAACTGATCAATCTATCTACTCATCTATCTATCTTCTTTAAAGATGGTAATGTTCTCATGCAATGCCAGTGTCTTAGGTTGGACTTCTCAGAAGCAGCCTCTGAGATCAAGATTTGAGTGCAACTCCTTAGAGGATTCAGCTCTGAAAACACCAATAAGACAGTGGAGATGTGAGACAGAAAAGGCAAAAAAGATAATGAAAGGTGTGTTAATGATCAGGTTTTGCACTGTGGGTGATTTTGTCCTGATGGTGCCTCTGGGAAATGGTATAGTACATGACTTAGTGTTACGCCACATGAGGGGTGAGGAAGTTGGGATTGTTATCCTCCAACTCACGTTTGTCATTGGGTAAGGGCTTCTCCAGGAGACATTACTCCCCAGCATTTCTTGCCTGCCCTGCCTATAGACCAAGCAGGTTCGAGTGGTGAGAGAAAGCCCTTTAACAGTCATAGGGACTTATGGCTCGGCGTGGTGGCCCACACCTGTAATTCCAGCACTTTTGGAGGCCAAGGTAGGTGGGTCACTTGAGGTCAGGAGTTTGAGATAAGCCTGGCCAACATGGTGAAACACTGTCTCTACTAAAAATACAAAAATTAGCCAGGCATGGTGGTGCACATCTGTAATCTCAGCTACTCAGAAAGCTGAGGCATGAGAATAAACAAAATTTATGAAGGATAATTTTGCTAATTATCTAGAACAGTGATTACTAATCTCATATCTAAAATAATGCTTAAAATTGACAGCAAACAATAATTTTATCTTGATGAGGTCTCAAGACACAGAAGTGACACAACAACTACTTTATTTTTTATTGTAAATCTTCTGTTATTCCCTATATTTAGTTGTTCTCAAAAGAAGGAAGATTTTTACAAACTGAAAATCTTTTTTATTAGTTATTTGTTCAACCAAGGTTATAAATTTATCATCATGTCGTTCAATGAGCTGGTTACTTCCAAGAAACAAGAGGTGAGCACCTTCTCTATTACAAGGTCATTAACAAACTTAGTCTCTTTCTTCACAAATATCATATCTTGAAGGCTTAAGATAAGCAAATTAGGGTCCTTCAAAATTTGCATTGTATTGGTCTGTGAGAAAATATACTGAATTCTGTTTTCCATTCCCCCACAGCTCGACACACTTTCTCTCCAACTGAAATGTCCCATGAAAGCTTTTAATAACCACCATTAACTATATTCGATGGCTTTTTCTTGGTTTTTCACTCCTTTCTTTGAGGTACTCAACACTGCTGAATGGTAGCATACATAAAGTTTTCTTTTTTATATTTTATTTTATTTCTGTTTTTATTTGTTTTACTTTAAATTCTGGGATACATGTGCAGAAAGTTTTCTTACCTTCTGAAAAACCTGAACTTTCTGGGTCATCCAACTTCTTTTCCATTTGGTCTTCTCCTCTTGGTCTCTTTCAGTGACCCCTTTCATTCATTTTTTTCACAAGCATAGGCATCCTCCATAGTTCCCATTCTGTCTCTTTTGGTGACCTCTCTTCTTCCAGATGTGACTTCATGATGATGACTCTTAAGGCTTCATTTTCAGTCTTGACCTCTCTCATCTTACATAGGGTTTAACATGAAACTCCCTGGTAGAGAATTCCCCTGTGCTTCTAACAAGCATCTCAAACTCTGCATGATCAAATCCTAACTTGTACTCTCTACTTCAAAATAGTTTTCCCTGTTATTTTCCTTTTGTCATTTTTAACTCCTTCTTCCTATTCAACTTATAAGGAATTCAAGGTCTTCTATAATCAGGGAAAAAAATGGCCTTTCTAACTTTATCACTTTTGTCCGTGATAAATTTTTGTTGTATTCACCATGCTCCAAACAGTCTGAACTTTGCTTTCTTCTTGTTTTTATTCAAATCATAAAATTTAAAAAATCCAAAAGTTTAAATTTAATTTCTGTGTGATGTCAACACAATTTTTCTCGGCCCAGTCTTCTCAGTCGGTAAAATAGTAGCCTCCTTCACAGAGTCTGTGTAATGAGCACATAATCTAATGTATGTCAAGGTATCTAGCACAGTGTTTGGCACATTGTACCCTCGCAATAAGTGTTCGCATGTCTGTTCATTCATTCATCATTCTGACTCTTCTCCATTACCTCTACCATGAAAATTTTTGTTCCTATAGCTCCCTAACCTCTCAGCTCTGCCCTTCTCTATCTTTTATTCATGTATAAGTTCAAAATGTTACTTGGCATTCCTACAGTAGGCTTTCTACAAATATATTAAGTACCTTAAAATGAGAAACCCTACTTTCCACTTCTATGCGTAAAGGAAGTACCAAAAATATGGAATCTAGAACTACTCTCCTCCTAGTTACCAAGTAAATTTCATACCAAATTTAGTATGTTATTGCAGGTGAGAAAACAGTTAAGTAATAGTTGTTCATTTTAATCACAAATAATAAGGAAGATAAAGTGTAAAATGTTTTATTTCTATAACAAAATGATACACTGCTGGATGTCAATTATTTCTGATAGGAATCAGGAACATATACATATGGGGCTATAAAGGAGATATGCACTTCGGCATATTTATTAGAAGCAGCACGTTATTACTTTGTGAGTTATCTAGAATTTTTAACACTGACATTATCTTACATCCTAAAATATGTGTCTGATAACTGGTTAAGTAGCTTCCTTTGATGTATCATTTACAAACTAATTGTTTTTGTTCAAATGACTTGAGTTTATTGTCCTTTTGGTCTTTGCAGTACACTGAATAGTTAAAAGCTACTGAATGTTCTTACCTTATTTCTAAGATTATCATCAGATCATTGGCATTGACTTGTGACATTTTAGAAGAAAATAACTTTTTTAAGCATAAGCAATGCTTTTACAATCTCCTCCTTCCAACTGCTGAGTTGTCTCAACAGCTGCTTCTTGCCATTCACCTTGAAAATACAGATTTTTTTCATCTACTTCAATCCATTTGGAATTTCAAATGAGGTTCCTATGAGTTATTTCTCTCCAGAAGCCGTGTCTTATCATTTCATCTCACTGGAAGCCATAGGATGACTCATTTTTAAAGAGCGTTTTTAAAATTACCAAGGTATCATATGCATATTTTAATAAATTCAAGTAATACTCAAGTATGTAGACTTAAAAGTAAATGTATGACCTCTGCATACCAATCACACATCATTCCCCAGAAGTAATCCCTGTTAACTGTTTGTCTGTATCCTTCCAGAATTTATATTTTACAAATATATATATATATGCATATAGGTGCATAAATTTAAAATTATATTGTGCATTTACTATTATATTTTTTCTTAACATGCTGCTACTTACTTTCTCTTTAGTAATACATTTTAAGAATTTTTCTATATCTGTACATTCACTTTTAAAACTTCTGCATAGGACATATGTAAATAATTCATTGAGCCTGCTTCCTGCTGATGGACATTCAGGTTTGTTTCAGTCTTTTATTATTAACAACACTGCAGTGCACATCATTACATGCATATTATATGCATTACATGCATATATTTGTGTATTTATACGAACATTTTTGAAGGTAGATATCTAGAAATGGTATTGCTGGATTAAATAGAATGTACATTTAAATTTTGATACCTACTTCCAATTGTCCTCCAAAAAGGCTTTATCAATATACATTATTTCCAACCACATGTGAGAATCTACATTTCTCTCCACCCTTTATAATGTTGGATATTATCACTTTTTACTTTTTAATTATTTATATTACCAGCATCTTGCTAACCGTACTTCTTCTGAAACAAATGTCTTCATAATAGTCTGTATAAATCCTGGCTTATTACTGAGATTTTCCCCATAATGGTACAGGTTATGAATATGTATACGGATAATGGTACATGTTAAAATATACAAATGTAAAATTGAAATTGCAACCCTAGTAAATTAAGCTGTTTCGGAATGGTGTGTATATCTCCTAGATGAACATTAATGGGGGCAAAAGTACAAGACATTCTGTAAAAGGAGATTGGCTAATACTGCTTCCTTAACAGTAAACAGTAAATGTAAGATGGGGTAAGCAAAGTGGAAAACGATTTCTTGTTAAATCCTAGAACAGTGGTTTTAAAATTGTTTCTAGTAGACCTAGAGTTCCCAGGAGATCTTACAGGTGTGTGGCAGGGAGAAGGTTGAGGAGGACTGGCTGGGGCCTTTAAGTTCCCTTCTTCTCCTGCTTCAACTTTCTCAGTGACTCATGTCTATTTTATACATGGAGCTTCTGAGTGAGATAATGTTAGAAAGAAAAGCTGTGCTACTAAAAAATATAATGATTAACTATATTTGTTTCAGAACCCAGGTTAAAATCTTTTAAATGAGGCGGCTGCTATAGATGGCAATACATTTTGATCTAATTTCTCTAGTTGCCTTTCACTGGGCCAATCATTTGAATTTGTAGTCTTGGGAAGAAATTAAAGAAGCCCAGTGCAGGAAACTGTGCTTGAAGTGTCTGCTCACATTGCATCCTTAAGGAGGGATTTTATGAAATTCGATATTACCCCGCTCTCCACTGCCACACCAGCTCAGGCACTCTTCTAGTTCAGATAGGTCTCTTGATTACTCTCCTCCAGTTTGAGGAAAAGACTGAGAGTCCTGGGGTCTGGTAGTTCAATGTTTAGGGACTTGCAGGACTTTTAAATCTTGAGAGATTGACTTTTAAGTTACCTGTTCCTGCCACATCTCTTAGTGAGAAATCACTGTAGAAGTCATGCCAAGCTTATGATTTCATGGATAATGTTACCAAGCATCCCAGCCCTGCTGCCCGGCCATTAGTAGTTTTCATCTCCTGTCCTAGATCCTGCATCTTAATCTGAAAGCATGCGTTGGCTTGGCCACTCTCCTCCAGAAGCCAATGGGTTGGTCCAGAGCTTTCAGAAGTCAAGCACTTGCATGTCCACTTCCACCAGCACAGCACAGCACTTTTTCCTGAATTTCCAGGGATTACGTGTTTAATATTTCTGAGCTTTCTACTCTTTTATTAGTTAGTTAGGAGAGTATCTACTTGAGCAAGATATTTGCAACTTTTGTCAGCTCTACTCTTAAAAACTATTAAGAATATTGGTATCAATGCTACCTCTCTATGATGATTCATCACCTATGAACTGAGTCATATTTGTCTTAGACTAGGAACAGTTCACTTTATATATATATATATATACACGCACACACACATATATATATACACTTAATATATAAATATTAAGGATGTGTTCTATAGTATACAGATCCTCTTGGGTACTCAGTGAAAAAGAAGTTTCTACAGTCAAATGTATTTGGGAAACAATCTGTCATTCTTGTTGATTCAAAATGTGCATTAGAAAGGCACAGTGCTAAAAATATTTCTTGAATTTATTTGATCATATTTTAAAATTACTTCTCCAATCTCCCTTTCTTTTTCCCTCCCTCCTTCTCTTTGTAGCAAGTTTTTTTTCTTTTTTTCTTTTTTTTTTCTTTTTTTTGAGGAGAGTCAGTTCTGTTTTGAAGGCACAACTCGTAAATCCTCCCAGTGCCCACACTAGGTGGTGAGTGGGCACTGTGTTTGGGCATTCCGTGGCTGCAGGCAGAATCCTTTCTGTTTACCCAGAAGTCCCTGGAAGACTGCATTTTTCTGAGACAAAGCACAGAAGAAAGAAAGACCCCCGCTGTGAGGCTAGCAAGCATGAACCACCATTCCCTACCTGAATGGGTAGGCAAATGCTATGTCGATGCTGAGGTTACTTTCTGTCTTGTTGACGCAGTCCACACTCAGCCGCAGGCCTCCGGAATAGCCACCACATGTTGCAAATGCAAAGATTGCAAAAAGCTGTGGAGAACAAACAAATAGAAGGCAGTTATTAGGATGATGTTGTTCTAATGAGATTTATCAAAAGGAGCTTAATGTCTGGATTGAGGGAAGTTACGGTCCTTCTGAAGAAGAGCATTGCACTTGGTTCAGCTGGAAGATGAAGGTAGAATGGAGTGAGGACTGGGGACGTGGTGTCTAAAATAATTGTCTGGCAAGTGAAAGAAATGTGGCTTGGAGAATAATTAAAGACAAAGCCAAAATAGCTGTGTTTGAGTGTGTAAAGAGCTGTCATGTCTCAGAGGGCAGAGGCATAATCCGATAGTCAAAGGCCTGGAAAGCACTACACCAACTAGTTAATAATGGATGTCTCCAGGTAGGAAGATGTGGGGGTGTATCCTTGCTTTCTTCTCTTTGTTTGTCTGTATTTTCTACCATAAATATGATTTGTCTTTTGGAATAATATATATCAATATTTCAAAGTCATGGTCAGAGAATTCTAGAGCTAAGAGTTTGAGGAAGAGTAGGTGAGTTTCTAAGAGGTGCTATTTTAGAGCACAAGATCTCATCATATTTCAGCTTCCAACTTTCACTGGTGGTTACATCTCTGTGTTGGTTGCTGTTTCTAAGTCAACTATTAAAAGTTTCAACAGTTAATGTCATGGTCTATCCTGGTGTAGAATGTGAATCTGTGAGGAACCAGGCACCAATAATTAGGAGCAGGGACTCTGAGAAGTCACCTAGAAAGAAGAGACACTTGGAAGACAGGATGGCCTAAGAGGGGACATAAGCAAATGCTAAACTTTGTTCATTTCATAATTTGGCTAAACTCAAAAGAATTTCTTGCTCATTTCTAAAGGAAGTCGATCAAATGCACCTAACGCTAACATGCTGCAATATTCCAATTTATCTTAACTTCGGAATTCAGCTTCTTACAATAGTTTGGGGTCACTACTGGAAACACTAGCTCATTTTGCATAGTGAGAGGAGTTACTGCACAGAGTCAACTGGGGTCAAGGGCTCTGGAATGTGACCTTGGGAAAGCTGCTTAATTTCCTCATGCCTTGATTTCCTCATTGAAAAATAGCATTGATGATAACTCTTCTGGGTCATTTTGCTATTTGCAGTGTGACACAGACAGTTGCTGTGGACAAGAAGGCTGCTGGAGCTGGCAAGATCACCAGGTCTTTCTAGAAATTTCAGAAGGTGAAATGAATATTATCTAGAACACCTGCCACTTCAATCTTAATCAGGGGTAGAAAAAAGCCTCAGAATTGTTTTATCTCAATTGGACATTTAACTTTAATAGGAAAAGACTGGCTGATGATAACAAGGCATTGTGAAACCTTCACAGGCGAAGCAGTATTTTGTGAGTCACGTGTGTGTGTGTGTGGGCGTGTGTGCGTATGGCAGTTTTAAGTGACTAGTTTTTAAAATCTGTATTTTAAAAATGGAAAGAACTTGACCAAAAGATACAAGGATTGTAGTAAGAGTAAAATGTGTTAATATGTGGAAAGCATTTAGAAAAGGTCCTGGCACTGCATAAGCTCTCAATCAATGTTAACAAATATTACTGTAAATAGCAGATGCTCCTTAATAAGATGTTCCAGGCCATAAAATAGGAAATTTAGGCTTAATCCCTAGCCAAATCTGTCTGGCTGTCTGCCCCAGTGAACCACCATCCAAGCAGTCCAGAAAAACTGATCTTTTTAACTTTGTTAGCTTTCGTTGCACAGGATTTGACGAAGAATGCAGAACTATTTCAGCTCGCTCCACAATCTAGGGTTGAGACACAGAATGCTGAAGCTGAAGGGAACCCCATCTTTAGGCCCCTGGTGTGGACTTGCTTACTCCTCATGACCAAATGCTCTCTTCCTGTAAGCAATTAGTATTAGTAGTATTAATAGAAATAAGGAGAAAGTGATTTTAATGGTTCAAGACTTAATTCTAGTTTTCATCAGCCAACACGGGATGTCCCAACCCTTTGGGTCACGTCAAGATAGCGTCTTTGGTAAGAAAGAATGGAATGATGGAGTCCAAAGCCCCATGCCGTGGCAATGGAGGTAGCTCTTTCTGTAGCCAAGTTTCCTCATCCGTAAAACAGGGATATCCCCTATGTCTCTCTGAATCGCTGAGAAAACTAAATGAGATGGAATATGTATTTACATGCTACCCTCTTCCAATTCATGCAGAGATTTGTGTGATATTTACATTTCTCTGGGGGCAGGAGTCCTAAGTGTGTGACAGGCAATTGTGCACATAAAAGTAAGAAGGGATTGTACATTGTGGCCATTTTAAAGTGCCTACTATGGGCCAAGCATTGTGTCCAGCACTTAACATACATGGTCGTATTTCCTAGTGGCAACAATGTTGTGAGGCATGTGTGCATGAAGCTTAATATTCCTATAGGAAAGATATGGTAGAATTACATCATTGTTTCAAAATGCTTCATTCAAAAAAATCCTTGAGACATTAAAATGTAGCGAATTGGAATTGAAGGATATAAAAACAAATCTTGTCCATTTCAGTGCTTAATAGCTATAAAGAAACTACCTTGGCTTTTCATCTTATATTAAGTGCTTTATATACAGTAAGGTATTATTAATACCATCATATAATAAACTTAAGAAGGAATGATAACTATGTATTTAACTAGTTCAAAATGTTAGATACATGGAAAGGAGGTGTCATGACGATTGAAACCACATACACCACAATTTTTTCTTTTTACTTCTCTTGAGCTCTGAAAACACAAGGCATTGTAATCGAGTTAAATACGATACCTACGGGCTTTCAGGTTACATTTCTCCCTTCCCCATAGTCCTCACTGCTGTAAGGTACATGGATGTACTTTGATCAACGAATAGGCTGAGGCAGACATCCAGGCCTGCATGACTTAGCAAGTTTAGAGCGCAGGCGCATACTCCACTAGTTATATATACTGTTTGTGTAAGCTCATACTTGGCTCAAAGCCACTATTGTCTGGAAAAGGTATAACTGCCATGCCGACATGCTCTTGGGCCCAACATGGCTCTTGTGCAGGTGCAGGCACCCAGAGAAAAAGTGAAGCTACTGATCCCTGTAAGGGAGAATGACCATCTGGCAGATGGACAGTGGGGAGCCAGCACGTGGCTCGGCTTGCTCATGCCCAGAGAAAGAAAGAGTTAAGCTGCTAACCTTAGAGCTGGCCTTGCAGGCTGGCCATGCAGCTGTGCATGGGAGCCGGCTGCTGGGAGGAGCCGCAGAGCCAGAGCAGACAGTCGAGATAAAGGTGTAAGTAAGCTGCTGATGAGAGAGCTGCTGAATAAAGCCATGTCTCATTTACCTGCTGTCTCTCAAGTGTTCCTCCAGCTCCCTGCCCTATGTCTACCCACTCCCCTCTGCCCTTAGCTGGGGCTGGAACCTGACCCTGAGCGTGACACTCGGCATAATCATGGACCTAACAATTGGCGACGAGGATGAGATGAGGCGAATGAGTCTTCAGCCCCTTAGGGCTCTTGAATTGGCTTTGTGGCCACCGCATGAGCTGTGATACCTGGTGGCTGCCTTGCTGTGAGGATAAGCCCCAGTGGAAGCATGGGAGGCTGTGGACAGGTCTCCTGTGAGTGTGGAGAAGGCGCTAAAGCACCTGGAAGTGCACGGCACCGAGAAAAAGAGTGTGTCTTTGCTGGTAGAGTCAGATGGGCATTTGTGACTGTGCTGTAGGAAGTGCATGTCCAGTCCCTGCAGGACAAGCGCAGGGAGGAAGAGGAACCTCTGTTGTGGGCTTACCCAATGATCCACCAGAAAACTGAGCTTGAACAGCTGTTGGGTGTTCAAGCCCAAGGGTGAGCCCAGGGATTCCCTACCATGGTGAAATACATTTCCTATTGTGCCTGTGTCCCTGCTGAATTGGAGTTAAGCAAGTAATGTCGGCAGTCATGTACAGACTTAGTGAAAGTCATTTGAGAGAAGGACATTGCTGTGCAACCTGGTCCCACTTGAGCATTCCAGTTCACAGACTGCCTGCAGCAGTCAGGTGGAATTGTAAAGGCTTTTCTGTTTGATAAGAGACTGGCTGAGATGTCCAGCTTGGGGGGCACTGGATGACCAGAGCCACATATGGACTTGGCAATCCACTGGTCCCTGCACCTGGATAAGTTTCCAGGCAAGGCTGCATAGATAGCTATGAAAGCTGGTTAGTGAAAGTGAAACCTGTGTCCTTGCACCTTGGCATCAGCTGCTTGACTCCCCATTTGTGCACTGTGTATGTCTCTCCCATACCTGAAAATGTTCTGGGGGTGGAGGTTTTATATGGCTTGGCAGCTGTGCCATCTGTCACAGACTTGATGGACCATATGACAACAGACCTGGGATTGTGTCACTGTGTGTTGGACTTGACCAATGCATTTTTCTCCATTGACATTGCTCCAGAGAGCCAGGAACAGTTCGCCTTCATGGAAGGGCAAATCACAGTGTTGCCGCAAGGTATATGTATAGCCCCATCATGTGTCATGATCTTATTGATGATATTACATTAACCTCTGATTCTCTTGCACATTTAGAAGCAGCAATGCCTCACTTGCCTGGGATTGGGATGATAAGACTGAGGCAGCCTTTCTGGCCAGGGGTGCCCATTTAAACTTAATGTACCTGTGACCACAGATAGTTTCAGTTAGGGCTTATAGCAGTGCATGGAGCGCCTGAGACTGCCAATAGGCTTTTGGTCCTAGCTGTGGAAGGGAGCTGAGCTCCAGTATTCCTTAACAGAGAAGTAGTTAGTAATAGTGGGATGGGTGCATTCATGGGTAATGACCCCTATCCTCCCCAGACTGGAAAAGCAGTTAGTAACTGCATATGCTGCCCTTCAGCCTTGTGAGAGCGTGGCAGGGTGGGTTACAGTCATTGTGTGGATGATTTACCCTATAGCAGGATGGGTGCATTCATGGGTAACAACTTCCCAGACTGGGATGGCACAGACATCCAGTTTAGTGAAGTGGGGTGCCTACTTGGAACAGCGGAGTATGCTGAGTACAAGTCCCTTAGCAGCAGAATTACAAGAAGCCTTAGGACCTGTAGTCCTAATGCAAGATAAGGCCATGGGGCCTGAGGCATCCCTAGACCCTGAGCCTTCACTGTTAGGAAGGGCGTCCTCCCATTCCTAACAGGGCATGGTATACAGATGGGTCTAGCCAAGATGCTACTGCTGCCTGGACTGTTGTTGCGGTCCAGCCTAGTACTGACACAATATGGTTTGAAACCAGGTGTAGGCAAAGTAGTTATTGAGCTGAACTCAGGGCAGTGTGAATGGTAATCACCAAGGAGGTGACACCTATGGTAATCTGCGCCAAAAGCTGGGCAGCTCACTGAAGCTTATGTGTCAGGCTCATGTGTCAAGTCTATGTGTAGGTATCAGGCCTGTGTGCCCAGAGCTTATATGTATAACCTGTGCATCCAAGGCCTATGTCTCCTTCAGCCTAGGGGGTGGAGTGTAAGGTACATGGATGTGCTTTGATCAAGGAACAGGCTGAAGCAGACATCCAGGCCTGCATGACTCAGCGAGTTTAGGGCACAGGTGCACACTTCACTTGTTATATAACCTGTTTGTGTAAGCTCATACTTGGCTCAAAGCCACTATTGCCTGGAAAAGACATAACTTCCCTGCTGACAGTGCTCTTGGGCTCAACATGGCTCTTGTGCAGGGGCTGGTGCCCAGAGCCAGTGAAGCTACTGACCCCTGCAAGGGAGAATGACCGTCTGGCAGACAGACCAGGGGAAGCCAGGACATGGCTCAGCTTGCTGGTGCCCAGAGAGAGGAAAAGTTAAGCTGCTAACCCTAGAGCTGGCTTTGCAGGCGGGCCATGCAGCTGTGCATGACAGTCAGCTGCTTAGAGGAGCTGAAGAGCCAGAGCAGGCAGTGGAGATAAAGGTGTGAGTAAGCTGCTGAGGAGAGAGCTGCTGAATAAATCCATGTCTTATTTACCTGCTGTCTCTCAAGTGTTCTTCTAGCTCCCTGCCTCACATCCACCCACTCCCCTCTGCCCTCAGCTGGGGCAGGAACCTGACCCTGAGCATGACAACTGCTTAAAGGGAAATCATACTATATGATTGATATTAAATTCACATGGGTTTGGTGAGGATTGAACATATGATGTCTGTATAACACTGGAAGAGTCAGATCCTTCTGTATTTTGGAGCGTGAAATCAACTCCTCCAGGGAAAATCAGCCAGTGGCCTGGTCCTGTAATTGGAATACATCAAGACACAGTGAGGAGAGGGAACTGGAGGCTCTCCAGGGGCCTGTGATTCTCTAGGTGTTGCCTTGAAAGAGTGGGAGGGGACTCCAGAAGTCTTCCCACTGATTCCCCTCCCAGTTACTCGCCCAACCATTCCTCCTTACGTGGGGGAGCAGAGCAGTTCTGGGGTGAGGCAGACCTAAGCTTGAGCCCATTTCCTAGCTGTGTGACACCAGGCAAATCACTCCACTTCTCTAAACCTCAGTTCCCACATCTACCAAATCAAGACTAACATGCTTCAATCATTGGATGTTTAATGACAGATTTGCTATGTGCCAGCTGTTGGGGAACAGAAAAATTAAACAGTCACAGAAAATACAAGGATAAGGAAGTTTCCCACCCACCATGGGGCTTAAGGCTAGATGTGGGAGACACAACCAAAAAGCACATACAAATAAAATAATCTCAAATTGTGTTACACATTTTGAGGAGAGTTATTCTGGACAGGAGGTTATACCTGGGGGGTGTTAACATTTAAGCTAAGACCTAGAAGATGAGTGAGAGGAAGCCCCGCAAAAAATGAGAGTTGAAAGTAGGATCCTGGGTCTCTAGACTTCCCAAGTTAGTCTTCTAATTAGCTCTGTGGTTGGGGGAAGAATGATGTTTTTTTGCCACATTGGTAAGAGTTGATTCTCAAACGGTCCAGTCTTCTTCACCCAGAAATGCACCATGGGGGCTTTGGTGACCTGAGGTTCTCCATGTTTCTCCTGAGTGTCTCATAAACACATACCTGGAAGCTCATTACCAAGGCAGAGTAGGTGATTTGTCCATTCTTTCTCTTTCTTTCCTTCCTTCTTCCCTCCCTACCTACCTTCCTTCCTTCCTTCCTTCCTTCCTTCCTTCCTTCCTTCCTTCCTTCCTTCCTTCCTTCCCTCTTCCTCTATTCTCCCTCCATTCTCCCTCCCTTCCTCCCTCCCTCCCTCCCTTCCTCTATTCTTCCTTCCTTCCTCTCTCTCTCTCCTTCTCTTTCTTCCTTCCTACCTTTCTTCCACTTTTTACCCTTGGTGGGGTGGAAGAATTTAGAAGGAGGACCTTGGAAGACATTATAAAGAGACAAGACTTTCCTTGCTTGACCACTAATGCTCGAGAGGCCATTAATGCTAGCAGCTGAGAAGGCTTGTCTTGCAGATGCTCAGTTCTGCAAAACAAAGTCCAATTCCTAATGTAGACAGTTTCCCCTTTGGAGAGACAGAAAAGATAGCATAACTTTCTGTTATATAGCCAGGATGGAATGAAAACTGGGGGTGAGACCTGGAAGGCTAAGGAGTGAGAAAAGCCTGAGGGGACGGTGTGAGGGGGTTGGTGTAGAAATAAGTGAGATAGAGGAACTAGAGAGACAGATCTCCATTTGAGGCTGACTCTGTAATACTATAAGCAAGTTGATGAGAAATGTAAAGACATGGTGTTGTGTGTGCACGCTATGCTCTTCAAATTCTAGGCTCCACACATCTATCTTCAGCCAGCACAGTGCCTTCTTTCTGGTAATGTGGTGCACTAGCTCACCTTGCCAGACATTGAAGGTGTAACCCAGGGGCAAAAGTCCATTTACCCGTTCAAGTAGAATTATGAAACCTCTGTATTCCCATCTTTTCTTAAGCTCCTGATAGTCCTCAAACAAAGCAGACACCTCACCCTCCAGTACATTCTAATATAATCAATATCATAACCACTGGCCCAATCATTCACCTCCCTGAGTTCAGGAGACCAAAATAAATCACCTGCAATGAACTTTCATTTCACTACTGTCTTAGATGATCTAAGGCTCTGTTCCTTACAAAAAATTACTCTCGAAGTTGACAAAATCAGCCAACAGAGAATCCCCTTCTATGCAGCCTGATTAGAAATACATTTAGGTGGAACAGAACAAAATTGTCCTGTGTTTTCTAGTTTAATAGTCATCCATAAACCAAAATCACCCATAGCAGGAACGATATCTTTGCAGTTAGTGACATCAAAGGTTTTCCCCTGGAAAGAGGGCAAGCAGCTCACTCCTTGTGTGCTAATAGAACCACAAGTAGAATATCAATGAAAGATGATATTAATACTTCTGGTTAATTTGCAAGTCATAGTTAAATGCAATAGGTTGGAGGAGGACAGAAAATCAGGCTGATTAATGGCACTTGGAGAGATGCTTGGTCTGCAGTGAAGTGAGGGAGGGGACATCTCCCAAGGCCTGGTACACAACCTTCATGTACCAATCCTGGAAGAAACAAGAGTCAGGAGACTGGTAGGTAAGGGGTTGGGAGATTGAGACCAAGTAGTTGGTACCACTAAGTTGAGCATGCCAACAAAAAAATCTCCCAGGAATAAAGCTGTGTTTTATAGCGTTTGCCAATTTCCATAGTGCAAGTATTTCCACCATGGCCAATTCCAAGCTACGAACATACTGCCTTTAAATTTGGACCAGGAGGAGATCTACACAACTCCACTGCCACCAAGGTACTCACTTAGGCCAGGGACCTTCATTCACTTTGGGCTTGTTTTGTTGATTCACTCCTTTTCCATTAGGTATAATCATTCATTCATTCATTCATTCGTCCACTCACTTACTCACTTATTTAGTTGGTTATTATAGCAAAGGCTGTTGATGCCCTGCTGATAGCTGCAGCTTCAGGGGGTCAGTCCTCATACACACCGAAGACTTCCTTCCTCACATACCTGAATTTCTCTGCCGAGGGTATTCACAGCTAGCACACGTGTGCTTGGCCTGAGAGTGGAGCAAGGTAGACGTCCCCAGGAGCTAATTCCCTGGCAGCTTTCAAACAGTATGAGAAGGAAATTGGTGGGTAAAATCTCCAGAGTTCTTGCCCTTCTGGGGGACAGTTTGGAGGTGTGTTCAGAGGGTGCTCATTGAGACTGAGCCCCAGTTTCCCACAGAAGCAACCTGCTCACCACACATCGTTGGCTGGCTTTCCTTCCTTCCACATCCCACCGCCCACTTGTCATTGTGCTTCCCACCATTGCTCCCCAAATAAACTTAGTGAACCAAAATTCTTGTCTCAGAATCTCCTTTTGGGAAACATGACTAAGACAGTTATCAAACAGTAACCGAGTGGGCACCTTTTACTTTGCAGGCGCTACAAGTACCCAGGACTATGATAATAAAGGAGTCATATTTCCCTAACCACATGATCTCAGCTTCTAGCTTACCGCATTCTATTCTCTCTGGCTCTCTCCCAATAAACTGAGCTCCCTCCAGCTGTAGGACCTTCATGCTGTCTGTCTCCTTCAGCTGAAACTTCTGTCCTCGCATGGTTTGCATGAAGGGCTTCTTCTCATCCTTTCTTTTCTTGTTTAAGGAGGAAATCTTCTTTGACTACCCTAACTAGGCTTCCTCATTTTAGTACACACCCACCCCGGTCCCATTATTCTATTTTTTAACACGAGCAGACTTTTAAACATCGGTATGTGTTTGGTATTATTTAATCCTTTGCTTATGCTTTGTTTTACCACTTCCCTAAAAAAAGGCAATACACTTGTTTTTGTTCATTGCTGAATCTCTACCACCTTGCACAGTGCAAGCGTGAAGTCGGTGCTCCTTAAATGCTTGTTGAACTAAAAAGAAATACAATAAATAAATAAATAAATAAATAAATAATACCCTTCCCCTACCTCCAGGGAACTTGCTGTCTATTTCAAGACACAGACAAGCTAATGAACAGGCGCTGCAATGGTGCTTTACTGTGGTGGCAGAAATTGGAGCACGTTAGGGGAATATATGGTACATAATGGCAGGGGAGGGAAGGGGGACAAAGCTGTCGGGAGGAATGGATAGCTAAGCAGAAACCAGGAAAATGGGCCTGAGTTATCCAGGTAAGGGGGAGAAGGGTGTTTTAGGCAGAGAGGAGTAAGTCAAAGACACACAAATGAGCAAGTGTGCACATTTGGGCTGAGCATTTGGTGAGCCTGCATATGTTGTAAGATAAAAAGAAGAGAGTTACTCAATTGAAGAGGCAGGCAGAAATGTGTCAGGTATGGGCTACCAGGGATCCAAAAACGACAGCCTGTGGCCATATCCAGCCTCGTCTCTTCATCTATTTATGGATGCTTTCATGTTCTGATGACAAAGTTGAGCACTTCTAACAGACAGGCTGTGGTCTACGATGCCAAACATGTTTACTCTCTGACTCTTACGGAAATTGTTTGTCAATGTGAAGAAACTTGGGTCTTGCAAGAGAAACAGGTTTTCAGCAGCAGAGAGGCATTAAAAAAATTGCAGTTTAGAAAGGCCACGCTGATTACACTCGTAAGTGGATTGGCAGAAGATGGAAGATAAGGAAGTGTCTTACTTCCCCAGACAATAGGCAAATCCTTTGCCAACAGGACCATGCTTCAGCATCTTTGTATTCCCCATTTGGGCCAAAATGTTGTCGGTGGCTCACAAATTTTATTGAGTAAGCAAATATATGAATGAATGGGCAATAGAAGGATGAAGTGCTACAAAAAGGGCATTTTAGCACTGAGTAACTGAATAGTAACATTATAATGATGATGATGATAGTAATAATAAAATAATTATATTTAGTTTTCTGTGTCAGTCTCCTCAGTAAGCCCATCATTACAATGGCTTATTTAATCCTCTCAACAATATCCTGAAGTAGAAATATAACCTCTCATTTTACAGATAAGGAAACAGAGGTTAAACAGCAAGACCAAGGTCACACGATCTACTCGTAAGTGAAGCAGCTAGGTCTGCCTTTCTCTAAAGTGTCTTCCTTCTTCCCAACTCTCCCAGGAGTGTGAAAATGGTCTCTCTCTGATGGAGCACACTGTGGAAAGACTCATACAGAAATATTGAAGTTGGGCTTTCTAACTAAGGCCTTCTCTGTCACATCAATGTTCAGAAAATCAGATGAGGGCTACATGAAGCATCTGTAAGACAAAGCCCTGATCGTCCACATTGCTGCAGGTGGTAGCTCATGTATTGTGCCTCGGCAACACCCAAGCCTTCACTCCGCAGCATCGCAGGCTGCTGTGGGGAGGGAGTTAGTCTGGCATGATAGGAATATTTGAAAAGCCTGATGTGAGTAGGTTATGCCAATTACACTTGACAAGTTCCTCCTCCTAATTGTCAGCCACCCACAGCTAAGGGTGCCGGGTTCCTCACTTTCATGCAGCTTCACAATTCAACAGCTCATAGGTTAAAGAGGCCCAGAGCCTCCCCCTCCTCCCTGCTTTGGTGTCCCCATCTTGTCCCATCTCCTTTCATGATTTGTCTTGAACTGATGATTAGTCCTCAGCACCCCCGAAGAGCATTTCTGGAAACAAAGCTGATTACCTCAATAGTAGCCCTAAAAAAGCAAGGAATATGTACTGTCGGGATATTTTCCAGTGCAGAATGAGCTTTTATTAACTGCGGCCTCCCTCACACTCCACTCCCTATACAGGAGGCCCCCAGTAGACAGATGAATGCCTCTAAAGCTTAATGTTCCATTCCTACTGATCTTTGTCTAATTCTTTCTTTTAGTTTTTCTTCTCCTACTGATACTCGTATTTTTCTAAGGAAATTGACCAATCATTTTCTCAGCTATCAGTTTCTGGTTACTGCTATGGGCGTATGATACTTTGACCCAGAAGGCTTTTGTGAATAACCTTGTAAAATCTCACGTGAGACCTTCATGTGAAAATAATGCAATTGTCCCTGGAAGACATGCAATTGTCTTTTATTTGGAGGCACTGAAAAGTATTGTTAAAAGGCTTTCCTCCACAGAGCTATGTGTGTTTTCCTGTCTATAATATATAACTACCTGTGCTCTTAAATGGCCGCAATGTGGTCCATCCTGCATTCCATTTCATGCTACCTGTCAAAAATTGAATACCGTGCCCTTCTAACTGCTTTGTGATTTGTGTGAAATCTTCCCAGGCAAAAGCAGCCTTACAGAATTGGTACTTCATGCCGTCGACTGGGGAATTCGCAATAGGCCCTACAGAAGGAAAACTCCAGGTTACTTACATGGCAAAAGAAGTTTCTGTTTTCATTTTCTGAAATGACTAGTCTGGGGACTGCACCACATGACAGAAAATTTGGCTGTAGATAACAGAAAGCCTGACCTATGGGGGCTTAAACAAATAGGGGTTTGTTTTTCACACGTATCAGGAAGTCTAGAGCTAGGTGACTGCTGGTATTGATGAGGTCTGGGTCACTTCTTTGGTTCTTACAGTCTTTGCCTCATTGTCACAAAATGGCTGCTGTGTTCCTGAGCATTTTTCACTGCATAGGAGACTAGGAAGTGAATGTTCAGCTTTCCTGAGTCTGACAGGGGAGGTGGGCAAGAGGAAGACGGTTGGGATGATTGTTGAGTCAGTTAGCCTCCACTCTCTGCTACAGAAACTGATGAGAGAAAGTTGGCAGAAATAAAACAAGCTCCCAAGTCATATTATATAGGAAACACAGCATTGTCAAGCCCATTCAAGATCCTGTCATTTCTTTTTCAGTAGATACTTCCTAGACAGCCCTGTGCTTTTATGCAGTGAGCTAAATTGAACTCTTGCCTATGAATTGAAATTTAAATTTCTGCTTGAGTTATGTTTTTCCACATGAAACCTGATACAAATCTTTAAAATAAAACAACACATGGCTGAAATGGTAATAACAATTTGGAAGCGATTTTCATTCCTATTAAAAAAAAGAGTAATTAAATTATGAGGTATCCGATCAATATTATGCAAGGGTTAAAAAGAATGAGTAGTAGTACAGAAAGCTGGAAGTTGTTTATAATCTTTTTAAAGCAGAAAAAGTAAATACATGTATTGCATTTTTGTAAAAGAAAATGTTTCTACATATACACAGAGTATATACTTTTTTTACAGAAATTTAAAAGGTCTGGAAACACAATGCTGAAGTGTTATTAGTTGTAACCACTAAGGAGTAGAAGTTAGAGTCAGAATCTCAGTTTTAGTTATTTTTGCATTATTGCAAAGTCTCCAATAAGCATGTGTAACTTTTGTAACTAAAAACTGATTTTCTTAAAGTCATAAATGTAGACAACATCTGGGTAACTTGAGCAAAGTAAATTTAGAACTGTCATTAGATGGGTGTGCTGTTTTTCACCTTCATTTGGATGAAAAATGTAAAGTTAAAGAAACCCACTCCCTTTGGAATTATCTTCAATAGTACTTTCAAATTTATTATATTTACAGGGGCTATAAAGTGGAAGAACATTTTTGACCTGCTTATTTAATAAAATATTTTGGCAACATCTCTCTTTAGAATCAGGGTAAAAATATTTCAAAATACACCATCAGAACATATGGCTAAAGTATAGCATCAATCATTAGTTGATTAAAAAGGGCAACTTCCATCAGGTTGAATAGGAATAATTACCTTTAAAGGAATCAACTCCAATTCTCTCATATTTGTCAAAATGGAATAATAAGATAAAATAAAAATTCAACAGAGCTGACACCATTTCTCTGACACCTGATTAGAGAGAGTCTTCTGAATTAATTTCTTGCCTATGGTAGTGTTTTTGAACTTGGTATTTTTCTCGGGTAAATTTGTGATATAGACTTCCTGAAGTTTCTAACCTACCATAACCATATCTTAGTGCATTGAAGAAAATCAGTGATGATAGATACCTTAACTGTGTACTTCTGCTTGATAGAAAAATTAGAGCACGATGAGCTCATGCACACAGCTACTGTTCTGTAGTTAAATAGCATGCATCGGATATGCTGGAATGAACTACTCCTTGCCAGAAGCTGTGCTTTCATGATAATACAGAATGACTGAATTTTTTAAAAACTGAAGATAAGTCACAATCTTCAACTTCCTCCTCCCCTTATATTTTAGAATAGGCCTCAGATTGCCATGTGCAGTGTTCTCTGAATAGGAAATAAATTCCCATTGGGATTCAGTTCAGGCTGAATTCAATATATTTGGCATGTCTTTTTAAAAATTTAAATATTTTATCAATCAGAGTTGTATTTGTATCCATAGAGCAATTTAGAATACCATAGGGTTATTCTGGAAAAAAAAATATTGATCCATAGTCACTTGGCTGTATTCAATTAATGCCTTTTCAGTAGACAATAAGAGTCATTAAGTGAACAAGTGTCTCTTACCCTTCCTCCTTTTAAAAAGGAGAAAAAGTGTCTCTTACCCTTCCTCCTTTTTTAAAAAAAAAATTTATTCAGCTTTACCTTAGTGAAAGACAAGCACAGCATCCATTATCAGAATAGTAGGAGGTTTGTTTGTTTGTTTGTATGTTTTTGAGACAGAATCTCCCTCTATCACCCAGCCTGGAGTGCAGCAACATGTTCTTGGCTCACTGTAAACTCCGCCTGCTGGGTTCAAGCCATCCTCACGCCTCAGCCTCCCAAGTAGCTGGGATTACAAACATGCACCACCACACCCGGTTAATCTTTGTATTTTTAGTAGAGATGGGGTTTCACCATGTTAGCCAGGCTGATCTCAAACTCTTGATGTCAAACGCCTGCCTCAGCCTCCCAAAGTCTTGGGATTGCAGGCGTGAGCCACCACGTGGCCCTTAAGCATTTGTGTGTGTGTGTGTGTGTGTGTGTGTGTGTGTGCTTTGCAGCTATATTAAATAGAATCCAGGGCTTACCAGCTACAGGCCACAAGTAAAAATAGCATCACACTTAAGCTCATGAGCTAAGAGGTGGCAACCCAGAATCATTCATAGGACCATTTATTATCAGAAGAATTTTGAAATATGCAAATAAATGTGTCTAGAGATTTAAAAATCTTTCTACATTCTACCTCCTTTGAACACCATACTGGCAAGTTGCATCTCTACACTGCTCCTACTTTGAGACATTCATGGACTCGTTTTGATTATTCTGATTCTTTTTTTTTTTGAGATGGAGTTTTGCTCTTGTTGCCCATGCTGGAGTGCAACGGTGCCATCTCGGCTCACCGCAACCTCCACCTCCTGGGTTCAAGCAATTCTCCTGCCTCAGCCTCCCAAGTAGCTGGGATGCATGTGCCACCACGCCTGGCTAATTTTGTATTTTTAGTAGAGATGGGGTTTCTCCATGTTGGTCAGGGTGGTCTCAAACTCCCACCCTCACGTGATCTGCCCACCTCAACCTCCCAAACTGCTGGGATTACAGGCGTGAGCCACCGTGCCCAGCCTGATTATTCTGATTCTTAACCTGAAAATTGATGTTTGAACCTCTCAGACATGATGCGTGGTCATCAAATCATCTCTCTCCAATAACAGGAACCTGCTACAATGCATTTTGATTGTGTAATGGAGAAGAAACAAACCTAAAATAGTTAAAAGGCAGTGTTCATATTGAAAAATTTTCAAAATACAAGAGCAGACATTCTAGATGAACAGGTTTAAGCATATTGTTATGTGGTATTTTCTGCTTATAATTCTTATCACAATAACCACAACAACTGCTGCTGCTACTTAGTGAGCTTCTGTTTGTATCTGGCAATGTGCCAAGTGCTTTACAGACATCGTATCATTGAAATCTCATAACTCTGTGAGGTGAGTACCATCATTATCACCATTTTAGAGCTATGTAAACCATGGCTTAGAGGGATTAAGTGATTTATCCAAGACCACACAGGTAAAGATAGTTTAAATTCATGAGTTTATAACTGTACCAAAAGGAGCAAGTAACCAAAAAAATTGAATTGGTCACTGTTAGAAAATACTAGGGAACAGATTCATTAGTTTAAAAACTGGTAAATTAAGGAATTAATCCTGTATCTTGCTCATTCTTTAAGAACGCTACTGGCAGGTGACCAAAGTGTAGAAGAGAAGGCATTCTCTACATAAAAGTCTTCAGCTCAGCCTGAGCAACATATCGAGACCCCCATCTCTACAAAATAAATAAATAAAATAAAATAAAGTAAATTAACTCAGCCGGGTGGCGTGCGCCTGCAGTCCCAACTGCTTGGGAGGCTCAGGTTGGAGGATGACATGAGCCTGAGGGCTTAAGGCTGCAGTGAGCTGTGATTGCACCACCACAGCTGGCCTAGGCAGCAGAATGAGTCCCCATCTCAAAACAAAAATAAACAAATGAATAAATAAATAAAAGTATTCAGCTAATAATGAAGAAGAAATAATAGAATATCAAGGTTTTGCAGCTTGTTTTGGACTGAGTGTTTGTATCCCTCCCAAATTTGCATGTCAAAGTCCCAACTCCCAGTGCGTCTGTATTTTGAGATGGGGCCACTAAGGGAGTAATTAAAGTTAAATGAAGTCATAAGGATGAGGCCTGATTTGATAGGATTAGTGCCCTTATAAGAAGAGACACCAGAGAGCTGACACTTTCTCTGTCTCTCTCTCTCTCTCCAAATGCATGCATTGAGGAAAAGCCACGTGAGCGTACAGTGAGAAGGCAGCTATCCACAGGCTGAGAGACGAGGCCTTAGCACCTTCAACTTGCCAGCACCTTCAGCTTGGATTCCCAGTGTTCAGAACTGCAAGAAAAAAATTTCTGTTCTTTAAACCACCCAGTCTAGTATTTCATTATAGCAGCCTGAGCTGGCTAACACACAACCCTTCATGAATTAATAAATCTAAGCACTGATGTCTAATATCACAAAAAGAGAGGCAACCAGATGTTATATACCACCAAAGGAAGATGACCACACCAATAATAAAGTTTTCTTAGCAAAAAGAAAAAAAATCAAATCCTGAATTTGTGCAAGCCTCTATGTCCAACAGTAAATTTATAGGGAATATAGGAGAGAGAAGAAGATGTGAAATGACACCACAAGAATGAAATCAGCAAAACCCAGGCCCTGAGAAGTTCTCTAGGGGAAGCACCTTGTTTATTTAAGTACAACAGCAAACTACAGAAAGTCCAAAAAAGAAAAGAAAAATAGAAAGGAGGTGAGAGAGAGAGAGAGAAAGGTCTAGACTAAAAGGACTAGGAGGCTATCATCCTTAGCAAACTAACACAGGAACAGAAAACCAAATACTGCTTGTTCTTACTTATAAGTAGGAGCTAAATGATGAGAACACATGGACACATAGAGGAGAACAACACACACTGGGTCCTTTCAGAGGGTGGAGAGTAGGAAGAGAGAGAGGATCAGGAAAAGTAACTAATGGGTACTAGGGTTAACACCTGGGTGATGAAATAATCTGTACAACAAATCCCTGTGACACAAATTTACCTATGTCACAAACTTGCACACATATCCCTGAGCTTAAAATAAAGTTAAAAAACCAAAAAGTTCTTAAGGGACGTATCAACCAATTACAATATGTGAATTAAAAAAATTTAGATTCAATAAACTATAAAAATATGAGATTAAGTGAAACATTTGGAAGTGTGTAGATATTT
The DNA here is from genome assembly GCF_009828535.3 of Hylobates moloch. Lineage (NCBI taxonomy): Eukaryota > Metazoa > Chordata > Mammalia > Primates > Hylobatidae > Hylobates > Hylobates moloch. The sequence goes on along the minus strand of NW_026652279.1, from coordinate 5,548,826 downwards.
GGTGACATTGAATTATTGCCAATTTTTGTATGTGATATATTGTGGTATTATTGTTTTAAATACCTTTGAGAGATACACAGCAATTTGTTTACGGGAGGAAAGATATATGCCTGGGGAGAATGTAAGGATGACAGTATAAAGGGAACAACATTGCCTGTGAGGTAATTATTTTTGGCTAGACAACAAAGAAGCAGAGGCTCATAATATTATTTTGTGTTTCTTTATATATGTTTGAAATTTTTCATTAAAATTTTTTTTAAATTAAGATCAGATTATTAAGCAATCTATATGTGAATATATACGTATAGACAAAATCCAATAGTTTTTCGTTCAATATATATAGCTTTCATGCTTTTTAAAGAATATTCAAAAATAATATTAATCAAAATTCCCTAGGGGAACATTCTTTAAAGTAAGGAAATTTCACTGTCTTCTATTATTATACTATTGTAGGACGTAGAAGAAAATTTATTCTCTTTTCTTTAACAAAATTTTCTTTGTTAATAATCTTTTATTGATTGTGCTAATGACCCATTTAGTTCTGCCTCATTATGGGAGAGTAGCTTTTTCTCGTTATATTTTAATGAAATGAAGGATCACCATAGCCTAAAGGGCTTTATAGTTCATGTAAAATACATTAATTTTTAGGGAGTAAGATAAAGATCCTCGCCATCTTTCAATAGTGTCTTTCTAATGATTAAATCTAACAGGCAATAAAATGTATCAAATTACTTAATGTTTAATATATTGGTTTTAGTTTCTGAGTACCAGTGATAAGTGGAGTTCACGTGGAACACGCTAATGAGCGTAGACATAAGTATCCCATCAACTCCAGCACTGCAGAAGAGACTGCAGGTATGGAGCCATCTGGTGATTCTGTAACTAAAAGACAGAGTGATCTTTTTAAAAAAATTTAGCTTTGGGCTCCCAAATTAAATGTATACTGCTTTTGAACACATCTAGCAAGGTTAAAATACTATCAGATCCATCCTATTTGTTGATGGGAACCCAAGACAGTGATGCAAACATTAGTGATACAATCCTAAAAGAAACGATTTGCATGAGCTGGAGAAAACTGGAAGACGTGGGAAAAGAAATGTAAGTGGGAAGTGCCTTGCAAGTAGTATGTGCCCAATAAGTATGTGTCTGATGAACATGAGAGATAATTCTTTCTCTAAGAGATAAGAAAGAGGCATTGGATGGGGCTCCAGGAAGTTGTGCTGAGTTGGAAGAAAGGGAAATTGAGGGTCTTATACAAAAGGATCTTATTCTTAGTAAAGGAAGATGTGAAGATTAGGTATCTGAGGAACTAGAAAAAAAGTGGAATACCTTCTGAAGAGGTGAAAATAAATTAAGTAAACTTGAAACAATTAAGAATTACAAAGATGCAGGATGCCATTACATAATTTCCCTTGCCTGGTTGAAAGCCCTTTGAGGCAGGGACCATCCTTTGGTCATCTCTGCAACCCCCATACTGTGGGAGTGTCTGTAAATTAATTTCTTCAATGAGGGCCAGTAAGCCCAGAGCAAAACTCCAGTCAAATAGGCAGTAGAGCTAAGTTAAAAAGTAGGGAAAAAAATTAGAGAAAAAGTTCTTTGCAGAAGGTAAATAAAAATCAACATGACAGAACTAGCATCAGAGCAAACACAATGCACAACTCATAGCAAGCATTTAATATTAATTTGTTGAATTGGAAATGCATCCCTTCTCTCACTCTAAACAGGGTGAAACTCACAAGTGTATATGAAAGTGCCTTAGTGGTACTTTGGTCTACCAGAAGTGGTTAAGTAAGAGACAAAAGTAGAACTAAATGTTAGGAAAAAAGGCATCTACATAAAATGTGAAGACATATAAGGCAAGGGAGGCAGAATCAACATTACAAAAAAATAGATAAATAAAATTTACAAACATTGAATGACAAGATTCCAAGGTGTGAGATTATCTTGGAAGTTGGAATAAGATGAATTTGTTTGGGAGAAAATTTGATAGTGGTCATCTAGGAAGGTCCTGATGAGAGGAGATGAGGAGTATCTGTGGGCTGGTGTTTAAGCTTAGTTTCCCCTTTGGAAACCTCCTGAAAGCTATGGACTTACTCCATGGAAAATTTTTCATGTGCACATATATTAAAAAATTGTCATGCGGATGTGGTGGATTAAAATACTTCTCAGGATTCTCTAACAGACCAACCCAGAGATTCAAGGACCTCAGCCTAAGAACTTCTGCTCTGACAGAGAAGCACAACTTATAAGGTGACACAACTGGTGATGGACTATGTATGCCTCCTTTGAAAATCTATCCCTCACATTCATTCACAGCTACTTTTGGGGCAGCTACTATTTCCAAGGAACTTTCCAGATCTACTGTCCACTTAGGTTTCTGATTCCACACCTTCCACTTTTCTTGGATATTTACCATAAATCAGGTCCTTTAGAATCATGTCACCAGTTCCATTTTTGTTATTTCCATGTGCACCAAAACTCTATCTGTTAAGAAAATCCAGGATCTGGATTTTTTGAGCCAGTTTGCTTCTTAGAAGGGAGCTATCCTGAATGAAAATCACTTCATTGCAACGGTAAAATAAAAGGTTCCACAGTAAAGTGACATAGCTGTACCTTTTGCCCTCGACTGTAAAAGCAAGTGACAGAATCCTGAGAAACCCACTGGCACACATGAGACCTCAGTAACTATGGGTGGCATAGAATTTATTTCTAATGGAATAGCCCAGTCTCTGAGGACTGTGATTTGTAGTGGCCAAAACATCATATCAGTGGCAGCTGAACTGTGCGTCTGCAGAGCAAAGGAGCCTGACAGGAACGGTGGAACCCAACCTCCATTCACCACTCATTTCCCTGGTGGCCAGGGCCTGGATGTTCACACAAGCACCTTCCCCTTACAGGAAACTGAAAGCAGTGCTCAACAGGCTGGTTGAGGGCATCAAAATTTTATGGTGTTTTGACTTCCTTAGCAGAGATTTGTTGTAACTGCGTATTATAATGGATGCACACTAAAGTATGGAAATAATAATTTTCCAGTCTAATGTTTTCATCTCTTCCCAGTCATAATAGATGAAGAGGATATCATTATTCCAAAGGGATAAATCTCAGCCCATTTTATATCAGTGTACAATTTAGGAAGGGCATCTTCCCATGACCTCTGTTATCAATGACTCTGGGAAGCCAGTAGTCATGTCCTGGGAATAAAGTATAACTCAGCGACCTAAATTAGAGGTTAATGAATATAAATTCACACCACTGAATTCAAGGTTTTATTTGATCTATGGCTCCTTTGGGGACAGTCTCTATCCAATTTGTTTTATCAGAGGTATGCAGACATTTTTCTTAAAATAAAAAATGAACATCTTTTCAGTGTAAATATTTATTGACTGCACACAAAGTAGGAGGCATTGTGTAGGTACTAGGTGTATGTGTATTTATTTATGTATATAGCAAGAAATGAATAGGCAAATAAAAATAAAATTGTGATAAAGGAAATTAAGGTACAAGCAGGTACAATGGTAGAGAATAACAGTGGGGTCTTCTCAGATAAGGTGAACAAGGAAGGCTTCTTTGAGGAAGGGACTCTTTGGCTCAAAAAACAGAAAAGGAGCTAGTTGAAAAGGGTTAGACATAGACGAATGCAGAGTCTCGGACAGAAAATTCTGTGAAGGGCAAGAACTTGACAGGCTTGGGGAAAGGAAAGGAAGCTACTGCAGTGGGCAAGAGGAAGCATAGCATGAGATGAGGCTTGAGGCAAGACCAGGCGGGTCTTCCTAAGGATTCTGGATATTTGTTATTTCTTTATAAGTCATTCTATGGTAATTATTAATAATAAAATACTTACAATCAAAAGAATAACTAATGTTTGGGGAGCATTTCCCATGTTCCAGGTCCTGAAGAAAGTGCTTTACATCCATAATCTCAAATTATCTTCCCAACATACCTGCAAGATGGGTATTATCCTTGTTCTACAGTTGGGGAAACTGAGGTTCATAGTAACCTCTGTAACATCACATGCAGAATAACTGGTAAAGCAAGGAGTTGTGCCCAGGACCACCTCTCTTGAGTTCTTAGCCAAATCCAGAGGCACCCTTCTTATCTTGAACTTCATCCATACATTGAAGTAAAGACAAACAGAGCATGGCATAGGGTGAGAACTTGGAGGGACCTGGATTTCTTTGGATGCCACTCAGCCTCACCACTGCATTTCACAGATGCTGGGATGGGATACAAATCCCTAACAGAACCAGTGGTTTGTGGGGATAGAAATAGAAGAAATGTTTTGACACAAATTCAGAAAAAGCGCAGGACAAAGATGTAAGAAGATGTGAGACTTGCTCGAGTAAAAGGAGGCAGCTGCTGCTTGACTTTGATTCATTTATGTGTTTATGTTTCCTGGAAAGAACTGGTAGACAAATGCCAGAGGGAGTCCGAGGAGCTGGGTAATGTAGAATGTGCTTCATAGGAAGCAGATCTCTTTAATGATGATGATTATTGTAATGTTCTTATTTCTTAATGCTACAAGTATAGTGAAACATTAGAAATGAAACAACAAACCAATTTATCATGTACTATGAGAATTTCTGCTTGGGTATGGCATTAGGATGTAAGGTTTAAAAAGCATCTAAAGGCTATGCTCCTTTCAGGGTATTTCCTAGATATCATGGGAATAGTCTTATTCGAGATGTGCCCAATCTCAGCCCATGGTACCTCCCTCTGTTCCATCACCAAAGTAAAAAAAACAAACCTGAGAGTCATCCTGCTTGTCTCTTTCCATCATCTCATTCAGTAAGTTACCTAGCTTTGTTAGTTCCTCATTCACAATATTGATTATATCTGTGTACATCTCTGTATTTGCCTGCTAGTGCCTTAGTTCAGGCCACTATCATCACTTGCCCAGAGTGGTGGTCTTGTCAGCTGTACCCGCCTCCAGCCTCGCCCCCAAACATCTATATCCATGCTGCCACAAGGGCTGTCTTTCCAGAATGCAAGTCTGACTGCGTCACCTCCTTTTCCCCACTTTTCACCAGTCAGTGGTCCTCCATTGCCTGCCAGATAGATTCTAAGTTCCTTAGCATGGCGTTCAAGGCTTTCGGTCTTCAAGTCCTTGCTTCCCTCTCTAGCCTCCTCTCTCATTGTCTTTGCAAATAGCAAATTACTTACAACATTGCCTTCTGAACCAATCTTGGCTATTTTTTTATTTTTATTTTTTTGTCTACCAACCCTCATCTACGCTGCTGTCTTTGCCTGGAGTATGTTCTCCATCTTTGGGTTTTAAGACTCAGTTCAAGTGCTAAAAACCAAAGAGGCTTTCTGGCTTCAAGGAGGTTATAGTTTGATGGAGGAGAGAGACATTGATTAAGTAATCAGCAAAATAATTTGAGTTGCCCAAAGGATGTATAGAAATGAATGAAGGGCAGTCAGGGTGAGAAGAGTGTTCTGGCAGAAAGAACAGTATATGTAAAGACTCTGTAGGAGGATGGATCATGGTGTACTTGAGGAACTGGGCTGGATAAAGCGGTGATGTAAGGGGCATTACCGGAAGAGATAATCTGGAGAGACAGTCAATGGCTAGATGCTGCAGGGTTTTATGGATCTGCTAAGGATATGACCTTTAAACTAAGAGCAATGCAAATTTACTCAAATGTGTTAAGCAGGATGAGCAGACTTGAATTCAGAAATGACCTCTCTGGTTGCTATGTGGAGAATAGCTTAGAGGAAGGTGTGAGTGGGCAGAAGAGTAGAAAACAGTGAAAACTTTTATGGGATGTTGCAGTCATCTGAGACAGAGAGAGAAGTGAGAGTGGAGATGAAGAGAAGTAGACAGATTGAGGGAAATTGTGGAGGGAAAATGGACAGGATTTAGTGCTGAACTGGATGACAGTGGGTGAGGGAGGTGTCAAAGATGACTTTGCTGAATGAGGGATGGCAGCATTTTCCTCTGTCTTGGTGTAATAGAAATCGTTTTGTCAGTATTAAGACACTATAGAGTCTGTGTAAATAATGTGAATCAGTTCAGAGTTTAGGGACCCATATTCCTTTCCTGGCCCCCTAAATATTGAATTTGATAAATCACATCGCTTTTCTGCTTCTTAAAATGATGGGAAAAATCATCTTCACAAAGGCGATGATTAAATGAAATTAGAAATTTAATTCAACGAAATAAGTTTTTGTTGAATATCTATTTTGCCCACACCCTGTCCAATGAGACCTGGATAATCTAAAATGAAGATGTGATGTGTTTATTCTCAAGGAGGCCAAACTTTGCTGCAGGAGCCAATGCTAGTGCCCGTGAATATTGGGATAATTTAGGATGAAACATAATCACATGGAAAAATATGTAGTGCTGCTTAAATACCTAACAGAACAGGAAGGAGAGAAATCGCTATGACTATTGCCTTTGGCTCTGGGCAGAAGGAAACGTGGTCTGAGTTATGGAGGTGGGTCAGAGTTTAAAAGTCAAAAAGGATGGAGAAAAACATAGTGTGACTAAAGGCATAGAAGCAATTATAGAGTGTTTGAGGCCAGTGAAATGTCTCATTTCACTGTGGTATGAAAATCCAAATTGGTGAATAGTGGGAGTAAATCTGGATAGATAACTTGGGCCAAATCAGGTAGTGTATCTGGCAGAGAAGGTTGAACTTGTCATAGTGAATCAGTGGAAAGTTTTGGAGCAGGAAAGAGAAGAGACAGGTGAGATTAATTGGGAGGGGGTATGCTGAAAGTCTTGAATGAAAGAACAATGAGAGACAAAGAGATCAAGGAGAAACTTAACTGATGGGAGAGGAGAGATAGATACTTCAGAAGGATTCTCATAGCATTTGATGGTTTTAGCTTCAAAGAAAGTGGGGAGAGGACAGTGTAACATGAATACAGGGCTTTCAACTAAGAGCCTGGGAAAATGACACTTTTTACTGACACAAATAGGTTACAAGGAAAGAGAGACAACAGTTAGGCCTGTTTTGAAGAGGTCGAAACTCAGGTAAGATTGAGATAATCATGTAAGTGTGCTCTGGCAGTAAGGTAAGAAGATTGGACTCATAGAGACGATGATTGAGTGCTAGACGGATTGTAAAAATAATTGGAATACTTTGGAGCAACTCCTGCCAAGAAGTGGAATCTATTTCCTCAACTCTTGAATCTGGGATGGGCTTGTGACTTGCATTGACCCATAGAATGTGAAGAAAGTGGCGTTCTCTGAGTTCCAAGCCTAAGCTGTAAGAGATCTTGCAGTTTGCTTGCTTGCTTAGAACCTGGTGATTGCCATGAGAACAAGCCCAGGCTAGTTCACTTGATGACAGGTAAGGGGCCCAATTATCCTCATTTTTCTAACAAACACATAGCTAATCCTTAGAAAGAACAACCACTTTATTAATCAGAGAATGATCATAGATACATAAGTGGGCCCAGTCAAGATCAGCAGACATGCTACCCAGCTAAGCTCAGGCCAAATTGCTGACCCACAGAATCATGAATTAGATAAATAATGTGTTTTAAGCCATTAAATTTTGGGTTGTTTTGTTATGCAGCAAAAGCTAACTGATACATAAACTCCAAGAGAGAGTGTCAAGATAGTGAAGCAGAGACTAGTGTTGTGAAAGTAAACTACATAAATTCAAGGAGGAATTAATTTTGCTAGCAGATTTCTGAGACTTTATTAAATGCAACAATTTAATTACCTTATCATATATCAAAAGCAAAGTTTAGTGCCCAAGATACCCAGATTTTAATAATAGGTGAATGAAAAACTAGGATTAGGAAGACAAGAATAAAATTAATTGAGAATCTAGGGAAGAGATTAATTCAAAAGAAGAGGGTTAGAAAATTCTATTGTTTCAAGTAAACAAAGGCAAAAAGAGTAAATCAGTATCAAATTTATCGTGTCTGAGTTATCAGTAATATCCAAAGCATTACCCAAGATTAAGGTGATCATGTAGTCTTACACTTCTAAGGCATGAGCTCAAACAAAGCAGTAGGGTCTTCTCCCTTCCTGGACCAAAGTTTGCTAAATATTCAGTGTGTCTGTAATATGGTTTGAGCTCTGTGGGTCTGTGTAATTTTTCAGGTGACCTTCTCCCTCTTTTGTAGGTAATACAAATTAGAATTTTTCTCCACTGAGACTTCTGATCTTTCACTAAGTACACAAATTTAATTTTCTTAAACTGCAGTTCTTTTCACTTTTTCCTGTTATCTAAATAATAAAATCAGTTTGTTGCAGCACTTGATGATCTCTTCAATCTTATTTTGATCTAATTTATTTCAGCAGATGCAAGACAAATCCTGAAGAGCTCATTAAAATGAACCTTCTGTACTTCTCAGTGCTAATGCTTATTGGTGAGACACAAATATCCTAGAAAGTTCTAAGGGAAAACGGTGACATCTTAAGACCGTAAGGAACAAAAAATAAAAAATAAAAAAAGGATCACTGTGAGTGGAAATCTAAATTCAATAGAATGACATGACTAGAATAAAAAATATCAGCTGTCTGGAATTGAAAACTATCCTTGTGGGAGGGGGAGTCAGAGTTTACTCAAAGAGAAAGCACTGAAGAGTTCATCAGGAAGTTAATTCTTATCTTGGGAGAAGGAAAACAAGAGGGTTTTAAGCATGTATCATGGCGCCAGATAACTTCCCGAGAAGTACTTCAAGGCAAGCTACAAAAGGCATTCTTAGCTTGGGAGGTGATAGCCCCATTTAGGGAGAAACAGGCAAAGCTTATGACTATAAACAGCGACTTCTTACCACTCCGCTAGGCCACCCACAAGACAGCCCAGGTCAGAGGCCCCTCTGCAAAGAGGAGAGCTTCCCCGGACCCACTAACTCTGACAGAAAATAATAGGCAGTTTTTGTTGGTGTATTCGTGTTTGGTCCTCATTTGAAGTGGAACACTTCAGTCATCCCAGGATGGATTTGAGGATGAGGACTTAAAGGCATGGGAGTGGGGAGAAAACAAAAAACAATGAGAAACTAGCCAGGATGAAGAGTGGGTTCACCAGGAGGATGAGACAAGCGGCAAGACCTCAGGGAAAGAGGTGTGATCATGAATCAGATCTGCTCCTTTCCAAACAGTTTGTGCAGTGGTTAAGAGCATGGATGGTGGGCTCGAGCTCACCTGGGAGTAAAGCTTACACCATCACTTCCTAGTTCCACATTCTTAAACAAATTTCTAAACCCATCAAGCCTTCTGTTTTCTTCTTTGTAAAATGAGGTGGTGATCCCCTGTCTCATGGGGCTGTTGTGAGAATTCAGTGATTAAATTTATTTAACATAGTCCACCTTGAGCCTGAAGGGCTCAAAAAAATGGAAACTGTAATTCTTACCCCTCCCATCCCATTCCCATATCCTTATGACCAATTTCATCAAATTATTTACTCTTCACCCGGCAAGTTGGCCTGGAGAGGCTTAAAGGTACTGATGCAACAGAATGCTCCTTGCTTGGAGTGTGAATTCTAAATGATTGTCAATTATTCAACAAATATTTACTTAAGGGCCTACACTATGCCAAATACCATGTATTAGACACTAGGGAGGTGATATGATTTGGCTGTGTCCCCACCTAAATCTCATCTTGAATTCCCACAAGTTGTGGGAAGGACCCAGTGGGAGGTAATTGAATCATGGAGACAAGTCTTTCCCCTTGCTGTTCTTGTGATAGTGAATAAATCTCACGATATCTGATGGTTTTAAAAAGAGGGATTCCCCTGCACAAGCTCTCTCTCTCTTTGCCTGCCGCCATCCATCTAAGATGTGACTTGCTACCCCTTGCCTTCTGCCATGGTTGTGAGGCCTCCCCACACGTGGACATGTGGAACTGTAAGTCCATTAAACCTCTTTCTTTTGCAAATTGCCAAGTCTTGTGGAAGGTCTTTATCAGCAGTGTGAAAATTGACTAATACAGGAAGAAAAGAAAGGCCTTGATATTGGAGGTCTGCTTTGGAATAAACTTAATGGGAACAGGATAAAGCAGTTGACATTTGACTTTGAGAACATTTGAAGATCCATGCACACACACACACACACACCAAACATGACTATGTACAGAAGCAAAATCAGAGAGGGAAATTGGGGACTTTTTTAAGGCTTATTTAACTAATAATCTTCAACCATACTTGTCAACTAAGTTGACACATTTCTGGATGAACATCTGCCCTGTCAGAACTTTGGAGCCACATATATTAGGAAATGATTTGTACTACCACTTTAGCTATTTGTATCACTATCAAGGATGGCTGAACATCTTAGGGTGTTTCTTATTCTTTCCCAAATTTCATACTCCAAACATAGTTGGGGGAAAAATGTAGTAGCATGTGTGTGTGAAAGAAGTAAATTATGATAGTATAAAATGTCATTATTTCACTATAGAAATAATTCCAAGTAGAGTTTGAACAGTGTAATGTGAATTTTAACCTCAATAAGACTAGAAAATTAATGAGGACATTCTAGGGTCTAGGGATGGACACTGCTCTCTTGAAGCCCAGTGGTATTCTAATTGTCCTATAAGAGTTATAATAATTAGAAATGGTATTTTTGTCTCCTTTAACATATTGGCTCAAATATTTCAATTATTAGGTCATAGCATTGTTTGTGGACCAGAGAGAATAAGGAGAGAGGTAACATTTTCAAGGTACCTATTGGACACTTAGCTGGTAGAATTCACTAAACTATAATGTCAGATTAGGGCCAGTAAGAATAAAATTGTTCCTAAATTAAAATCAGAAATTATTTAAAAAGATCTTATTTGGAGCGAATGCTTAAACTTTCCATTCTAAAACTTAAGTAAAGTTGAGTTTGGAAAATTCCATTATAACCTAATAGGTTTTCCATATATAAGTCTAACATTTTCTTGAAGCTGATGCTCCATGGCTCATAAATTCCATTTGCCTTTATATCATTTATTTTGTTTTTATCCTCAACACCTTCATATTTAGGCAATGGTAATAGTTTAAACCTACAATAACCTCAACCATTCCCCACCATGCAGAATAATCCCATCCCATCCCATCCCATCCCATCACATCACATCACATCACACAGAGATCTCTGCTATCCCAGAGCCCTCACCTTTGTTTATGGGAGGTTTTCAAGGGATTGACAAATAAGTAGAGATCCTGTGGTAGAGTTCAAGTTGAATTTGGAGAATGAGGACCTGTGTCTGTGTCTCCCACATCCCTATTAACCAGTAGTAAAATTCTGATCAATTGGAAATGGGCTTCCTGAGCCATAGTTTCTCTCCCTTAATGGAAAACTCAATATGCAATTCACCTGTTTGTTTCATGGGGCTATTGTTAGTATCACATAAAATAACGAATGATTTTGTTGATTTTGTTAAGTATTAAGGATCATAAACCTGCAATAGTTACATATTCTCTGGGAAGCAGAAGAAGTGGTATTGGTTGGTCAACAAGATTTGAATCAATTTAAAATTTTCAAATACTGAGTTTCATTTAAAAGGAAACCTAGAGAGAAAATTGGAAAACTCACAAAGATAAACATAGTTATTTCCAAAATTTTTCTGTAAGTTTCTTCTGATAAACTTACTGTTTAATTCAATTATTAAAATATGTACTTGAAAGAATAGTCCATCCCCTTTACCTGATTTGTATTTTTCTATAGCTCTTATTCTATCTAACATTTTCTGTTCCTCATTTCACCCCTCCATATAGCATATAACACTATTGCATTCCCAGTGTTTGGGCAAACTCCTAGCACTTAGACTATTAATAAACATTTATTGAATGAATAAATTAACGAATGAAGTAACAAGAACTATATGCTAAATTAAATTAAACATTGCTTCAAAAGTTATTCTAAATAGGTTTCTATTTACTGCAATAATGATTATATCATGATAATACAGACAATTTAAAAGTAACTTTTTGTGAAAGCTCTTTATGTTGAATAACCAATAATAATAGTTGTGATTTATTTATTGTAGTACTGTGTACCACATACTTATTTATGTTATAAAGAACCTCAGAAGAGCTCCTCTCTTTCCGGAATGGTGAGAATTTGCTCCTCTTTTAACAGACGAGAAAACTGAGGCTCAAAAATGTAAGTCACTCAAAAGTCACACAGATAGTGGGTAATGGGAGCAAGGATTTGAACTTCAAGTTTGGGTGGATCCAAAGTACCCATTCCACAGTGTCAGTTCCTCCCAAAAGGAGATTAATCAAATGTGAAGTTTAAATGTCATTTAATGTTTGTCTGATAATGACTTTATTGCATCCTTATCCCAGATAAATGCCTTGGGAGAGATATTCAATTCTCATCTAACAGCCATTTTCTCTTGGTGTTTGAAGACATCATGACACCCTATTTTTGGCATTTATTGCCATTCTGACAAGTCTACTTTTAATCTGAACATCATTTTTAATAAACTCCCCAGGTAATTTTCAGGTTAGGTGGTCCTTGGACTACTTAGTGAGAAACTGATTCCAGAAGTAAAAAAGAGTCTCTGAGTTTCTGTGGAATCTTCCTCCCCAGGCTCTTCTGTTGAGGGGTTCCTGACTCCTCTCTGAAGAGAACTGAGGTCATTTCCACTGAAAAGGCAAAGAAAATCTGGGCAGGTCAAACAACTGGTCGGTTAGCATCACACCCACGGCTGGAAGCCTGTTCTTTTAACTTGTGCTAGATCTGAGCTTCTCAAACATAAGTGTGTATGCAAATCATCTGGAGATCATAAAAATGTAGATTCCAATACTCAGTAGGTCAGGGTGGAACCTGAGACTGCACTTTTAACAAGCTCCCAGGTGATGCCCACGCTGCTGGTCTGCAGCTCACCCTTTGAACAGGAAGCTGTTACATGGAAATATGCTTAAAGGTTAAGGATTCAACACTCCCAGTACATACAAAGTTCCATTTTATTTCACGAACGATTATTGTGGCTCTAATTCAGATACACAGAAAAAGATCCATTTTTCCCTCCATTTTACCAGTATTTACCAGGACAGAAACTGTATGAGGAATATTTAAGGTCAACTTTTCACAGGTTAACATAGTGGTTAAGAGCCTAGACTTGGGGTCAAACACACCTAAGCTACACTCTCAGAGTCACCACATACACAGTGTGTGGCTTTGGACTAGTGGCTCAGGCCCTCTACATCTCATTTTCCCCATTCTTAAAATAATGATAGTGATCTTTCATGGTGCTGTTGTGAAGGTTCAAGTCCTATGTATGAGGTATAGAGCATGGTGCCTGGTAAACAGAAAGTGCTACATAAATGGCAGCTATGCATACTCTTAGCATCTTGTCCTGGTGTATCATCCTCATTCCAATATTCACGAATTTACTAATGGAGTCTATGCCCTTCAGGTTTTATGGGCACTAATCCTCTCCTCTTTTAACTTCCTCAAAGCATCGTTACAAGTCTTAAATGAATTAATATGCATAAAACACTTGGATCCGTGCCTGTCACATAATTAGTACCCAAGATGGCTTAGCTTTTATTTTTAGCACTTACTATAATGATAATTAAATCACTTTTGAGGGATTTTTAAATTGCCTCTCCCCCCGACTAGATTGCAAATCTTACATGAGACCATGTTTGTTTTAGTTGCCTCTGTATCCCAAATCTTAACATAATACCCAGCACCCAGTGGCTGCTCAGTATTACATAGAATGCACAAATTAATGAACATATGAACAAATGAATGACTGAGCAAATAAGAAAACATTCTTGCCTTTTTGAAGAGATCCAGAGAAAAAATGTTTGAGAAACACTTTCTTTGAGTGTGAAGGCAGTGGGAGAAAGAGAAAAAAATTATATCAGAGAACTGGTCTGGGGGAGGAAGAAAGGAGGGTGTCTTCCAAATGCCTCAGAAGTTGAGGAGTTTATAAATACCACTCAGAGTGAAGAGGTGAGCTGAGGGAAGGAGTCTGGGAGAGGAATGCCAGCAGATAATGGTCTTCCAAAAAAATTTGAGCTAACTGAGTTTTCTGATCAAATGTGTTAGGAGATGCTTTGAGGTAAATAAAACATGAGAAATGAGAAACCCTTGAATATCCTGTAGTGGGGGCTAATGAGAAACCCAGAGCAGACAAAGAGAGGCTTTCTCTGAGCGTCTGTACTTGGGGAGAAAATTATGACTTGTCAGTTCCCCTGAGGAGCTTCCAGGATCATGTGGAGAGGGGAGAGGGTTAAAGTCACAGTGTTAGAAACTGATGGGCAAGGTCCAGGTCCTGTCAATCCCTGCCGCCTCTGCCCTGACTCCACAACAAATGGGTAATGGCAAGACTGATGGGGGTAAAGGGGTCCCAAGAAAGTGGAAAGGAAAATTCAGGGGCATTACTAAGATGAGCTAATCATAGGGAATGGCTTTATACATATTGCATTTGGTTTTATTATAGTTATTCTTCAGTGATGATTCTCTGTCCCTGCAATTTATAATAAGGCATAAATCTCCCCTTGAGATGGAATGACCCAGCAAAGCATTTCCAGACTACTTTAAGCCCATCCCATAACTGCAGTGATTTTCCTGTTAGACTGGGGAAATGGTTCCCCTAACCTCAAGCACTCATCGAGGGCATGGAATGAAAACTGATAGCAAAATGGACTTTGACTTACAGAGGAAGAAAATAACAATGCTATTGTCCAGGCCTGCACTGTTTCAACAGTACTTTCCTATTTCATCTATGACAGCAATCCTCTTCATAACTCTGGGAAGGTACTCATTATTACTCATAATGGAACTCATTATTTCCATTTTACAGATGAAGATACCAAGGCCCCAAGATGGTAGATGAATTGTCTAAAGCCATGCATACCCCTATGTCGCAGAGCCGGGATTTGGACCTATTTTCTCTCTTTGCAAGTTTGAGTGCTCTGAGGCAATGCAGGTAGAAGATAGTTTTCTTTCTGGGAATGCTGCCAGAGCAATATACTTGAAAGGCCTTTTATCTTGGCAAATGTGCCAAGGGTCTCGGTAATTACAGATACCTTTTAATAGCTCATCAAAAGATCAAGGATATGGGCCCACAAACAGTGTGAGCCCCATCTCCTGGCAAAGCCCTGCATCTATCCAAGCTCAGGAGCATGTGTGACAAGCCCACTGCAAACCACCACCTGCCTTTTATGTGTCTTTCATGTCTACCAGTCTTCTAAGAGCCACCTAGGAGTACATGCTCTGCATCATTTAGTGAGGCTGAAATTGGCTAAAGTAATCCCCAAAGATGTTTGGGTATGTCCATTTGAAAAACCAGTAACCTGTCTCAGGTACCTAGACATCTGCTTATAATCCAAAGCACATACATTTCTGATTTGAGCCAGATCCATATGCTGGCCTTCCTCTGTTTAAAATGGTTCTTCAGCTCACTGGGCTGGAAGGACATTGAGCTCTTCTGTTGTCTTCCTTTTGTACCAAATTCACCATAGGGCTTGGGCAATTCAACTCATCTCTTGGGGCTTCAGTTTTCTTACTTAAATAAATTAAGTTTTAATGGTGTACAGTCACCAGCAAGTGATCAGATAGTTTGAAGGTGTTATCTGCTCCCTGCCTGGATGCTGACTCACACACCTGATCCATCGGACTTCAAAGCCCACACTCTCTCTACTGTGGTAGGCTGATCTCTAGGGCTTCTTGCAGCTTTTGCAATAATCACTCTACATTCCCTGAACTACTGGGGAGACTCTAAGAATATATGTGGGCAGTCCAAAACCACTCAGCTAATAAATGCTGAGTAAGAAAGCCAAGCCGGTAGACCTCAAATTCCCTAACTACTGCTGTGCTGCCCTTACTGAACTGCTTCAAAAAGAAAAAGTGTGCTTTAACTCTACTTACCTTTTTCCCCATTAAATAGTATAATTGTATAGAAAAACACTGGTTTTTAAGCCAGGACATGTAAGTGTGAATCCAGGTTCTATCCTTTATTAGCTGCAAGAATTTGGGCTTGTAACCATCTAAATGTCCATTTCTTCACCTGTTGAAGGTGATAATATTTTAATATTGTCTTACTAGTTGACTGCTAGAATCAAATGAGATAATGTAAGCTACACAAATATGGTAAAGTGTTATGCAGAGGTAAGGGATAGTAATAGTAAAAGGACTTAGAGATGCCTTACTTTTCATTGTTGGCAAATGGCACTATCATATTCGGAGAAAGCAACTTAAAAACCCTAGGGTAAACCATGCAGCAGTGTATCTGAAAGAAAGGAAAGTAGAAACATGTTGGGAGGATTTGGTCAAAGCTGGTGGTAATTACTGCATTTCTTGTCCTGGTTCTCATCCAGGGGCAATTTGGCAATGTTCGATGGTAATTTTGGTTGTCACAACCTGGGGGTTGGGTGGGGAGATTGCTACTGACACAGTGGGTAGAAGCCAGGGATGCTGCTTAACATCTTATAATACATAAAACAGCCCCCTAACGATAATGAATTATCTGCACCAGAATGTTAATAGTACCAAGTTTGAGAAATCCTGGTCTATTAGAAGTTCTGTGAATTCAGGAACTAGTGTATCTTGTTTATTTCTGTGCCCTAGCATCTAGTAGTGTACTTGGCTGAAAGAGGGTACCCAATATACAAATATATTTATTGAATAGATAGATGAGTGAGTGAATACCCAGAAAAAACCAGATAATGCAAGTTAGATCTATTTCAGATTGCCAGGGAAAATCATAGTTTCTTTAGGCACCTTCTCTGCTTATTCTTTATCTTCTTTACTTTTCTTTCCTGTCAAAGCTTTTTTCCCTTCTTTCCTCTCCCAATACTGTCCAAGAATGAGAATGGACTATCAAATCTGAGAATGCCCAGAAGCAATAAATAATGCTTATAAGACACACACACTGCAAAACCTTTTCCAGCTCCCTGCTTCCTACCTCTCCATTTCAGCAGACGATAATCACATCAGTAAATAAGTGGATTCACTCTTGTTCCTTCACTGAGTGTGAACATATAGGACCAAAAAACACATATTTCCTGCAAATGCCTTACTAGAACAGTTCAATTATGCTTTTAAGAAAACACATCCTGGGCCAGGAAATAGAAACTAAGTTTAGGTGAGAAAATGGAAAAATGAAGGCACTTAGTTCTGGGAATGCAGAAATTATATCTATTTGTTCACCATTGTATCTCCTATGCCCAGCATGGTGCCTGGCACATGGTAGGCATCCTTAAATATTTATTAAATAAAAAAAATAAGTGAAGTCCGCATCCCAGACTTTTTCTAAAATCTTCCCCCAACTAAAAAAAAAAAAATGTTTTTCCTCTGCCATTTAATTTCACATGAACGTAGTTTGAATGTCATAAGTTTTGGAAAATCTTATCCATTTTCCTCCCTCGTGGAGATCTAAAGCCAGATAAAGATGTGTGGGTTCAACATTGAGAAGTGAATGTCAATATGGTGACTTAAGAAGTCCTTGGGGCCAGGCGCGGTGGCTCATGCCTGTAATCCCAGCACTTTGGGAGGCCGAGGCAGGCGGATCACGAGGTCAGGAGATCGAGACCATCCTGGCTAACACAGTGAAACCCCGTCTCTACTAAAAATACAAAAAATTAGCCAGGCGAGGTGGCGGGTGCCTGTAGTCCCAGCTACTCGGGAGGCTGAGGCAGGAGAATGGTGTGAACCCCGGGGGGCAGAGCCTGCAGTGAGCCGAGATCGCACCACTGCACTCCAGCCTGGGCGACAGCGAGACTCTGTCTCAAAAAAAAAAAAAAAAAAAGAAGTCCTTGCAATAATAATTCATATTTGACACATATATTCTGAAAGCCGTATTTTACCAGAAATATAATGAGCCCAAAATCTTTGTTATATCTTTGCCAGTAAGTCTACATTGAGACGATGTGTGGTAATTTGGGAGGATTTAAAGATTCTGTAAGGCTGGGAACGATGGCTCAGCACTTTGGGAGGCCGAGGCAGGAGGATCACCTGAGGTCATAAATTCAAGACCAGCTTGGCCAACATGGTGAAACCCCACCTCTACTAATAATACAAAAATTAGCTGAGCATGGTGGCACACGCCTGTAGTCCTAGCTACTCAGGAGACTGAGGCAGGACAATCACTTGAACCTAGGAGGCTGAGGTTGCAGTGGGCTGTGATTGCACCACTGCACTCCAGCCTGGGAACAGAATGAGACTCCATCTCAAAAATAAATAAATAAATAAATATTCTGTAAGCAAGACTAAATAAGTCCCCTGGGGAATACCAGTAGAAATCTTTTATGCCCAACACATCTTTTACCCCAAAAGACAATAATGACATGATCATCCACTTGGATTGGCCAACTCAAAGCTCCACGGTAAACTGATTGCCTGTGTTGTGAGTAAGCTTTCTAGAAACTATAACAAAACATGTTTGAAGTTGCCCCTGAACAATTTTCCATTAGTGCTTTTGGCTAGAATTTGTGTTAAAAAAAAAAAAAAAAGATCACAGTAAAATATATTAATTATGCAGATCCATTAGTCTGCAGAGTGGAGAGACTGAGGTGTTTCCATTTTCAAACCCTGAATCTTTAAACATTTAAAGACACACTGATGACCAAGAGCCTCCTCTAGAAGATTTAGTGCTTCATGGGCTGATTTCAGGCTCAAAATATTCACTGACCTATTTTCTTATACAAGTATGTAACAGGACCACCAGTCTATTTGTACACCAAATGAAAAATGCAAGATTAGTCCAAAACTAATTATGTGTTTACACCAGCTCCTTTCTCCATACTTAATAGATAATTTTTAAGTGCTTAATGATCAGTATGTTTAAGTACACACATCTGTAGCCAAAGAAAGGGCAGGTTGAAACATAGGCAAGATGGAGTACAATCCTGAGTACTGTTGATGTGGAATTTAGTCACTCCTCAGAAGAAAGCAGTGTCTTCTAGCTAGGGACTGAAATATGATATACTTTATAAACTTGTCCATAAGATTAGTTTTTAGGGATAGTCTATATTTGATGAACACTGTGGTTGAGCACAATATATTTTATTAAAGTAAAAGTTTTCATTTGATGGCTGTTAGTATATTTAGAACTCTCATAAATGCTGTTGGAAAAAGCGAATTGATTTGAATTTATTTGTCAGTATTGGCTCTAATACCACACTTTCTGATTAAACCACCCAATTATGATTTTCTTTTTAAGAAAAAGAAAAAGACATGATCCAGAATTGAGGAGTTAACCAAGCTTGCCTCTGACAAAAATGACTATCATTTTGGAAATGTATTTTATTGTGTACTGCACTCTGAACTCTTTTTAACTAACTGGGTGCCTAACCAAGAGTAGCTCAAAAGCTGTTGCTTATTAGACGCAGCAGATCACATCAAGAACTTAATATTGTGTTAACCACTTCAAAACTTGACTCTTAGTTCTTCCAATTTGTGGTGGGTGGTTTTTGTTTGTTTGTTAGCGGTTTTTTGTTTGTTTGTTTTTAAGATCCCTCTGAGTTTTGGTAATTTTAACAAAGGTGTTGTGGGCTAGGTTCTATCTTCTAGCAACATTTTCGTCACTCATAATCCTTTCTCATAATGCGGCATTTTACAGGCTCACTTTATGACTGGAATGCCCTGCTTCTCATCCAGAAGCTGCCACTTGAGGAGAAATTTCAACCTTATTGATTCTATGTCAGTTGCATTTTCCTCCTATAAGATCCATCTGAATCTTATTGGCTCAAGTGGATTTAAAATGGGGAGCTCAGTGCTCAGGTGCAAAGGAATGCATTTGGGGACTCTGAATTTTGACTTTGTCACGCTTCTCAGCATGCTTATTGGCAGCTGTGCTCCTTTTTAAATTACCCAGGTGAGATAGACACTTTGGAATATTCAATCTGAAGTGCTACCTCAGCCCTTTCCAGCTAGCCAAAGAATAGAAATTAAAAACAAAAAAATCATGGTGGGAGTGAGTAAAGGGAAGGTGAGAATTTTGTAAAGCTCTCCAAAAATGATTCCGTTGGAATTGCTTTTTATATTTTGCACCAATGACGAACCAGCTGCCTTGAGATATTGATATTTCTAAGCTATCGTTGCATCTTTATTTTGACTTTATGTCCAAAAGACTTAAGGTCAAAGGAATTGATTTACTTTGATCAATTAAAAGATCTACCTGGATTTATCCACTTCTGCATAAATTTTACCGTAGGTGGGCTCATTTAATCACACTCACATCTTTGTATCTGCTAAAATTGAGTGGAAATAAAGCACATATTCTTCAGTTTCAAAGACATACTTAGCTTGGAGTCATAAAGACATAGTCTGAGAAGAAGGAGACTACCTTGTATCAGAACGGGGGAAAAATAGGATGTTTAACTGTAGGTCCCTGGAAATCATTTCAGTCTAGGTGTTTGTTGTAGATTGTACCAATGACAGACAGGAAGGAGGAAGAGTAGGACTGTGGAATGAGTCTGCCTGGTTCCGAGACTCATCCCCATCACTGTGTTTCCTCAAGTAAGTTACATACTTGTCCTTTGTCTCCATTTTCTCATCTGTAAAATGGGGAAGTAATGTCATGGCCCTCATAGAGTGCTTGTCAAGATTAAAGGAGATACGCCGTGTAAAATGCTTAGCACAGTGCCAGGCATATAGGATGTACTTACTAAATGGAAATGACTCTTGCATTCTTCATTATGCTAAAAAGAAGAGAGGAGCTCATTGTGAAATTTTAAAAATCCCTTTATTGTTTTCCCCCAAACGACAAAAGTCTTTAATCCTTGGAAGACATTACGACAGATTTTCTGGTTATGATATTATGGACCTTTCAGAAGTGATACTTGTAAAAACTGTGCACATTGGCTCTAACTCAAACTAATGATCCCGACCTTTTAAAGATACAGATGCCTTGTTGTTCTTCCTGTGTGGGCCTGAGTATGCTTGGAGCCCTAACACTTCTGTAAACTAGGAGACTGGAGGAAAAGGCATAACTGCCACCCCAAGTTTCTTAATTTATATTGCTGAATAGCTTCAGATGATCATAAGCTCTGTCTATAGCAAATGACTTTACATGCAACCTGTTACAGCCATGAAAGGAGAATGCTTATACAAAATATATTATATAAAATATTAAGGGACGTTGAGGGATTGGATAGGTGTGTATTGGGGAGGGGAAGAGGTGATGTTTCGTGCCGGTGAGTTTACTTAGCAGTAATTGGCAACAGCCCAAGGATAAAAGTTTTGTTTGTTTTTTTTTTTTCAACAAATTATCTGCTAAGATACACTTCACTCCAGCTAAGGTTTATGTCATCTAAGGCTGATACTAGGCACATGCTTACTGGGACCAGTAACAAGGCAATATAATAACTTGGGTGGGTTTGGGGGATTAGTCTATTTTTGAGGCTGAGTTAGATTGATCAAAATTCAGTCTGTTTGTCAAAATGAGTAGCTTCATTGGAGTGTGCACAGGGTGTGTGAGTCGTGGCATGTCCAAACGGGAGTAGATATGAAGGTTAGTGCACTCCCAGACAGGCATTCTGGGCTGTCATAAGACTACTTCAAAATCTGAAAAATTGCTATTCTGAAAAAAATCTATGCCTGTGAGCCCTAGGCCTGCATGATATTCCCAACTTTACTCTCGAAATCTCTGAAAAATGTATAGTCAGACCTCCTCTTGCTTCACATGCCACAGTGCCTTTAACTTTCACCACAAATCTATTCTCCAGCACATTTCACCATGAAAAAGACTATACAGATCTGTGGATTGTGTAACAAAAAGAGAAGATTAAAGCATCAGTTTGTTTCCATTTAAGCAATTATTTAATCATCTTCTCATCCCTGTCTAGAATAATTATATTTAAAGACTTTTCCCCAGACTTCTGAATTAACAATGAAGAATTCAGACCATCTTTTACTCTCAAACAAAAAGAACGCAGCTAACCAGGTAATGCATTTAAAAATCATTTCTAGCAATGGTGACCGGACAGTCATTTTGCAGTAGTTAAATTTAATAACAGCAACTTTTCTCCTGATTAGCTTCACATATAGAAACACAGGAGCCCGGACTGGGCATCTGACAGATGGTGGCAGAAATACACAGTGCAAAGAAAGATGAAAGAGAAGCAACAGCCACTTGTGATTATAGCTTCTCATGGCATGCTAGGACTTCATTTAGTGATCTGAATACTTTTTCTAAATTCAGTCCTTTTAAAGGTGCGTGCATCCAATCGTAGGGGAAACTCATTCATTCTACATAGTGCTATAAGACCTTATAAAACTAGCACCTTTCAGCACAACATATAATATTTGGTAGCTGTATATGGAGTTTAAGTAATTCGCACTCTGACACTGACGAAGAAACTTTAATTAAAATGGTAAGCAGGTTGCAGCACAATGAATGCATTTAGGATATTAAGCACTCCAAGGAAGTGGGGGTAGGGTAGAATGACATTACATTTTTATAAAGCAAATATAAGTTTGCTTAAATAGTTTCCTTACTATGTTCAAAGAAACCCAGCACATACTTGAACAGCTAAAGTAAGCATTTCAGTATCAACATAGCCTCTTTGGTTTAAACATACAAATTACAAGAAAGCAAAGTCAAGAAAAATAGAGATTATTACTAAAGATTTAAAAACTGATATTTAGAAAGAAAAGTGTACAATCCAAATGTGCCTATGGAGACACATACATGCACACACATATCCCCACAGCCAGCTGTAAATCAAGATAGCTGTAAACTTACCGGAGCAAATATCACCATACACATTTACCAAAGAATTGATAATCCAACTTCCCTCTCCTGAAAGAAAATAGAGGTTGTCTCATACTAAAAATAAAGCTTCTCTGTCCACAGCACCAGCCACTTGTCCCTCTTTTTATGAAGCAAAGGAGGAGAAGAAGAAAATCAATGCAGAGGGAAAGTGAGATGCTATACCAATCAGATAGCAGCTTCAGCCTCATTTGCAGAGAGATGGCAAAACGGTCATATTATTAGATGGTGACAACCCACAGCTGAGTACAGGAACCTGATACTCCCCTCTGGTGAACGCCGCCTGCTTGGTGGGGAGGTGGCTGCCACCATGGTGAGCTCCCACACTTGGCTCTTGGCTCACAACTGGAAGTGCAGGACTGCTTTGCACAAGCAGGCTGCATCACCAACAGAGGCACCATCTCCCCTTTACTCTGCCAGCCCCCTCCTCCTGCAGGCACAGTGCTTAAAAACAAACTAGGAGATTTTTTTAAAACCAGAATTTTATGTTTTAAGGGTATGGGGAAAAATGGTGGTTTTATAAAATCTTATGAATAGATTTGCATAGATTAAGTAAACGTCGATATGTTTGTTAAATAAATTGCCCTCATTTTAATGTAAATGCATAGATGTTATGCATAATCCCCATGTGGGAAATTCGTACACTGCCCATAAATAATCATTAAGGTGATGTACTGGAAGACAGGCTTTTAAGGCTCTGGCAACTGTAGAAGGGACAGATTACAACTTGGTTGCTGACTCGTCACAGGAGTGTTACTTAAAGACGTCTCCTGCAAAATCTCAAAATTAAAATGGTTTCAGAGGCTTAAGTGCGATCTGGATCTGCTTTTTCCTTCAAATAAACCTCTGGAGGAAGGAGTTCAGCTCGACTACTTCGCAGGGCTGAAATCACAGCACCTTGAGGCAATGTGTGTTGGGGGCATTTGTATCAAATTCTTGGAGAGGCTGCCACAGGTGACATGTTCTCACACTGGCATCCGGGACAATTCTTCCCCAAGGCAGATACCACAGCACAGGGAGAGGAAGTCTGTCTGCCTCTCCTTCCTGCCCCCTACTTTGGGTCCCCACTCAGTGCAGGAATGTTGAAATGCACATAGGCTGGCCACATTTTTTATACATATTAATTTGGAGTCATTTGAAGTCTTTTTTTGAGGTCCCTCTCTCTGTCTCTCTCTCTCACTTTCCTTCCTATCTCTGTCTCTTTGTATCTCTCTCTCCTTCTCTCTCTCTTTCATGCGTGCACACACACACACACACACACTCACTATCACTACCATACCACAGCCACCACCATCATCTCTCTTACTCCCTTTCTTCCTTTTCTCATACACACAGTAACAACTTGGTGCATAGGGGGAGGTTGGGTGACCAAACAAACCAACCAAAAAACCATAATGAGGAGTCAGGCAACTTGGGTTCTAGTCCTGGTCTCCCACTTACTAGTCATGTGGCCTGTGCCTAAGCCTTAGTTTCCCCTTTGTAAAATGGCTACACTTATACATCATAGAGCTGTGAGTGGGAAGGCGTGGGGAAGAAATGAACAATGGGCAAGGCAGTGCTTACCGACACTATACACCTGCAAACTGGGCTCAGGGAGTCCAGCTCCCTTTCTCCTCCATCTCTTTCGATCAGCTTGTTGCCTATGCCTGAGCTTTTGGGGGTGCTTACCAATTCTTCAAACTGTATATGCCCCATGGCCCCTTTGAAATTCTGATAGGAACCGTTTCCTCCCCACTCCCCTGTGGCCACCCCTCACCTGCTTATTGACAAATCTCTGCCCTTCAATGAGAGAAGTTACTCAGGGGAGTAAATTAAGCAAGTGAACACATCTGAAGCAGGGAAAAAAAGGCTTGGAATCACCAGGCATTTCAGTGAGCACTCAGTAAACATTTACAGAATAAATAAATGAAGGATTGACTGAAAGAATAGTGTCCCTGTGCTGAAGGCCACAGTTCCTCCAGGTGGCTGATAAGGGGCAGAGTTAGAGGAGGGTCGAAGAGGCGGCAGTTTCCAGCAATGCACCTGTAGGGTAGAACCATGCTTAACTGTTTCTTCACGGAGGCCAGTGAGTAATTCTCATTGGCTCTGAATATTAAGAGCCCCATTGCAAGTAAAAGGAAAAAAGTTCTGTCTTCTACATAATAATAGTGAACATTTCTTGAATATTTACTCCTTGCCAGGTGCTATTCTAAGTGGGTGTTTTTGGTATATCATTTTATTTGAACCTTACAAAACTACGAGTTACAATTTTTATTCCAGAGTATAGGTGAAAAAACCAAGACCCAAAGCGTTAAGTAACTTATCTGAAAGTACACAGTATACCTGGTAAAGCTAAAATTTGAGCCTAATTCTATGCCATTGTCTAAGCTATTAACCACTCTGCTTGGGATGCCACATGATGGCACTTATACTTTTATTTATTCAGTGTACAGTGTACGACAAATCCACATTTGGATGCATGGACCCTGCAGTAACTTCTCAGCTGTCCCCATTATGCAGATTTGCACCAGAGATTGGAACTTGCTGGTGTAGAAAGAGCCCAAGAGATCCATGCTCAGGCCCTGCTGGCTTCTGTATGGACTTGGGCACTTTAACATTTGGGAAGATAGGAGGTATGAGGCTCAGTCTTGGGTTTGCTAGCGGTTTGCTCTATGACCCTGGGTGTGTCCCAGAATTTGTCCACGTCTCTGTTTTTCTCAAGTTTAAATTGAAGGGTTTCTACTGAATTATCTCTAAAGGGCTTTCTGGGTCAACTTTCACTAAATAAGGTTCTAAGGCTAATAGGCAGATTCTAATCTGCTGGTTGGGTTAGCTCTTCCTGCCTCACATTTTTTTTCCAGATAGAGCATTAACATTTTCTAAGTCTCCCCTGCTACCACCCTTCGGTCACCTCTCTGTGGACCACTGCAACAGGCTCCCTTTAGGTCTCACTGCTTTCACTCTTACCCCTAGAAATCTCTATTACCCATGTTGAGCCATTTGAAGCATAAATTAGATCATATCATTCATCTGAGAAAAGTTCTTAAATAGTTGTCCAGTAAGTTTACAGTAGGTAAAACCCAAACCCTTTCCCATGCCTTTAAAGTGTTATGCAGTCTACCTCTCACCTATCCTTTCGTTTTATTTAATTTCAACCCTCTCCTTTCCTACTCTTCAGCCACACCCACCTTCTACGCCTTTGCACCAGCTCTTCTGTCTGCTTGGAACATACTTTCCTCAGATCTTTTCCTGCCCTCTCTTCCTTTGCCGTTCAATTGTTCTACTTTCTGTTTCTTAGAGGGTCTTTCTTCCCCAACCACCTAACTTAAAAACATCTTTCACTTTCTCCAGTAATTCCTCTTTCTAATTTTTGCACTTTATTGCCTGATACCTTCTTGCTTATTTATTTGTTCATTTATTATTGACTATCTCCATTTACTAAGACATCCACAAAAGCAGGAAGCTTGTTTGTTTTGCTTAATACCGTATCCTTGGTGTTTCAGAGAGTACCTGCCATATAGTAGGTGTTCAATAAAGACTTGGTGGATAAATGAATGAATGATGAAATCAGTGAATCAGCATGAGAACAATTTAGGTTTGAGATGGTGATAAAGAAACCTAATTTTTTCAAAGGAGTTTAGCCTTGAAATGCAGAACAGATGAATAAGGGCAATTGATTCATTCATAATAGCAGATATAGATTATTTTTACCTCTTCATTCAAAGAACATTCTGGAAAGGTTGCAAATTTCAGTGTCATATTGATTTAATTGGAAGCCATGTAAAAGATGGTGGAAAGCTCCTTTTGTCAACTATACTGATCAGTTGTGTTTTTTAGAAGCTTGCGTTCCCAGGGTTTTTTTCATCTAGGCCCACATAGAGCAGATGATTTTTTGATACTTGCCCATATATTTGTCATTAGAGAAATAATCTTGTCAGCTAGCCACTTAGACTGTCCTAACCTTCCAATTTCTCAGATAGCTCAGACAGTCGGCTACCACTCTCTATCATAGAATTGGAACTGACAAAAATAAAGCAATATGCCAATATTTGATAGTTCTTGTTTGAAAAATGATATTCACATTGTTGCTACTGCCTTTAAAATAACATTTATCCATTATTAGATTATCAGAAATAGAAGTACAGTGTTTTCTAAGTCAAGTATTTATAGAGAAGGTTAAGTAGATTAAAATAATCTGTGATTCTCTGAAAACCTCATTAGCAATGCTAATTTCTAATATGGTCAGAGCTTCAACTGTGATCTTTCAGTTGAACAATGGCCTTCAGACAACTTCAAAAGAATTTTTTTTCCTCTGAATGGAAAAGCTTCTCTCCCCTTTGGTGGACACACCTTCTGGTAAATGCAACAGTTCCTTTCCCTTATAGCTTCTATTTCTAAACATCTGGCCTCTCAAAAGGGGTCCTTTCAGGCCTGTCTGCTGGCCAGTGGAAGGCCTAGCTTTCTAAGCATTTAGCAAACACAGAGAGGAGAATTCCAGAGCCAGAGGATTTCTTCATTGCAGTGGGAGAAAGGAGGTAATCAAAGATAAGGCTACTTTGGCCATACTAATAAATGACCAAGAGAGTTAGCCAAGCCTCTTCCATTTTGCTTCAGGAGCAATTTCAGCTCTTTCAAGCTATAGCAGTGAGAGCACTTACATCCAATTCACTTACGGAACAACCTTGAAATCTTTAATGGTGCCTTCCTTTCTCTGACTGAGCACAGCTCCTAGCATGGGTAAAATGCAATTTATTGTCATGTGAGCAGGTATATAGAATCAGGGCAGAACTTCCTAGGCCTCTTATCTTTTATTTTCCTTGTAAGAGAAAGTTGTTTTCTCCAACACTGTCTCTATTCTTTTTCAAATACAAATGGGATAAAACAATATTAATATCACTCGAACATTTATTAGATCATTAGCTTTCCTCAGTAGGCTTCAAGTCTGTCTGAAAGAATTCTACACTGAAACTGGGAGGTGCAGTAGCTCAGGCATGTGGTCCTGGAGCACAAGGTAGGCAAGGCCGGGAGTTCGAGACCAGCCTAGGCAACATAGCAAGCACTCATCTATATAACAATAAAACATAATTTTATTAAAAAATTTCTACCCTGAAGCTGAAAGTAGAGGGAAAAGTTGTGGATGCAAGAAAAGCTAAGGAATATAGTGGAACAAGAGTGACAAAATTGTGATATTTGGGTGGAAATGTAGTCATGCTTGGGAGATAAAAGCAGAGAAAATGGTAGTTAAAATAGCAGGTAAAAATGTGCAAGACATATTTTCTGAAGACCATGAGTCTAAGCTCTTCAAAGACACAGTATCTTACTTATCTCTATATCCTCAGCCCAAAGCAAAGTGCCCAGCACAGAGTGGCCAAGCAATGGCTATTTGCTGAATGAGGGATAAATAGAATTATTTGGAGACAGAATATATATAGTTAAGCATGCTCCCCTTTAGGCAGACATTGTGCTGGAGAGCTTTTGTTTGTCCCTCTAGAGTCACTCTCCTGCCTAATCTGTGTCCCAGCAGGCTGAACTAATGGACCCCATCAATAAGCTCCCTTTCTTTGAGGTATCCTAATGGGAGGTGCTAATAATAAGAAACACTGCCAGGAAATTAGAGGGTGAGAGGAGACTGGGGTCAGGGTATTTATTCTCTTAGCCCCCCGATGGGTTCTGAAGTTGGCTATGTTCCTCTAGCGAAAGCCACAGGTGCTGTGAGGTTGCCCTCTCCATCCATACGGCTTCTTTCTCTTTCTTTCCTTCTTTTTCTTTCTTTCTCTCCCTCCCTCCCTACCCTTCCTTCCTCCCTTCCTTCCTTCCTCCCTCCCTCCTTCCTTCCTTCCCGTTTTCCTTTCTTCTTTCTTTCTCTCTCTCACTCTTCTTTCTCTGTCTCTCCTTCCTTCCTTCCCTTTTCTTTTTTGCTTAAACGTTGTTTACCTCTTTTCAATTTGCCCCTTCAAAAGACTCCCCTCAATCACTCTGTTTGAGTGTGCCAGCTATTTCCTGCCTGAAACCTGACTAACACAGACAGGTGGATTCTAGTTCCAGCTCTGTATATTACTACTTATGTGGTGTTGTCACTTGCCCTAGCCGATAAAATTGGGTGCTTGTAAGCGAATGCATACAAGGTGTTAAGTGCATACCAAGCATTTAACATCGAACAGTAATAAAGATGAGAGTGACACCCTTGGCCAGCTTGTTTGTTTGATAGAGATAATACTACATGCTCTTTTATTTTGTCTCTAGAGAAAAGAGCTCTTCATGTTTTAGAAAGAAAAGGGGCCAGGCACGGTGGCTCATGCCCGTAATCCCAGCACTCTGGGAGGCCAAGGTGGGCAGATAACTTCAGGTCAGGAGTTTGAGACCAGCCTGGCTAACACGATGAAACCCCATCTCTACTAAAAATACAGAAATTAGCCGGGTGTGGTGGCAGGTGCCTGTAATCCCAGCTACTCAGGAGGCTGAGGCAGGAGAATTGCTTGAACCTGGGAGGCGGAGGTTGCAGTGAGCTGAGATTGTGCCACTGCACTTCAGCCCGGGCAACAGAGCAAGATTCAGTCTCAAAAAGAAAGAAAGGAAAGGAAAAGGAAAAGGAAAGCCCCTACCCTGTTGAGAAAGATTTGACAGTCTTTCCCCGCTGGAATATCAGGGAGTATGGAAACGCCACTGAGGCACATGGCTTGAAGCAAAGAAAGACTTGTTGAAACTACTGGCATTTCTGAGTATTCAGAGTACATGGGTCAATCCACTCAGTCTATTGATCAGGTCCATGAAGAGTTGCTTCTTTTTGATGCTTGCTGGAGGGCTGTCCATGGATTCCTGGATGCCCATCCACAGGCCCTGGATCTCAGGCAATAATTCCAGATCTATTAAGTGCTTTCATTTCTGTCCTAATTAAATATTTCAAGCCAATGGAGAGGATGAGTCCCTTTAGAAACTCCCTAAATATCCCAAAAAGACTTTGACTCAGGAGACAAGGCAACTCAGGTTTTACATATCACAGCCAAAACCATCATTCTCAGCAAACTATTGCAAGGATAAAAAACCAAACACCGCATGTTCTCACTCATAGGTGGGAATTAAACAATGAGAACACATGGACACAGGAAGGGGAACATCACACACTGGGGCCTGTTGTGGGGTGCGGGGAGGGGGGAGGGATAGCATTAGGAGATATACCTAATGTTAAATAACAAGTTAATGGGTGCAGCACACCAGCATGGCACATGTATATATATGTAACAAACCTGCACGTTGTGCACATGTACCCTAAAACTTAAAGTATAATAATAAAAAAAACTCACCTGGGGGCTCACATCCTCAATAGGAAACAACAATTCTTAAATCCATGAGAAAGTTGTTAATCTTCTAAAGTAAAAGGGCAACCATTCATTCGCCTAAAAATTTCAGTTGTGCAATTGTTTATGGCATATGTGTTATATGCCATACACATGCCATGCGCCGTATCACTCTGTGGATACAGGGGTGAAACAGGTAAACATGGTCCCTGCTGAAAGGAACTTAGAATCTTTCTGAGTTACTGTGCAAGCCAGGAACTTACGTCCTGGTATATAAATAATGCTCAATACACATTGTTATATGAGTGAATACATAATACTGAATTACTCTGACATATTTCTTAATTATAAAGGTAAGTATATGAACATATTGGCCTAGACTTTCAATGTTCAAAAAGTAAAAGACAACCATCAAATATTTTGGTGAAATTCGTGTATATGTGAGAATATAGATGGTACATTCAAATAACCAAATCATCTCAGCCTACAATGTAATTACAGGCATAATATTTAATAGCTTAGTTTTTTAAGCTGAATGCCAGGAATTCCATGGAGATGCTCCAGGGCACACCATGAAGATGGGACGGTGTGCTAGGGGCAGCCAAAGGAACCAGGGTTCCACATCCCTTCTCTGCTTCAACCAGCCCACTCCGCTGTTTTCTCTATATCTCAGGTTTCTGAACAGGATTGCATTTGAACAAAGTGTTTTAGATCTTAAATGAAAAACTGTGGAGAACCACTGACGTAATGGAGAAGTTTGGCAGTTGTGATTTCCTATCATGGACCTAATTCCAATAATGGTGCTAATATTTATTTCTGGTTATTAGCCTAAGCACTGTTCATGGATTATGCCATTTGATTATCATTGAACCTGATCTACTAGAATCTATTGTTATCATCATTTTACAAACAAAAACGAGAAGGTTTAGTGTGGTTCAGTAAGTTGCCAAAGTCTGCCTAGATAGTAAGTATTTGAACAAAGGCTTGAACCTGGGTTGTCTGTTTCCAAAGCCCAGGTTATAAATCTCCACATTACCCAGTCTTGCGAATGTGCGCAAGTTTAGCGTATACAAGGTGGGAGATGGGCCTTTCCTCTCTGACAGTTGTTTAGAGGTTAAAACAATGTTGTATTTCAGTTGCATAATTTCTGGTGATTATATCTACTCTTCTGGTACAGGGGATTAAAAGTGGTCCCACCATAAACTGCTCAACAGTAGATTCACTCTTTCTGCAGTCTTGCATAGCACGCAATATTACACTGTTCATAGTAGGCACTACATAAGTCTTTGCTTATTATTAAAGAAGAGAAAATAAATGACTTTTCTGATGCCTATTTTCATAATTCTAGTCAAAAATAGCAGAGATACATCTGTTTGTTTTCCTTCTATTATTTTTTATAACAGGGAGAGCTCTATCAGCAAATTGATGGCTTAGGAGTTTGGCTGTTCCTAACACACATTTCTTAAAGCCTGGTATGGAACCAGTAGATGAATAGTTGTTGCTATGATTAAGGATTAAGACTTTATATCAGAAAGAATCCCTGAGGTCCAGTTTTTACAAGAATCTTGTTAGTAGTGTAATAAGAGTGAAAGAAGAAAAACATGGAAACCATTTTCAATAATCTTGCCCAGCACACTGAGATATGAATAGTAAATTCGATGAAGAGGTACGTGACTTTTTTGCTGATCATTTCCCCATGAAGTGGGGGTGTCATAGCCAACTGCGTGTATTGATGAGACTCTCTTAGACTTTCCAAACTTCCGTTTCTTCACCTGTAAAATGGGAATAACAATGCTGACGTATATAAATAATACATAGCTGAGGCTGATGGAAATTACAATGACACAAGTGAAATGTATTCTCTCTGCTAAAGCTACAGGCAAGATACATTTCACAATCAAACGCTTACAAAATGGCTTTCTGGTTTTTCTTTCCTTTTCAACAAATTGAGTTAAAAACCCCCTGCTAAACCAATATGCCTCCAGAACCCAGACCAAATTACAGCTCTTAATAAAATAAGGCGTGGGTAGGAAAGAGGATGAAAGTCTGTTTCTCCCCATGTAGTTTATGAAACGTAGAGTGTATAACATTTGAGTGTTTTCATGGAGCTCCAAAGAGCCTAGTCATGATCTGCTTGATTAGGATTCCATCTGAAAGCATTCTCCCCACTCTGCTCCCAGCTCCTGCCCCTCCAGTCTTAGGGATGTGTGTGGTGACGATGCCCTGCAGCAAAGGAACGGAGTTGGTCTAAAGGGATGTGGGGCATTATTTTAGTTGGAGTGCTTATAAAATATTTGTAAAAACCTCTCTCTTTTGATGAGTATGTCTTACGCCCGAGGTGTTTCTGCATCCCTATGGTATGAGGGTAATCCATTTAGCTGGCAAAATTTCTACAATTTTATTAACCAAAAAATCCCTCCTATCTGGGTGAGGCTTCTTATATTTCTAATTTACATCTTCCCAAACCCTCGGATTCAGGGCTGCAAGGGGAGGTGCTGCAGCCCTGGTATTCCATGGGGCAGTGGTGAAGCCACCATGAAGCAGCTCATGTGAAAGTACTTTGAGAAGCGAAGCGTGCAGTACTAAGTACAGTTATTGTTGGTTTCTGTGTTCAGTGTCCCCTCCATAAATATAAGACAGAACTATCTTTCCTCCAATAGTTGATTATGTATTACTGCAGGCCTGTTTAGAACAGTCCAAAATGCCATGTGAACTGTTCATTCTCACACAGAGAAAAACCAGTTTTCTTTCTTCAGCTGTGCCTCTATTTTTAAAATAGAATGTCTTACCAATGTCTTCCTTAAAATGTTAGTTCCTTCTGACACCATCCCCAAGTCTTTAAATGATACAAATTAAGAGAGTCAGTCTGAAGAACAGGACATTCTGATATTTCCAGAATGTCACTTATCTCGACTCTAGGAGCAACACTTTTCCTCTCATTTTGCTGAAAGTGTAAAGACAAAAACTCCCTGTAAGGGGCTGTAGCGCCACTTGTTCTGACACTAGTTAGAAAAGGAAAGTCAGCCTTAGACCCTGTTCAGAAAAAACTTCCACCCTTTCTGTTATAACACACAATGCTCTGTGATATGGATCCTGGGGAACAAAGCCACGTAGCAATGTGGTTCTCAGATTTGGCTGCCCATCAGAATCACCTGAGCAGCTTATAAAAGAACATGGATTATCAGTTCCAAACCCAGACCTCCTGAGTCAGAAGCCAGGAGGGTAGAGTACTTAGAAATCTGGAATTACCAACTCCCGCAGCTCCCTTTTCCCACAGGGAACTTGACAGGGAATCTTTGTACAGCACATGAAGTCAGTGATTACACTGAATGATCATGAACAAGGCCACCATAACTTGTCATACAAGGTGAGTTCCATGTTCAACACAAGCTCTGAGTAGGAAGGGGAGTCTCACCAAAGGTGAGAGAAGCTGCCTGCAGGCATCAGCTCCACAGTGTGGAAACAAGATCAGTGAGGCCTCAGGCCCATCTCTCCTTCTCCTACCTCTTTCTTGTCTGGGTCTGCCTCTTTCAGGGAGCATGCTGCCACACACCAGAACAAGAGGAGGGGCTAATCTAAAAACAGTAAGAGCAATGACAATGTTGAAATGTATGTGCCAGGCCCTTTCCTAAGCAATTCATAGGAATTAACTCATTTAATCCTCCTTAAAATACACTTAAATTTAAAAAAAGTCAAAAGCACACGGAAATACTCCTAGAACCATTTCTTAAAATCAGCTTTGATTCTGCTGTCTACCTGAAACCATCCCTAATCTTTTCCATGTCAGTTCATCAACACTGCTGCCCTGTGTACCACCAGAAGGCTTAAACAGTGCTGTCTTGGGGTTGCCCGTCCTGGAGAATGTCCTCCTGAGAGACAAGGACATAAATGCAAGTAGTTTATTTGGGAGATGACTCCAGAAAAGAGAGTGGGGAATTGAGACAGGCAAATGAAGGGAGCTGATAAAGAATGCATCCATGAGCAGGTGCCTGTGGTAGGCAACTGGGGCTACCTCATTGGGGTGCTCTGGAAGATAGTATGAACATGCTTCAGAGGTATTATAGGAAGTGCAGGAAGCAGGTGAATTTATCCTCCAACTCCTTTCTCGTATTGGCTCCTGCAAGCAGCAAATTCCCTGCCTGTCTGGGCTATCCCTCTTCACAGCCTGAAGCCCTCAGTTAGAGAGAACTGGCCTACAGATAGAATGCTGAAGGCCTGCGTGATGAGTTCTGCAGGTTTAGGTGCATGGCCTTAACAGTGCCTGCTGCAATGCACACAGGTGCTTTGGAAAGGTCTAAGTCACGAACAGGGAAGAAAAAAAAAAAGAAAAGGGAAACTATGACTTTTTTTAAATGAGGACTCCACGGAAAGATTGTGTTGGTTTTGGCTGTACTTCTCAGTGATTTTTTTTTCTTTTTGTTTATTGGTTTTGTTTTTAATGGGCCTGATGATTTGTGTAACAGTTCACACTTTTTCTTTTCTTTGTAGCCACGTGCTTTCAAGCCTCTGCCCTTGGTTTATGCTGTTCTCTCCACATAGCATGCTTTGCTTCTCTTCTTGGCCAACCATGACTCTGCTTTTCCTTCAAAAGACCAGATAAATTACCACTTCCATCCTTTTTAGTTTTTTCTCATGTATAACCCTTATTTCATCCTGTGTCACAGTTAGCCATCTTCATGTTTGTCTCTTCTTTTAACCCAATATTTTGCAAGTGAGAGGTGATAAATATATAACCATTGAATGAATGGACAGACCTAATCTAAATAATGAGATCTCAAGCTTCTTACTTGTAACACCCGCTTTAACTTCAATACCTGGGCACTTGATTGTGGAAGAAATATTTCACTTCCCCTTGCACATTTTCAAAATTCTGTTAGGTCATTCAATGCTATTGATTTCTAGTGTTTTCTTCTCTGTCCTTCCTATCAGGGCAAATTCCACATCACTATTCGATTGAAATGAGACCTCAAATATATCTTATTAGTGAGGTAGCACCAGTGAGTTTATAAGTCCACTAGGTTAATGAGCCAACATTAAATACAGATAAAGAAATAGAGAAGTGTTGTTGGCTCTGCTGCCCAGGAAGCAACAGCTTCACAAATCATCTTCCGGTTCTAGAAGCAAATGTCCATATCTCAGTCTGCTGAAAGGCCACTTTCCCTGTGGGGGATTCATGATTAGGTTTGTGAACTCCTACTCATCCTTCAAAACCCAGCTTGGTTGTCACCCCCTCTGTGAAGAGGAAAAGAGGAAAGAAGCTGATATTCATGGAACAATTACTCTTCCAGCTACTGCCTGTGACACTTTACTTGTGTCATTTTATTTTATTCTCCCATCAGCACTGCAAGGTAGAAGTTATCCCCATTCTTCAGAAAGAAAAAAAAAAATGGAGCTAAGCAAAAATCCAGCAAATAAGTGATGAAAATAAGCTCCGAAGCTAGGTCTCTCAGATTGCACAGTGTTATACTTTCTGTTAGTGTAGATTGCCTTCCACATCGTCTATATAATACACTTTTTTGAGTACATATGGCCTCACCCTGTGTCATAATAAATCCTCGACAAAACATCTGTTGGTTGGATATTATCAACCACATTTTACAGGGATGCAAAGGTCTAGGAGGTGCTTTTCTTCCTCCATCTTCTGTACTTCCACACTGGCTGATCTGTTTCAGTTATACTACTTGTCTTAAGACTTCACAATTATGTACACCTATTTCTATCTTCCAAACAAGAACACAATTTCCATGAGGATAAGGTTTTGTGTGTGTGTGTGTGTGTGTGTGTGTGTGTGTGTGTGTATTCTCAGTGTAGGAGTGAATGAATGAAACTGTGGAATGAACAAACTCACTTATACCCTAAAATAAAATGTAAAGATATGTTAATGCTTTGAAAAAGTCTTTAATTTATTTGAAAAACTGACCTTTGACAAAATAAGGTTATGGAATATTTAATGTCCTAAGTACAATTAGTCCACATTGGATGCATTTTATTTATTCACTCAGGTCATGCATATCTGTACCTCCCTCACATCTGGCAACGTGCCAAAGTTTCAGATTCCCAACAACCTAGCTCTTGTCTATGTTTTGATATAGGCAAGAACCAAGAAAAAAAAATCAGATAAAGGATATGTCACCAAGCCTTTCACACACTAATAACCATGTACCCTGCTCAGATGAGAGGCTCCCTGGTCCTTACCAGAGCCTAATTCCTCTTCCTTGACAAATAGTCCTAATAAGGTTGGTTTTTCTAAGTTGACAGCATGTTAGAAGAAGCCAAGTAAAACGGAACAAACTGTCAGAAGAAGGCACACTTAGAGCCCCATGGGAACAAGAGAGAGCACAAAAACAATGAAGGAGCATAAAGAAGAACTTGAAAGCATGGCATTCTCAGAATATTTTATGTAAGGGCAAAGAAACCCTGCTCTGCTTCACAGGTTCTGAGGATGTGGTTGCATTCTGGCAAAGAACAATGTTGTCAAAAAACTCTTAAAATGTTTTCCATCAACTCTATTTTAAAACACAAGGATGTCAACAAGTTATACATTTAACTAATAATTTCTATTTAAAATAGTTAGTCTTTTTTAAAACAACCTGAAAGTTTGGTTCTTAAATGACACAACTTTGACTATCAGAAATCATGTCTATTAAGGAAGAATTGTTCCCTAGGGATTCCAAAGACTGCTAAAATGTTGCAGTCCTAAGACGGTGCCAGTCCTGGTAATATACAGAGTGAGCAGAAGTGCTAAGAATAATTGGGTATCTCATGACTAAATTCTACTTGAGATCCACAGCCATTGGATATATTTTGGAGACCTATTTAACTTTAGTAGTTTGAGGCTCTTTCCATTGTTACCCACCTACATGCTCTACAGAGAAGAAGGCTGTACTGGTTTATGATATGCAAATTATTGATGCAGTCCTTTCAGCATAGTAATGTAGTTGTTGATCTTACGCTTGCTGTGGCTCCTCTTACTGTTTTTTGCTCTCAAACATTGTGACACTGACAGGATTATAACCACCTATGTGAAATAATAAAGATACGAAGAAAAAAGAAACATCTTTCACAGTCCTAACTTGCCAACACATCGGTTCTCTGCATCTTCCGTATGCCTTCTAGTTCTTGTTCATGTGTGTAGCCTATTGATTGAACAAAATGACCCTATTATTCCTTTTCCTGTGTCCACACTCATTCTATGTGACTTTGTGGCTTTTCTTATGCAAGAAATAGAGTTGATTTTCTCACTCCTTGAATCTGGAGTCACCTCATATCTTTCTCTGGCCAACAGCACACGGCAGAAGTGAAATCGTGCACATTCTGAGCCTAGGTCTCAAGCTGCCTTGCAGTCCCCACTCTCTTGGAACTTTTCCAAGTCATCATGGGAATAAGCCTAGGCTAGCCTGCTGGATGACACTGAAGAGACACGTGATCTATCATCCCATTGCTCCAGCCAATAGCCAGTTGGCCACTAGACATGTCAGCAAGGCTGTCTGTCCTAACCTAGACCAGTCAGTATCTGGCTGACCCAAATGCTGACACCCAACAAGCCCAGCTGATCAGCAGAACCACTTGTTTTCCCATAGACAAATGAGCAATAATAAATGCCTGTTATTTTAAGCATTGAGTTTTACATGATTTATTATGCAGCAATAGTTGATAAAACACGCATACATGTAGTTGACCTAGTCATATTCATACTGTAAATCATGCTTTTAATAGCTATCTTATGTTTCATACAGCAAACATACGATAATATTTCCCCAAGTTGGGGATATTTAATTAGTCTACAATATAAACAGCACATGTTATTGATCTCCTAACAATGATTTCAAATCCTGAATTTTCTGATCATGAATTCTGTGGCTTTGGCCAACAACTTAGCCTCAATACACCTGCTTTTTAAAATCTGTGAAATGATAATAATGACTCTTTGAGATTTCATTTTTAATAATCAAGATGATACATAACAGTCTAGTGTCTGAACACAGTGTAGTTAATCAACAAATGGAAGATCTCATGTAAACAATGCTGCAATTCGTTTAATTCCCAACTATGAAGTTGTTGGTTCAAAGATAAGGACAATAAAAAAGATAAGGAAATTAAATGAGCAGACAGAAAATACATTTTTAAAAAAACCAGTGCTTAGAGGTAATTACTGACTTATTCAGTTTCCAGTTCTGGAGTTGAGAGGCACTGAAGGAATCATTATTCTCCCACAGTATACTTGGCTTGGACCTTGGAAATCAGAAATCATCACTCTGGTGGTTATTAAACAAGAGTGTGTGGTGAGAACTTGGAGAACTGTATGAGAAAGAGCTAATGAACTTGTTTAATATGCAGGTTCTCAAGCCACATATCCAGAGATTCTGATCCAGTAGATCTGGGTTTGAGCCCAAGAATCTCTGTATGCTCTGAGCTCCCCTCTAGGGGATTAATCAGAATCTACCAGTTTGGAGAACCACTGCCTTATTTCCACCCACTCCTCCATTGTGGAGGGAGACCAAAGGCCAAGAAGGGTTAAATAACAAGCTTCCGTCTCCTCAGAGACAACCAGTGGCTGAGCTGGGGCATGAGGGCCCTGCCCTTTGGATTTCTGAGCAGTGGTTCCGTGTGGCTTACCTGAGCTATCCTGAGTTCATCAAAGGACAGAAGTCTGCTGAGACCCTTGTTCTAAGTATGTACTTTTCTTCCCAAGGCCAGTCTCTCTCTCATCCTAGTTGATACATACTTTATACACCGGGGAAATGATTACTGTGAATACATTATTTATTCTTTACTGAGAACTTGTCCTTTGAGCTGTAACCAAAGTAACTGACTTTCAGACAAGTTGAAATATGCCAAGGAATAGTTTGTCTTGTATATCAATATATAGCTCAGTGTTGGCTTTCAAAAAAAAAAGCAATAAATAAAATCAATGTTAACATATTATTTTACATTTTATTGTCTCCTTGGGGCTTTGTAATACTTTTTTTTTTTTTTTAAGATAAAGAACTTGCCATTTTATGGCCAGCTCATGCTTTCAAATAAGTAGCTTGAGACCGGTTGGTCTTCCAAGTTTGAATTTTAGGAGGACACTCTTCTGTCATGTCATTTCTTGAAGAAATGCAGCTGTCAGTATGGATATACCCAAGAAGCATATTTATTCTGGTAAAACTAGAAGGCTCGACATAGTTTTAAGAGTTATTTTAAAATTATTTTAAATTAATTTTGAAGATGAATTCAAACGCAAAGCAACTTAAATTATTTGCTGAGACAAAAAAAAAAAAGAATTCTGTCACCAGAACTGCCCTGCAGTGGAAAAACTTTAGCAGTTTTTTTTTTCTTTTAGTTTCTTTATTGATAGGCACAACAGCTTAAAGAAATCAAATGGACTGGATGCCAAAAGCAACTTTGTGACCCCCTATCAGAGGAAGTCAAGACCAGTGAGAAATTGGTGCAGACCAAAGGAGGTGACCTCTAGTTACCTTTGAATGATTAACACATCATTATCGTATTAAAATCCCCTCTGCTAAGTGAAGATCACCGCCATTTTGTGTACCTGCAATATATGGAGAAGCACGTTCATGAATTGCACCTACCACTTGGAACTCCACCCTATACATGCCTGCATCCCTTCCCCTACGTTCAACTCCTTAAAACTCCCATACCCCCCATTGCCTGGGAAGAGGTGCCTTTAGATCATGAGCTCCCCTTCTTTGGCCACTGAATAAAACCTGATTGCCTTTCTAATTTGACATTCTTTCTTTGTGGCTGACATAAAGTAGGGAAAGAATGCCGGTTACAGTTCCAGCCCAAGTCAACTGTGTGCAGAGTCTTGAGCTTCATGTGCCTAATTAGTGAAAGTAATTTGTGGTACAATGATTAAAAGAATAATGTTTGAGAAGACAAGGGTTTGAATGCTTCCCCACTTACAGGCACATAATCTTGGAAAATGACTCAGCTTCTCTAAGCTTTATCATCTTCATCCACATAATGGGCATACTTACAGCACACTTTTATTAAACACTTATTATATGCTAGGACATTTTTAAAAGTGTATTTCTGGCCAGGCATGGTGGCTCATGCCTGTAATTCCAGCACTTTGGGAGGCCGAGGCGGGTGGATCACAAGGTCAGGAGTTCAAGACCAGCCTGGCCAATATGGTGAAACCCCATTTCTACTAAAAATGCAAAAAAAATTAGCTGGGCATGGTGGCACATGTCTGTAATCCCAGCTACTCAGGAGGCTGAGGCAGGAGAATTACTTGAACCCGGGAGGCAGAGGTTGCAGTGAGCAGAGATTGTGCCACTGCACTCCAGCCTGGGTGACAGAGTGAGACTTTGTCTCACTAAAAAAAAAAAAAAAAAGTCTATTTCCATAAGTTCATTTAATATTTATAATAATTCCATGAATAAGTGTTATTTTTATCCCTGTTTCACATATTTGAATACTGCGGTTCAGAGAGATTAAGTAACCTGCCTAAGGTCACACAGATAGTAACGGATGAAGACTGAATTTGAACCTAGGCAGGCAGATCCCAGAGCCTAAGAATTCAATGAAAATAGTCCTTGTCAAGAGCTTGGAAGTGTGCTTATAATGAGAGCTCAGAAATGGTATCTTAATATTGTTATTGGAGAAGAGCACCTTGAATCTCATTCCTACATGAGGAGTTCTCTCCTGAGACTATAAACCACCTTCATATCATTGTTTACCATTAATCATTTGTAGCATGTATACCCATACTAACAAATTAACCTATACCTCCCCTATCTCTTTTCAGTCTCTTTAAGTAATGTCTATTATTGTCTGAAAAACACAAAAACTATACAGAATAAAGTTTACTGTATACCACCAATCAGTTGACTACTCTTTGGGTGGAGAGTTTATCCTTATAGTGTTTTCTCTTTGCACATGAATATTTGCTCATTTCCCCCCAAAACGTGGATTACTCTGTAAATAGGGTTTAATCCTGCTTTTCCTCCCTGATGTTTATATCATGAGCATTTTTCCATCTCATGCACTATTGCGTGAAAACAGGATTTTTGTGATGGCACGATATTTCATTTTAAAGATAAAATGGAGAGAGGTAAGGGCAGCAGGAAGACCACCCTTTCCCCTCCTCCCCGCTAACAGGATGGATCTAATGTGATTGGGATTGGGCACGTATACTAGGAAGAAGGATCATTGTGCTAAAAAAATTTACACACAAGGGTTGTACTTTCTCTTCCTTAATTTAGTCGAGGAAAGATTACTGCCTTTGTACGAAGCTTTTCATTTGTGTCCTTCCCTCTCACTGAATAGTGGTGTAATGAAGATATTTTGGTCCGAACTTATGAAGAGTGGTAAGGAAAATTCACCTAAGAATAAAGAGAATAAAGTCCAGTACAACTTACTAATAGCTCCCCACCCTCCAAAGTGCCCCATATTATCAAAGGGATTGTTGATATTGTGTACATTTTGGTGTGTGCTAACAGAGTGATTGCAAACCAAAGCTTGTTTATTTTTTTTAATTAGCAAGGTTTAAAGATACTATGGTTTTCTTACCTAATAATCAAAACAAACACATTTGATATATATATAATAATACAATAACTACAGTAAAATGGAAACAATAAGTAATTGTTATTGAGCCTTTACTATGTGCTAAAAGCTTTATGCATTCTTATTTAATGTCTCAATCATTCTCCAAGGTAGAGATTGTTCTCATTTTACAAAAGAGGAAATGGAAGCTGAAGTAGTTCCAAAGGTGTCGTGGGCATGGGTGGAGGGGCCAGGATTTCAGTATAGACTGGCCTACCTTCAAAATAGTATTTTCCTACATGACACCCCACCAAGATGTTTTCTTTGAACTGTAGGTGATGATTTTTTCAAAAAAATAAGCTCTTTATTTTAAAATAGCTTCAGATTTACAGAAAAGTTGCAAGAATATAACAGAGAGTTTCCATATACCTTGCACCCAGCTTCCTTTATTTTTGACATTACTAGGGTACATTTGACACAACTAATGAACTAACATTGATACGTTATTACGAACTTCAGCTCATAATTTATTCTGAGTTTCTTAGTTTTTAACCTAATGTGCCTTTTCTGTTTTAGAATCTTACTCAAGATACCACGTTACATTTATTCATGATGTCTCTTTAGACTGTGAGTTTCTCAGATTTTCCTTGTTTTTAATGACCTTGACATTTTGAAGAGAACTGGTAAAGTATTTTAGAGAATGTCTCTCACTTTGGATTTTTCTGATGTTATTCTCATATTTAGACAAGGGTTATTTATAGGTGATAATTTAAAAACAAAATAAAGTGAAACTTTATGTAACTGCCAAACCAGCCCAAACTGGCCCTACACTGCTGGTAACAGAATGTTGCATTGGCTTATAGGCATTAACAGAGCCAAGACTGCAAGTGATACAGCCCAGGCGTGTGTAACAGAAACAGCTTTGACCTCTAACAACATCGAGAACCGATGACTCCTCCTCATGGAACTAAGAAGATGGGACATGACCAGAACCTGTTGGAATATGACCACCGGCACTCTTTCAAAGCAAGGGATCTGTTGGCCAGGAAGATCTGGGACTAAAATCTGCCTCAACATGCCTTACTGTAAGTGGTCAAATTTGAAGACCTCCAACTGGACCTTGCCAAGCCAACATTTGTAAATCCATTCTCTTGTCATCCAACCCCTTAATACTTGCCTCAGGCAAATACTTGCACTCCCAAGTGAGGGAGACTGATTTGAGTCCTTCTCCTGTCTCCTAGCTGGCCAGCCTTGTAATAAAGCCTTTCTTTTCTCAAAAGCTGGTGCCATAGTATTAGCTTCTATGTGTGTGGGGCAGGGAGTCCATTTGCTGTATAACAGTCACTCAATATTTACCACCAGCATGAACAAACACTAATGTTTTCCATACTTGCTTCTGAATCTTTTAAATGAAAAAAAAGATGATGAAACTGAGCTCCCTTTTAGGTCTGTCTCCAATTTTATTCCCTTTCCTCCCAAAGTCATGAATTTGTATTTTTTCTCACCCATGTTGTTATGCACATGTGTTACATATGTTTTTCAATAAATAGCATGCAGCAATATTTTGCACTTTTATTCCATAGATGTTATCATAATGAACAATCGATCTGCAATGTGTTTTTCTAGACATTAGATTTTTAAGATCTATGTTGATATATACAGACCGCTTTATTCACTTTTAACTCCTGAATGGTGTTTCCTTTTATGAATATGTCATGTTTATTCATTTGTCTAATGATGGACATTTAAGTTGTTTTCAATTTTTGTTCTTGCAACAATAGACAATGAGTATCCTTGTATTTATTCTTGGTGGAAATGGGTGAGTTTCTCTGCAATATCTATATAGCAGTGAAATTTGGGGGTATTGAAAATATAGCCATATTCATCTTTTTTTCTAGGTATGACCAAAACCATCTGTAGTTTACACACTCCTGCCCCAGCACTGTATGTATTTCCATTATGTCCCATCATTGCTTATACTTGGTACTTTTAGACTTTCAATATTTTGCCAATGTGATGGGCGAAAATGTTTTTATTTAATTTATGACTTTATTGAGGCATAACTGATATATAACAAACTGCATATATTTAAAGGGTACAATTTGATGAATTTTGAGAAATGCATATACCTATGAAACCAGCACCACAATTGAGATATTGAATATTTCCGTCACCTCTAAAAGTTTCCTTGTGCCTCTTTGCAATTCATTTCTTTCTCAATTTTTTTTTCACTCAATGCACTGTAGACGTTGATCATCTTGTTCTTAAAATAGTATTTTTTTCATGTGTCTACATGATGAAACAATGAAAAACGAAAAGCAATTGACATTTCCATTGTATTAGGGAAAAGGTCCCATTTTAAAACGAAGGGAGAACACATTGCAATGTAGAAAGTAGTCAAGAACGCTGATAAAATAAGACTGACTTATTTACATCTTTCCCTCAACTTCTGACCCTGGGTGTGGTAAACAGGAGACGGCCTCAAGTTTCCCACCCCTTGGTGTACAAACCCTGTGTAATTTCCTCACCCAAAAGTGAATGGAAACTGTAAAAATAATGACACAACACTCACTGATTAGCCTACATTATGTGGCAAAGGGGAAGAGTTCTTACAATATGTAATTAACATCCCTAATCAGTTGACTTTAAGTTAATCAAAAGAGAGGCTATCCCAAATGGGCCTGGTATAATATATGAGCTCTTTAAAAGAGGTTCTAAAAATTAGAAACAGAAGCCACAAAGATCTGAAAAAGCAGGCAAGCTGTCCTGGTAGCCTGGAAGAACCAAACTGCCACGTGTGAAGAGGGCCCTGTGGCAGAGAAGGGCAAGTGCCTGTAGGGGTTTGGGGCCTCAATCCTCCAGTTGTAAAGAACTGAATTCTGCCAACAACCAAAGAGCTTGCAAGAGGACCTAAAGCCTCAGAT
This sequence comes from Hylobates moloch, assembly GCF_009828535.3. Lineage (NCBI taxonomy): Eukaryota > Metazoa > Chordata > Mammalia > Primates > Hylobatidae > Hylobates > Hylobates moloch. Next base: position 5,504,514 of record NW_026652279.1, on the reverse strand, counting down.
GAGATTGCAGCCCTGATTTCAGTCTGAGCAGAGTGCCTGGGTAACTCTTGCCCCATGGAAACTAGGAGAAAATAAATGTGCGTTGTTTTAAGTCTCTAAGCTCAAGGTAATTTAACATGGAACAATTGGAAATGAATACACAAGGCAACAACCGATCTGTTTTCTTTTAATATAGATTAATTTGCATTTTCTAGATTTTTTAAACAAATGAAATAATATTATATATATATTTTTAGTCTGAATTTTCTCACTCGGCATAATGATTTTTGAGATTCATCCATCTTATTGTTTATCAGAGCTTAGTTTTTTTTTTTTTCAGTGTATGGATATACTATATTTTGTCTATATATTTATCTGTTAATTAACAGTTGGTGGTTTCCAGTTTTTTGGCTATTACAAATAAAATTGCAAATCTTTGTGTGGACATATGTTTTTATTTCTCTTATTTTAATTTGATGTTTCCTGATTACTAGTAAAGTTAATTATCTTTTCATATTGTGTTACCTACCTGAGCATCCTCTCCTGTGAATTGCCTCTTAGAAGCTGGGCACAGTGGCTCATGCCTGTAAACCCAGCACTTTTGGAGGCCGAAACGGGAGAATCACTTGAGCCCAGGAGTTTGAGACCATTCCTGGGCAGCATAGGGAGACTCCATCTCTACAAGAAAATTTAAAAATTAGCTGGGCATGGTGGTATGTGCCTGTAGTTACAGCTAGTTGGAAGGCTGAGGTGGAAAGATTGCTTGAGTCTGGGAGGTTGAGGCTGCAGTGAGCCATGATCACGCCACTGCACTCCAGCCTGGGAGGCAGCAAGACCCTGACTCAAAAAATTAATTAATTAAATTAAAAAATTGCTGCTTAGTATCTTCTGCCCATTTTTCTATTTGTATTTTTTCTCACTGATTTATAAGTTCTTTAAACATTCTGAATACAACTCCTTTGCCCATTATAAATGTTGAAAGTATCTTTTCCCAGTTGACTATTGTCTTTGTTATCCTTCATCATAAAAAAATTTAAATTTTAATAAAACCTAACTTTATCTTTAAAAAAAAAACATTTGCTTTTATTACTTGTTTTAAGAAATTCCTCCTAGAGCTGAAATTATAAAGATATTTTCCATTTTTAAATTATAGTTTCAGAGTTTTGTTTTTCACATTTAGGTCTTTAATTCTTTGGAGTTTATTTTTGTATAGGGGAAGGTAGGAATACAATTCTTTTTCTGTAAAGAAAGATAATTTCTCAAGTCTACATATCAAATAGCTCATCATTTCTCCACTGATTTGCAGTTTCAGATACAGCAATTTCCATATATGCTTACATCTATTTTCCAGCTTTTTGTTCTGATGCACTGGTGTATTTGATTACTACTATACCAATACCTTGCTGTTTTAATTATAATATCCTTGCTATAAGCCTCATATATATTATAACATTGCCCTCTCTTTTGTCTTCTCTCTCAGAATTATCTCAGCCTTTCCTGTATTTTATGCCTTTAGATTAAGTTGAAAATAAATTTACCAGGATACCTGAAATATTTGGTACATTTTTCATTAAAATGTAATTGAATTTATAGACTAATTGGGGGAAAATTTGCATCTTTACAATATTGAATCTTCTCATCCATGATCATGTTATATGATGCCATTTTTCTTGTTTTGTTTTTCAAGGCATAAATAACATTTTACATATGTTTCCTATAAAGATCTTGTACTTTGTTAGATTTACTGCTAGGTAGATATGGTCTGAACATTTTATGCAAATCATCATAGCCATTTCCCTATGAAGGTTATAATGTGAAAAAACTGGAATCTTCACCTAATAGACTACTTTCAACAAAGAAAATATTCATAGTCCTAGTATTGCTTATGAGCTGATGTCTAAAATGATATGTTCTCTGTTCTGTGTTAAGAAAGAAGAGCCCTTATTGATCCTCCACATGAGAGCTTCACATGCCTTTCATGGAAAATCACCTTCTGCAGTCTGTGCTTAAGATATCAGTAGTCTCTAACTTCCCCGACCCACTTCATGGGGCAACTGCTACACAGCTCCTGATCATATTGCAATTGGGTAATGCGGGGGACCATGGTTGCTAGATTTTTTAGTTTTTCAAGAAAAGCTGACAATCCAGATTTTTATATAAAATCTTCTTACCTTTAAATATTAGTAAATTTTAAAAAAAAACACCTTATTTTATGTGGGACAAACTAAGCAGGCCTTAGACCTGATACGACATGAGGGCTGTCTGTGTTCAATCTTTGGGGTAGCTCTGTCACCAACAACTTCCAGTTCAGCTTCTTTCCCTTAGACCACAACCCTTTGCCCAAGAGGGACATGCTTTCCAACTCTACGTATTTGGTATCACAGAGTGTGAACTGTAAGGGATATTAGAGTTTGTCTGGTCCTAGTTCAGTTTTGATGGCTATAGGAGTTTTGAGGCTGGGGCAGGGAGGCAACTAGTCTGGCTTCACACAGTGACCTAAAGGCAAGGCTAGGCCTAGGACTCAGGTGGGCTGAGTCCACATCCAGGGGGTTTGCCATCACCTACACCGCCTGATTACTTTGCAAAGCCTTCAAGGGGCAGGCTGTGACCCTTCCCATGATGTCTCAAATAAATAAGAGTTTGTCCGACAAGTGAGACACTATTAAGATACCATTCTGTTTGAGGATGCCTATGGAGGAACTCTAGAAAAAGTGGAGAGAATGTACAGTCACATAAATGTTGCCCTCTAAGAGGAAGTTAAAAATTCACGAAAATTATTAAGACTCTACTAAACCAAATAGTCTACTAATTCTTAGTAGCTCCTGGGCCTAAATTCTGAGCAGTTGTGACCAGACTTTCCAGATTAATGGGTGGAAAGACTGAGTGATATGGTTCAGCTGGGTCCCCACCCAACTCTTATCTCGAATTCCCACAAGTGGGAGGCACCTGGTGGGAGGTAATTGAATCATGGGAGGAGGTCTTTCCCCATGCTGTTGTGATAGTGAACAAGGCTCACGAGAACTAATGGTTTTATAAGGGAAAGCTTCCCTGCAAAAGCTCTCTGCCTGCTGCCCTGTTGTGAGACGTGACTTCCTCCTCTTTGTCTTCCACCACAGTTGTGCAGCCTCCCCAGTCACGTGGAACTGTGAGTCCATTAAACCTCTTTTTCTTCATAAATTACCCAGTCTTGGTTATGTCTTTATCAGCAGTGTGAAAACAGAATAATACTGTAAGTTGGTACTGGTAGAGAGGGGCACTGCTGTAAAAATACCCAAAAATGTGGAAGCAACTTTGGAAATGGCTAACAGGCAGGGGTTGGAACAGTTTGGAGGGCTCAGAAGAACACAGGAAAATGTGGGACAGTTTGGAACTTCCTAGAGACTTGTTGAATGGCTTTGACCAAATTGCTGATAATGATAGGGACAATGAAATCTAGACTGAGGTGGTCTCAGATGAAGATGAGGAACTTGTTAGGAGCTGGAACAAAGGTGACTCTTGTTATGCTTTTTCAAAGAGGCTGGTGGCATTTTGTCCCCACCCCAGAGATTTGTGGAACTTTGAACTTGAGAAAGATGATTTAGGAAGAAATTTCTAAGTGGCAAAGCATTCAAGAGGTGACTTGGATGCTGTTAAAGCCAGTCAGTTTCATAAGGGAAGCAGAGCATAAAAGTTTGGAAAATTTGCAGCCTGACAATGTGATAGAAAGAAAAATCCTATTTTCTGAGTAGAAATTCAAGCCAGCTGCAGAAATTTGCTTAAGTAATGAGGAGCTGAATGTTAATCACCAAGACAATGTCGAAAATGTCTCCAGGGTATGTCAGAGGTCTTCACAGCAGCCCCTCCCATCACAGGCCCAGAGGCCTAGGACGAAAAAAGTGGTTTCGTAGGCTGGGCCCTGGGTCCCTCTGCTGTGAGCAGTCTAGGAACTTGGTGCCCTGTGTCCCAGCCACTCCAGCCATGACTAAAAGGAGCTAAGGTAGAGCTCAGGCTGTGGCTTCAGAGGGTGCAAGCCCCAAGCCTTGGCAGTTTCCACATGGGGTTGAGCCTGCCAGTGCATAGAAGTCAAGAATTGGGGTTTGGAAACCTCCACCTAGATTTCAGAGGATGTATGGAAATGACTGAATGTCCAGGAAAAAGCTTGCTGCAGGGGCAGGACCCTCATGGAGAACTCTGCTAGGGCAGTGCAGAAGGGAAATGTAGGGTGGGAGCCCCCACACAGAGTCCCTACTAGGCCACTGCCTAGCGGAGCTGTGAGAAGAGGGCCTCTGCCCTCTAGACCCCACAATGGTAGAGCCAATGACAGCTGGTACTGCATGCCTGGAAAAGCTGCAGACACTCATCACTAGCGCGTGAAAGCAGCCAGGAGGGAGGCTGTGCCCTGCAAAGCCACAGGGGCAGAGCTTCCCAAGACCATAAGAATCCACCTCTTGCATCAGTGTGACCTGGATGTGAGACATGGAGTCAAAGGAGGAGATCATTTTGGAGCTTTAAGATTTGACTGCCCTGCTTGATTTTAGATTTGCGTGGGGCATCTAGCCCCTTTCTTTGGGCCAATTTATCCCATTTGGAATGGCTGTATTTACCCAATGCCTATACCCCCACTGTATCTAGGAAGTAACCAATTTGATTTTGATTTTACAAGCTCATAAGTGGAAGGGACTGGCCTTGCCTCAGATGAGACTTTAGACTGTGGATTTTTGAGTTAATGCTGAAATGAGTTAAGTCTTTGGGGGACTGTTGGGAAGGCATGACTGGTTTTGAAATGTGAGGACATGAGATTTGGGAGGGGCCAGGAGTGGAATGAGATGGTTTGGCTGTGTCCCCACCTAAATCTCATCTTGAATTCCCATGTGTTGTGGGAGGGACCTGGTGGGAGGTAATTGAATCATGGGGGCAGGTTTTTCCTTTGCTGTTCTTGTGATAGTGAATAAGTCTCATGAGATCTGATGGTTTTATAAGGGGGAATTTTCCTGCACAAGCTCTTCGCCTGCTGCCATCCATGTAAGATGTCACTTGCTCCTCCTTGTCTTCCACCATAATTGTGAGGCCTCCCCAGCCACATGGAACTGTGACTCCATTAAACCTCTTTTTCTTTATAAATTACACAGTTTTGGGTGTGTCTTTATCAGCAGCATGAAAATGGATTAATTAATACACTGAGCATAGCAATAACTTCCGTGCTGGTTTTTTTTTTTTTTTTTTTTTTTTTTGTTTTTTTTTTTAGACAGAGTCTCACTCTGTCACCAAGGCTGGAGTACATTGGCACAATCTCAGCTCACTGGAACCTCCACCTCCCGGGTTCAAGCAATTCGCCCACCTCAGCCTCCAGAATAGCTGGGACTACAGGCACGCACCACCACGCCTGGCTAATTTTTCTATTTCTTGGTAAAGGCAGGGTTTCACCATGTTGCCCAGCCTAGTCTCAAGCTCCGAACCTCAGGTGATCCACCTACCTTGGCCTCTCAAAGTGCTGGGATTATAGGCATGAGCCAGAGTACCCAGCCAAAGGCATTTTTGATACAGATTCTGTGTAATGGGTATTTACATGTGACTGCACGTAAACACACTCATATAAATAGAATGAAATACAATAAAATGTCAGCCTTCTTACTAAAAACAGTCTTGTGAACTGAAATGTAAAGTTCAATTATTCAACAGAAAAGAGTCTCAGTCAAATTAAGTGTATATTACTCCAACCAATTGGCTTCAGCTTATTTAAAAGATCATCAGTGGGTTGATGAATAAGTAGATGCCTTGTTTGTAATCATCTATTGCTTTCTGAGAGTAGCTGTATGGCTAAGTGAATCAGGCAACTTTAAAGTGCTTTAAAACCACACAACTTCATTTCACAACTGCCATTACATGATTGACCCAAGAGCCTTCAGAGATGGAATTTTCCATTTAATATAACTACAAAGTGATTCAAATTAGCTGTGTTGCAATTTGCTGCAGGGAAAGGTCATTGATACTTTTAATTCTTTAAGAGTATTACCTAGATCTAAATATTTATTACAGTTATAACTTATTGATTAGAAGGGTGCTTGCAGAACACAGACTTAATTATTTGTGTTTGCAACTTTCACCACTGGTTGGAAAACTATGGCCTGTGGGCCAAGTGAGGCCCACCAGCTGTTTTTCTTGAATTTTTACTGGAAAACAGCCCCGTTGATTTGTTTACATATTGTCTATGGCTGCTTTTGTGCTACAATGGCTGAGCAGACCAGTTGTGACAGGTTCTATAGGGCCCATGAAGCCTAATACATTTACTACCAGCCCTTTAAAGAAAAAAATTGCCACATATAATCTGTCACATATTTTTCTTTTCTGTTTTAAGTAACCTTTAAAAATGTAAAAAAAAAAAAAAATTCTTAATTCTCTGAGACAGGATTTGGCTTTTGGGCCAAATTTTGGGCCAGATTTGCCAATCTCTAGTCTAGACAATTAAAACAATAAGGCAAATTTTAATTTATGGCATTTGCCTATTTCCATGGTGTAAATACTGTCAGCATGATTGGTTTTGAGCTACCAGCGTGCTGTTGTTGAATGCTGTGTTGTGAGGGGATGTATAATACCATTTATAGTATTTTAACCATAAAGATACAATATGCATAAAGAACTGCAAGAGCATAGATAACAGTGAAAAGCAGTAAAAGAATTCATAAATAATATATTTTCAGCACTTGTGATTCTTTTTTTGTTATAACTAATTTTAAGTTTATGTAATTTAATTTTTAATAGTGAACTTATTTAACAACTGGGTCATAAAATCCTTGAAAATTTAACAAGGGGCTCTGGTGAGCCAGTAAAAGCCTACAGTAGCACATTCCTGAGTTTAGAAAATTTTGCACTTTTAGATGAAAGGAAAGTATACAAATGACCATACTGTAAGTTAGAAAGTGGTAAGATTCAAAATATAGATATGTATATAAGGAGAAGACTTCAGCATAAACATATTGGCTAACTAACTTCATTATATGTGCAAATGATATTCATTGTAATTGGGATCTATATAGGCTGAAAAGCTTCGGTTTATATAGACAGTTGGTAATGAGACTAACATATTCTCCTCCTCCAAATAAATTTTCTTTTAGCTTTAAGAAAAATAGTCAGTAGCAGGTAGATTTGATCTTGACTGATTCAAAATATTTAGTGGAAAAAATTCCCTATCTTTTTGTTAGTGAAGGTTGTTTCTGAAAGTGTTTGCAATCGATCTGAATATTCACAATATTTGTGAATTGCAATAATGAAAAGACAAAGATAGGTTTGTTGCAGCATTGTTGACATCTCACTGTCACTGTTTTCATGCTGAAGAAGACACTTGGCCCATTGGTTGTGGGAAGTCCTATTGTACATTTCTACAAATACGATAGACTTGGAACCAAGGCTGAAGTGACACATTTGCAACCTAATAGAACTCCAAAAAGTGAGAAATCCATCAGATGGGCCCCTATTGTGTGTGAGGTTTTTTCAAAAGATATTTAATGTTTTACGTTTTTAAGAAAAAAACCCACAAAACTAATTACTGTCAACTACATTTTAAGTTTTCAGATATCTAGCCAGCAGAAAGCTGTTATTAAATCACTGTAAGCCTTTTTTGCCTTTCTTCCCACATAAGAATCATTATTTTATTCACAATATTGGCTTCAAAACAGAGGTTGTCAATCAAAATACCCAAGCTACTGCCTGAGAAAGAACAAGCAGGGGCCTTTGTTTTTATTTCAGATCTCTCTCTCTCTGTCTCTCTCTCTCTCTCTCTCTCTCTATATATATATATATTTTTTTTTTTCCCTTGGGGTTTCTTATACTCACACCCCACTGTTACTAAGAAAATAAATGGAGAAAGTCTCCTAATTTGAAGATACTTCAGCTCCTACCTTCTGAAAGATCATTTCTTTTGTTAATGTTCAACTCCTCCATTATCCTTCTAGGGCAGTGGAGCCTTTCACATCTGGGCAGCGTGGAAAACACAGTTGGTAAGGGATCTTTCTTTCCCGTTCCTCTTCCCCAAGCAGCAGTCACCATCAGCAGCTGCCAGCAACTTACATGTAACAGCAGACAATAAAACAATAGCTCATAGTGATTTCAATGGGGTAAGCCGAAAGTATCCAGAGTGTTGCTTTTTAAAGTTCTAGCTCAGCATAACTGCTCTCTGCCAAAGTGGTATTTGAGGCTGTATTTGTTCTAAGGGTCTTTTCTTGATTTTTGTTCTCATCACTCATGTTAATGAAGGAAAATAGCTTTTGTCTAACTAGCAGAAACTTGATTTCCTATCTCGCTTTTTATGTGGATCAAATAAGCTATCACATAAGCCTTCAGGGGCTCCTTTGTAGAATTCTTTCTCAATTATTTACTCATTATTTAACTTAAGACCAAACAAATCTTAACTTTTACTTTAATAGTCTCATTGCCCCGTTAGCCTGTAGCAAACGGTGGCAAAAAGGTAAGAGACTGTTACAGTTCAAGTCAGCTATAGTCAAAACATGGTGAGTCATGGAATATAATAAAAAGCAATATGCATCAATTAAAGAGAGATTAAAGACACACTGTACCTTGTTCCAAATGTGCTTTGTGATAGAAAAATGGTTTTTTAATGAGGAAGGTTATTTTATGGTTTCTAACAAGTGAGCAAGCCAATGCCATTTTTTGATCATTATCTAATTTAACCATAAAAAGAATAAAGTCTAATGGTACACTGATTTGTGTATTTTTCAATTGTCATGCTTCAAATGAGATAAGATAATGACATGAACACTTGGAACCCTAAAGGCACTAATAAACGTAAAATCCACCTCCTAAAAAGATTCAGATAGCAAGTTCGGAATTTGAGTGATATTTCTCAGATCTCTTATTAAAGCCATCCACCAGGACTCCAGCAGAGTTATCTACCTAAAACACAAATCTGATCCTATTCTCCCCTTGCGTGAAATGCTTCAGTGGCACCTGGCAATCTTCAGGTTCGAGTTCAAAAGATTTATAGGATTGCTGATCCCAGCCTTCTGCCTACATCTCTGGCCTTGTCTTTTAATAGTGCTCAGTTTCCAACTCTCTTCCTTAATCCAAATTTAATATTGACGATTCCTCAAGAACAGTGCATGCTTCCATGACACTAGGTCTTTGCATTAGTGTCTTCCCTTCCTAGAATACAACTCATCCCTGCGCCTCAACCCTAAAATCTACCCTACAATATTTGCCTTTTAAAAGAACCCTCTATACACCTTCATTACTTAGTTTGTTACTTGTGTATTGACTTTTATATTTCTCAGCTATACTATAAACTCCTCTATGTCCGTGTCCTTCTCTTCATTCTGTATCTCCAGTGCTTGGTGCAAGGTAGATGCTTGACAAAACTGCATGGAATAAATAGATGAATGTTCCAAACTTGAGCTTATCAGTCTGGATTTGGTCAGATTCTAGCTTCAGCAGAATCCTGCTTTTAAGATCAATAAAGAAACATTTTCAGTGCAATACTCTTCCTGAAACTTCAGACCCTCATATCTGTCTACTTATTGTCTTCTCTTGAATGCTTCAAAGACACCCCAGTCTCAGCATGTGCCAGACCTGAAGACATTATTCTCACTCTTGCTGCCAAATCTGATACTCTTCCAGTGGTCCTTGCATCAGTTGCCCATCAGAAAAGCCAGTCACCACCCATTCTATATCTAACTTACTGTGAAGTTCCATTGATTTGCTTCCTAACTCTATCTCCAATCTACTCTACTCCTCTTCATCTCTCCTGCCAGTTCTGTATCCTGATCTAGTAATCCACTCTTGGCCTACACTATAACAATCATCTCCTTAGTAACTTTCTTGAATTCATTCCATTCCTCTACTCCATCTACTGTTCCTACTATGATCAAAATGGCATTTTAGAATGCACATCTGACAACGTTATCACAGGGCTTAAAACTCTGATAGCCTCCTATTGATTTTAGGAAAAAGATCAAAATCCTTAATAGACCTTCAAGACTCTGCATGTTCTTCCCTGACTCCCCAGTACCACCAAAGCCAGATCTTATTCCATTCTTCCCTCTTCTCTTCACTTCAAGTTTATTAGCTTTGCAGTTCTTCAAATGTGCCATGTTTACTCTGTCTCTAGGGTCTTTGAACATGCTGTTTATGTCTCCTGGAATACTCTTCTGCTCTCTTTCATCCCTGGCTGTCTCTTGGCCTTCAAATCTCAACTGTAAAATCACTTCCTCAGGAAGGCATCTCTGACCTCCCACACTTGGTCGTTATGTGTACATAACTTTCTTTTATTATCAGTTTGTAGTTACATATTTGTCCATTGGTATGATCAGCCTTCCCATTATATAAAACTATTAGCTAGTATGAGAGCTGAGATTATGCCTGACTTATCCATTATTATATCCACCACTGCCTAGCATGGAGCCAGGCATGCAGTATGTGCTCCATAAATATTCATTGAATGACTGCACAAACAGATCTAAGAGGACATAGGCCAGCAGAAACATGCTGCTCACACCAGTATGTTCAAGGTAGAACTGAAGCTCACCTCCTTTTCAAGCCTTACCACCTTTGACCTCAGACTCCTCAGACTTTAACTTCCCACCCACCCACGCACCCTTAGGTTAGTCATCTGTTGTTCTCTTTACCCAGGATCTGGCTTCAAACTTTTCTGATTCAGTTTCCACATTGCATCTGTTTGGGTTTTTACTTAAAGAAGCAGAAGCTAACTGCAGCTCATTAAGCAGAAAACAAATTCATCAAAGAATAGTGAGTAGTTAAAAGATACTGGGAAGTTGTTTAGAGAACTGGGCTTAATGCCAAATTTCTAGGAATAATGCCCCAAATTATGCTCCAAAACTAGCCTAACAAGATGAATGCTGCTGCCCTGCCATTGGTACTATTGAACAAGTTCCTGTTCACACTGCAGCCTCATGAGCCAGGCACTCAGTCCACCCATCACTGTCCTCCTCAAAGTCAGGGGCTTCTGCTGCCCCTCACCAGCTAAGTAGATCCCAGTGTAAGCATTTTTCCTCAGATTACTCATTTCTGAACTGAAGTCTAGTGGGGGTGAACCTGATTGGTGGAGGATGCTCACATGCATGTGTTCTAGCTGCAGAGGAGGCTGCAAGTGAGTTTTTAGGCTCCCACTTTGGAAACCCATCAATTGGAAAAATTCTGCAAACATAATAGGGTGTTTAAAAGATGCAAGGCAGACACAAACACGATGGAAAACATGACCAATGCCTACTCCATAAATCATGATCAAAATTTTGGTATCTCGCTCAACTTCCTTTTGGTAATGAGCCTTTGGCAATTTGCTTTACCCATTACACTTGAACTGATAGTGCATCAGGAATTTAGCCTGCTATCTGCCTGACATAGAGCAGACCCAGACCCCGAAAGATTTTAAAAATCAATTGTAAACTCTATTTGAAATTTCTATTTGAGATGATAGAAAGCAGTATTTCAGTGCATAAACTCTGAAATCTAATGACCTGAGTTTGAAACTCAACTCTATCATTTAATTAAGTTCATGATTTTGGTGGACAAGTTACCAGAGATGATGAAGACAAGTGTCATGTCTTGCTTTTGCAGCACCTAGCCCACATCTGGCATACAGTAGACAGTTCATAATTGCCTGTTGAATGAATAAATGGATAAATAATTGCATGAATGAGTGACTTCTGTATTAATCACAATGAGCAAGGTGAAGCTGTGTTAACAAACAACGTATAAGTCAGTGGCTTGAGACAACAAAGTGTTTTTTTTTTCTTGTCCACCAAAGAATGGATGGGGTTCTGCTCCATGTCATCTCTTCCCAGGATGCTAGTGAATGGAGTTTCTACTCTTTCGGACACTGTTGGGGCACAGGGAAAGAGAACACAGTGAATTGTGCATTGGCTCAGAGCTTCCACACTGATGTGACGTCTGTCACTTCTACTCATACTTTATTAACCAAAGCAAATTATATAGGCACACCTAACTCCAGGTGGGTAGAGCAGTGCTCAAAAAGAGAGCTTGAAATATATAATGGACAGCAGAAATGATGGCCTTAACTTTTCTGAATCTCAGTTTACCCATCTGTAAAATAAGGACAATAATAGCATCTACCTCATAGGGTTGTGAAGACAACGAATCACACATAGTAAACATTCAATACATATCTAAAGAACAATATATAAGCTTTGTGAAACTCATAAGGAGCATTATGATATAAGGAGTGTGAATTTTAGGAGAACTTGAGCACCATGGTCCTTACTGTACATCTTCATGGTGGCAAGACAGCAGAGCCCAGGATGAATGTCAGCCAAGAGTCAAATCTGGGAGTTAACCTGCTGAAACCTGAAAGTTGAACTCACAGTGAATTAATGCAGTACAGCAAGATGTGATCTGGAAGCATCAGTTTTTGAGCTTTTCTTCCCATCCTTGTTTATGACTCTGCCTCCTGTCAGTCAGAGGCATCACTATGCCTCAAGGAGAACTGATGTAGTTACAGCAGAAATGTAAAAAGAACAAAAAAAAATCGATGTTTAGTTTTTCTGAATCCTAAAATATGTTCTTAAAGCCCACATGAGAAACAAAAGCTTTGAAAGCCAAAGCTTTTGATATATAAGGAGACTTATTGGGAGAAAAAAAGGGCTTTTGAGAATGAAAATAGAAGGCCCTGCGGAATGAACAAATGATACAGGGTTTATGCCATGACCACACTGGAACAAGAAGAAAGCAAGCTGCAGATGGATTGATCTTTAGGGAGGCAGGACAAGGTTCACCTGGCTTGGTGGGGTAGAAAAGAGAGGAAGAGGGTAGAAGAAGTTAAGATCCTATGGAGGTTGGTGGGGTTAGAAAGAGACCCCATGAAGAGGAGTGGAGGGCAGAGTCGGTGTGGAGACTGTGAAAACACTCTGTGGGCAACTGTTAACTTTAGGTGTCAACTTGAGTGGATTAAGGGATGCCCAGATAGCCAGTAGAGCATTATTTCTTGATATGTCTCTGAGAGTGTTTCTAAAAAAGATTGGCATTTGAATCAGTGGACTGAATAAAGAAGATCTTTCCTTGCCCCATGTGGGCAGGCACCATCCAATCCATTGAGGGCACAGATAAAACAAAAAGGCAGAGGAAAGGTGAATGTGTGCTTTCTCTCCTGGAGCTGGGACACCCTTCTTCTCCTGTCCTTGGGTATCAGAATTCCAGGTTCTCCAGCTTCTGGACTCCAGGACTTGTACCAGCAGGCCCCCAGTTTCTCAGGCCTTCTGCCTTGGACTGAGAATTATACTATCAGCTCTCCTGCTTCTCAGGCCTTCAGACTTAGATTGAGACACACTACCAGCTTCCCTGGTTCTCCAGCTTGCAGATAGCATGCTGTGGAACTCATCAGCCTCCATGATCACATGAGCTGATCCCCATAACAAGTCTCCTTTCATCTATCTTTCTTTCTTTCTGTCTATCTATCTCCTATTGGTTCTGTTTATTTAGAGAATCCTGACTAATACAGCAGCCAAGGAAAAGCCAAGCCAAAGCCTGCAGATTTCCACTGCCATTAGGGAAAGCACTACATGTCACCATATTGAGGAACCATGCTAGCTAGTTTTCTAAAGATGCCCGTGAATCATTCAATAGAAAGATGGCCTTAGTATGTCCAGTATCTTTGCCAAGCCCCAACACAACTGGACATTCCAATTCCTTTCAAATGTCTCTAGGTACTGTAATCTTCAGAAAGACAGGCAGTTGATATCAGCATGGTGGTATTGAAGTGAGAGCCCTAGCATCTGTACTTGGGTGGGAAAACAGATACCCACTCTGGGTTAGTCTAACTTCTGAGAACTCTTTCTACTTACCCCACCATTTGTCTTGCACGCCAAAAAGATAAAATTGCACTCGTGGATCCACCTCTCAAGGGAATAATTTCTACATGGTATATTTTTTTCCTTGAGCAAAGATATTGTTGAAAAAATATATACGATTACGAAGAAGGCATTTAATTTGTATGATATTAATGCTGATAAATAAGTAACAGCTAAGACGTATTGAGCATTTACTCCTTGTCAGGTCCTATTAAACACTTTGAATGGAATATCTTACAATAGCATTATCTCCATTTTATAAATAAGAAAATCAAAGTCAAGAGAGAAATGTTAAACAGGAAGCTAGGATGATTTGAATCTGGATTGGCTGATTTTCAGCATCCACAGTTTCAACCACTACACTACATTGCTCCCTTAGTATACAATGATAAGCTGTTCATAACTCATGTAATCCTTCACTCATTCAAGCATTTTTTGAGCTTGCTGTAAATTAAGCACTGTGTTAATAGCAGGAATAAAGAAGTCAATTGGACACAGTGTTACCACTATGGAGACAATCCTGGTCTATGCTGTAATGGTTCATTATTACTGCTGTCCTAAACTGCTTATGTGATTTCTGCATGGAAAATCAAGATGCAATGGAAATATCTTTGCAAATTTCACCACCAGGCACATGTGTGATCCAGGGAAGTAAATAAATCATTTAAACTGCCTGGGCTTTGTTACCTGTTAGATATTTTCAATCCTCCAATTGTAAGGTCCTGGGACTAGGACAGGTAGAGCATGACCTCACGGTATTATAAAGTCCAAAAACGCTCACAGGCGAGCTAATATTCCTTAGATTCTCAATAGTCAACATGGACCGATCTGTGACCATCCAAAGGGCACCAAATCTCTTCTATCAGCAGTAAAAATTTCTAGACTGGAACTTATGTTCTGGTCATGACTTCTTATTGTTGTGGAGTTCAGTGTGGGCCTCCGAAGTTAATAGAACACATTCCTGCTGTCAAGGAACTAGACAACAATGTTAAGACAAGAGACTTCTTCTGTTACTCCAATGAGACCTCGTTGTAAGATTGCTCAGCTCCAAATTCTACATCCAATAAAGCTTTCCTTTGTCTTTTCCACTTTGGGAACTTTTGTTTCTTCCTGACCAAATGCCTACCTGTCTTGTGTGTCTCTGTCTTCTTTTCTTCTTTGACAGGCAGTACTGTGCCACGGAGAGAGAATCAAAGTCAGGCTCGGCTCTGGCCTGTCCTAACTGAATGACCTTGGACATATAGCAAAATCTTTCTCAGTCTAGGTTCTTAATTAAAAAAAAATGTAATCACATCATCTACTTCCTAGAGTTCTTGGAAGATTAAAAATAATACATTCTGTAAACCTGGCACAGTGATGAATAAAAATAAAGCATGTACTGAATACCTAGCCCATGCTTAAGTGTTCATTATTTGATTTCTTCCTTCTTTTTTACATTTCTTACCCCAAGCCAATGTTTTTTTCTACAACAAAAAGAACAAATCTCACTGAAAATACACGGATGTTGGTCCTGAAAAGTACACAGGGCATAGATGGCTTTTTTTTTAAGCTGCATTCTAAACTCATGCACCTCAAGACTTGAATATTATCCTCATCTCGTTGTTCTCTAACATTGATTTCCAGCAAGAACACAGGCTCTGGAGTCAGACTGCTAGTGCCCAAATCCCAGCTCTGCCACCTTCTGGTACTGTGATCCTGGGCAAGAAATTCAACCTCTCTGATCCTCGATGTCCTCTCTACAGGACAGTAAGAATAAACTGAATATACCCATCTCCAGGTGGTGCGTGAAGATTAAATGAGAAGCAATAACAGAGTGTCTATCATAGAGAAAACGTCCAACCAGTGCTATTATTTGCACCATTGCTACTATGTTGTTATTATTATGGAACCAGCATGTTGACATGTTCTGCAGTAACACAGCATTCAAGCAAGGCTTTGTGGATTCTATTATTTAATGTTCTTTTCAAATCCATTTATGCTCTTCTATCCTCTGTCACGTGCCACCCCATCTCTGACTCAAAATCTTGCAGTAGTCTTCTAACTGCTCTCCCAGCCTGGCTTCCTCCACACCACTGTCCACATGGCAGCCTGAAGGGTCTGTTTTAAGCATTAATATGATCATCTCACTGTCTTGCTCAACACCTTTCATCTGCTTCCTACTGCTCTGAAGATTAGGTTCTTTCTTTAACACAGTCCATGGGCCCTGTGCTATGTGGGTCTCATCTATGTCTGTAGCCTCAACACAAAACAGGGCCTCCTCCATCCTTTATGATCTAGCCAGACACAGCAATTTACACTTCCTTGAAGGAGTGGAAAGCACAGAGCCTTCTGTGCTTTGCTGTTCACTCTTGCCTTACCTCAGCATTTGGTACAAGCTTCCTGTCAGTTTGTAGAACATTTCTTTGGAGAAGGTTTCCTTAACGTGTGTTGTGTGTTTTCCTTGTGGTTTCATAGCCTCACGTATTTCTTCTGTTAGACCACTCATCACATGGTTTACTATTTTCCCATTGAATTCTGAAGCCCCTTTCCATAGACAGCTACAGAGAGAAACTGAGTCTACCTTGTTCATCACTGCATGCAGCCATGCTTCTCAATTGAGAGAGGGGAAGGACAGAGATTGCCTAGACTAGAGTAGCTGGAGGTAGGGAGCCAGTAAAACGGATGTCCTGTTCCTTAGGAATGTCACCAAATAATGGTATGGATTATTGCGCCTGCTTGGTTCTCATCATATATGACACACAGTAAGTACTCAACAAATGTTTGTTGAATAAGTGACTAAATAAATGATCATATGTTCACCTACACTGCTGGCTGGTAATTTCTGACTACATAGAGTTAGTGCAATGCCACTCCCTTCTGTAGACTTTTAAATCCCAGCTTGAGAGGGGAGGTTAATTTTGTATAACCCCTGAGATTTATGTGAAACGTGTTAAATACGTGAAGCAGATATTCTATTTAATAATCAGGTAGCAATTGTTTGTATTAAAAGGAGAGTACTTTCAAAATAAAACTAGGATAAATATCTAACAAATATTAATATTCTGAATTATGATTTTTATTTGAAAATAAATAAATTAAAATATCTTATAAAGTAGAATGATCATGATCATACAGGTTATTTGAAGCACAGGGGTCTCCGTAGTGAATAAAAAGCATGTAATTAAAATTTCATTGAAACGATAGTTTATAAAAACGGCAGTCTGACCCAGTTCTAAGGAAAATCAGAAAGATACAGCTTAAAATGTTCCAGTGAAACCATGAGGCAAAGCTTTAAGATAATTTATATTTGATTTTCTTTTAGATAAGGAATCCTGTCTCAAAAACTTTTTTTTATGATTTTCCTTAATATATACTACATAATTCATGTGAGACTATTATCCTTGTAGTTCTTTGTTAAGAAATCTATTTCACTATAATTCTATTCACTGTAATTTCCTTAGTAACAGGCTGCGTTCTTCTTTTAAAAACTATTAAAATGTCATTCACATCACATTCTAGATGTGGATCCAGCTATTCCCAATAGCTTTTCAAAAAACGTAATCACCATAATTATTGTTGACATCTAATTAACATTCAGCTTCCTTTCTTACAGCATCTACAGCTGGACAAACCATCTATTCCAGGATAAAAACAAATGCTCTGTTGCCTTCTCTTCAAAACATAAAACAATCAGGATCCTAAACACCTGGGCTCAGGGTTTTTGTTCTCTAGTAAATGGTGGTTGGAGGTAGGGCAGCTAACATGAACACCTTTCTAAATATTATCAACTGATAAATTGAACCCAGTCATATGAAATTAAATCCACCCTACATGTGACAGAAATGCTGATGTTTACATCCAAGGTAGGTGTTGTGGTTGATCAAGGATGGCTCCCAGAGCCTCTCAGTGCACAGTTTTTTGATGAGGCTTCCTTGATCCAGCTCCTTTCTCTCTGGCTTACTTCATCATTTTCTACTCTCTTCCTTGTTCTCTCTTAGGTTACATCCTGGTCTCCTTCCAGCTGCCCACCATGTTCTCTCTCACCTCTGTGGCTTTGACTATGCTACACCTCTGTCTTCTTTCACTATTGTGATGGTTGAGGGGTGTGGGCCCTGAGGCTAGAACCTCCAGTTTCATGTTTCAGCTCTCCATACTGCAAGTATGACCTAGAGCACATTAGCTTAGCTTCTAAGTTCCTGTGCTGTCTCATTTGTTAAATGAGGATGGTATCCAACAAATGTACCCACTTCATGGGGTTATTGTGAGGATTAAATATGCCTCTGTCTGATCCCCTCTCTTTATGTGTGTGTGTGTGTGTGTGTGTGTGTATACATATGTATGAGAATGTGTGTGTGTGTATATGTATGTACGTATATATATATTTATATAAAAACAGTAACACAGTAATGCAGTAACAGCATTCAACCAAGGCTTCATGGACTCTGTTATTTAATGTTCTTGTCAATTCCATTTATGCAATATTTAGGCAATTCATTTAGGCAAACCCATAGTCCAGACTAGGAACTGACAACACTTTCACTTCTACCTCTTTCAATCAGCCAGAGCATGTTATATGGTTGAATACAAAGACAAGATGCAAGAAAATATGCTTTAGTGGGAGGAACTATAGAGTTAATGGCAGAATGTGGATGTATAATTATGTTACTCGGGAAGAAGTAAACTATCGACACAATAATATATATAAACATTCTCTCTCAGTTAATGTTTACTGTATGGTCTCTTCTCCTGTCCAGATCCCCTCGCTCTCATATTTGAGGTCGTTATCTCTAGAAAGGCTTCCTTAGTGTTCCAGGACATTTTCTCTAGAGAATCTTCATGTTTCAGAAAAGTTTAGTTCTCCCTCCTGTGTGCCCCTACAGCACCTGGTACTTCCACACTTGCATCACCATCACACTTGCAATGACTATTTCAAGTGCACTATGCTTTATTTGTGCAACAAATATTCCTCCAGCTGCCACTCTGTACCAGGAACTGGGGATATAGCAGTAAAAGAAAAGAGTTCCAGGCAGAGGGAACAGCTAAAGCAAAGGTTTACAAGATGGGCCTGGACTAGGCCTCTGGCTTCACCTCTGGCTTCACCTCTTTTCCTTTCCTTCAGTGAATGGCCACAAAGCACACTCCCACTGCTTCCTTCATCTTGGAGTCATCCTAGCTATGCCCACTGTCACAAATAGGCTGGCCTTTTTTCCTCTTAAGGTTTTGTCATAAAGAGGTGTCAGTCCAGATAAAATAGCAAAAGGACAGTGTTTCCAGAATCCTTTATGGTTCTTGTCATCACAGACGCTGGTTTATAAAATACTAACATGCTTTTGGGATGAGAACTGGAATTCATATTGAATTTCTATCCTCTGAGTTTTATAATTTAGAGCAGTGGTTCTCAACTGGTGCAGATTCTGCCTCTCCCCCTTCTACCCTTAGCCCCAGGCCCCAGGGACGTCTGACAAAGCCTGGAGACATTTCTGATTGTCACCACTTTGCAGGGAATGCTCTTCATGTTCAGAGGCCAGGGATGCTGCTAAACATCCCAGGGTGCACAAAACAGCCCCACAACAAAGAATTATCCAGTCCAAAATGTCAATAATTGATGATCTAGAAAGTGTCTTCTTCAAACCCCTCCTTCCTCCTTCTGGCTGCCAGGGGCTCCTTCCTCTGCAATATTGCTCTTCATTTATGAGCACGTAGGTTGAATATATGAAATTAAGGATGAACAGCAGGGGCCTATTTGTCTGAAGAGAGAAATGCATCTCTCTTAGGATCAGCAAACTGGAGAAGACTTTGTTCTCTAGGTGTCTCTCTGGCAGAAGACATTGCTTTCTTTATCTCCTGCTGGCCTCATGTTTCTCAACTTTCAGAGAGACTGAGCCCAGGGATGACATATTCGGTTCATCCTGCACTACCACTTCATTAGATTGGTAGCAGCTGTTTGGAGCACAATTTTGATTCCCACAAGGATTCCCAAGGCCACATTCACGCTCTGCAAAAAAGTGCAATCAACTAGTGATGTCCATCAAGAATACAGGCACAGTACCAGGTATATGCCATCTCTTTATGAGAGAATAGCTCTGTCTTTTTTTCTGTCATTAACCTGATTCCATAGTTCATTTTATGCTCTGGGCTGGACACATGACTCTAAAATATTCAGTTAATGCCATTCAAAACTGCACAGACAACCCAGGGAAGCCAGTGTGCAGATAATGATGCTTTTCTGTGTTTTCTCCCTACCTTCTCATTCTTTGTCCTTAGGAACAGCACGGGAGGGAGGGAGACATGACCACTGATGTCCTGTGATTGGAGTGGCACTTCCTAGCCACGCCTTATACAGTTCTACTCGGCAACAGACATAATGATCATCACTCTCCTTTTCTTCTTACTTCTAATTGACCATAGCTATCGCATGCTCTTAATTAAATGGCTCTCATCAAGCATTTATTTGATTCGTGGATGGCCTGCGTGCATACACACCTGCAGGCCACTCAGAAGAAAATTCAGCTATCCTCTTGGGTACTTGCTTTGTCATTTCCCTTACCCACCCCCACGCCACTCTGCCTGCAGACTTCCTTTTAATACTTTTATGAGCACATGAATGCCATGTCTTTATCTCTTTTCCTTTTCCCACCTGCATTATAGGCCTCAAAGATGGTTTTGTAAACCACCTCCCTCTCGAGCTGGGTCCTCTTGTTATCATCATTAAAAAAAAAAACCCTTTTTTGCGTATTACATCTAATTCCTATACCCCCACGTTGCCTCTGCCATTTGTTGCTTTTGTGCCAATTTTGCTTTCCTTCTGGACACCCTCAGAGGATTTTCCATCACATGGATCAAGCCATTCTGTGTTGCTATACCTCTTCACACACTGGCCCTACTGCCGTTTAATTAATTTAGATTGCTCTGCTCCCTCTTCCTACAGAATCCTTGTTTAATTTTGGGAAATTACCTCTTCCCCATTTTGTTCAATTTGATGAGTTAACCTAGTACTTGCCTGTGGTGGGTTTGACATATGTCCACAAATTCTTTGACATTCCTGTCTTTGGGTGGTGGAACCTAATTCCCCTCCCTTTAAGTGTGGGCTCAGCTCGGTGACTCATCAATGAATAGAATGTCATGACAGCAATGGTGTATGACTTCCCAGGTTATCTCGAAAAAGGCACTGTGGCTTCCTCCTTGATCTCTCTCCTGGGAAGTTTCTTGCTGTGTAGAATATCAGCTGCCATGTTTTGAGGACATATAAGCAGCCTTGTGGAGAAAGCCACATGACAATGAAATAAGGCATTCTGCCAACAGGCAGCTCTAACGTGCCACTGGTGTGAGTAACCCATCTTGGAAGCAAATCACTCAGTCCTTCAGGTTTCTGCAGCCGTGACTGACATCTTGATTGCAGTTTCATGCAAAAACTCATACTAGACCCTCCCAGCTAAGCTGCTTCTGGACTTCTGACCTGCAGAATCTCTGTGGGATAATAAATATCTATTGTTGTTTTATGTCTTTACATTTCGGGGTATTTTGTCATGCACCAATAGATAATTAACACATCGTACCTCACTAAGAAGATAAGTAGAAAAGCCCATGTTATCAGTAATTAGCTATTGCTGTGTAAGAGCTGCAAAATCATTTTTATACAAATATCAGCATTCTTTTCTTTGTGCATCTATAGGTCATGAGGATGGCTCTGTTAACCTTGGTTGAGCTTGCTCATCCTCTACAGAATGGGTTGGGGATTGGTTCACTCATGTGGCTCTGCTTCATTTGACTCTCATTTCCACTGAACAACAGTCTGTCGTAGGCATTTTTATTTTCGTGGAAATAGCATAAGCACAAAATAATGAGCAAAAATAGGGGAAGCCTTTTAAGGTCCAGACTAGGAACTGACAACACTTTCACTTCTATGTCCTTCAGTCAGCCAGAGAAAGTTACGTGGTTCAATACAAAGACAAGATGCAAGAAAATATGCTTCAGTGGGAGGAGATACGAAGTTATATGGCAGAATGTGGATGTACAGTTATGCTACTTGGGAGGGAGTAAACTATTGGCACCATGATCTGGTCTACTGCAGGCAAGGTCCACCTGCTACGGTCTGAATGTTTGTATCCCCCTAGATTCATACATTGAAACCTAACCTCCCTTTTGGGAGGTGACTGGGTCATGAAAGCAGACCCTCATGAGTGTGATTAGTACCCTTGTACAAGAGGCCCCAAGCTCCCTTCTACCATGGAAAGACATAGCAAGAAGGTGCCATCTATGAGGAATGGGCACTCACCAGACACCAAATCTGCCAGCACCTTAATTTTGGACTTCCAGACCACCTTTAGAAATGTTATTTCTAAACAAAGTTATTTCCCAAGGCCACATTCAGGCTCTGCAAAAAAGTGCAATTAACTAGTGATGTCCATCAAGAATACAGGCACAGTACCAGGTATATGCCATCTCTTCATGACAGAATATCTCTGTCTACAAGCTACTCAGTTTATGGTATTTTGTTGTAGCAGCCAGAAGAGACTAAGACACCCTCAGTGCAGCAGGCACTGGGACTAAAACTGATCTAATCAGATGGCCTCTTGCAGGAATTTGAATCTTAAATGGTGCAAAGTCCAACATTTTGCATCTCCTTCATTCTAGCCATAGGTCCTGATGTAGCTTTTCCTACCATGAGAACATTGATGTATTCCTGCCTCCTAGCCCAAGAAATGTCTTGGTTTCTGCCTATTTTTAAGTCTGAGTCTCCGTCCTTCATGTCAATTCCATGAGCTTCAGATACTTTTTCAGTAACTGTCCTTCTGCTTAAGTCAGTTGGAGTCGGTTCTGTAGCTGGTACCAAAAGAATCCTTAAAAACTGTAACTTCTCTTCAGATATCTGAAGCCAGCTATATCCCAGGCCTTACCTTCTTCCCAGTTCACCATCTGTGGTCCCCTCAGATATTCCTCAGGGACTGTGGTTTAGATTCCCCCATCATTTAGTTACTGTTATCTGAATACATTCCTCTGAAAGTACACTTTTTTTTTTTTTTTTTGAGATGGAGTCTTTCTCTGTCCCCCAGGCTGGAGTGCAGTGGCGCGATCTCGGCTCACCGCAACCTCCACCTCCTGGGTTCACGCCATTCTCCTGCCTCAGCCTCCCGAGTAGCTGGGAATACAGGCGCCCGCCAACACGCCCGGCTAATTTTTTGTGTTTTTAGTAGAGACAGGGTTTCACCGTGTTAGCCAGGATGGTCTCGATCTCCTGACCTCGTGATCCGCCCGCCTCAGCCTCCCAAAGTGCTGGGATTACAGGCTTGAGCCACCGCGCCCGGCTTTTTTTTTGTATTTTTTAGTAGAGACGGGGTTTCACTGTGGTCTCAATCTCCTGACCTCGTGATCCGCCCGCCTTGGCCTCCCAAAGTGCTAGGATTACAGACGTGAGCTACCGCACCCGGCCGAAAGTACACTCTGAAGTGGCAGATTGAAATACAGGTCTCTATGTATATTTGACATTGCAAAGAATAAAGAGGGCATATCTCTTCATTCTAGATACCATGCTTTTATTATTGGAGCCTAAGATTCCATTTGCTTTTACTTCCCACTCAAAATCCGAAAACTTAACCTTTTTTCAAGGCACTACTGCCAAGTGCCAGCTCTTATGCTCTATCTATGCAGTTACTTTGTCATCTTTTGAATTGGAAACCCCTTCTTAATTTAGGAGTTGACTTCATTTACAGAAGACCAAGAAGGACAATCAAACTTGGTGTGAGCCATGTCCCCAGAAGCAAAGTATTCACTTGATCATTTTGTAGCCCAGGCCCTTCTAAAAGGTTCACCCTCTCTTCTTCACCACACCACCCTACAACAGTGACCAGCTTTTCCATCCTCTGTCCATCCCCAAGAGTAACTGGAGATTCCATTTCCCACAATATCGTGAGTACTTTACATATATCAAAATGATTTCTTTGCTAAAGCTATTTCTATACTTGTCTCAATGTCACTTTTTATTTTCTTTAAAGGCAATTCTTAGGCCCCAAAAGATAAGAGAATTAATGTCTCTTGAATGCTTTTATGAGCCATTATCGTATTTTTTGAGGAAGCTATAATCTTCTCCATTTTTCAGATGAGATGAAGGTTTTTATAGAGAAAGTAACTGATTTTTTCAAAGTCATGCAGCTAGTCAGTGGCAGGGTACAGGTTGAAACTGAATCTGCCTAATGCCAAAATTGGTAGTCTTTCTTCTGTACCATATTAGATGGTCTAGTATTGACCTGGTTTCTGATGTCATAGAACTTCAGAGCGAGTAAGACCTCAGGAATTGCTGAATGTAGTGGTTTTATAACTGTCATTCTCTGGGTCCAAGAGTTTCTCAAAAGTGCCTTAGAAGCTGCTAGAAAAAGGAGAATGAGGGAGGAATTAGGGAGAAAAAAGGAAGTAAGGGAATAAATGAAAGGGAGGCAAAGTAGGTAAAACTCTAGACCACTCAGTTTTGTTTTCATCAGATTAGCTCAATTTCTGTTTTATACACCAGAGTTCTAACTAAGATTTTTAAAGTTTTGCTGCATTAAACAAAGTTTAAAAACTACCAGTTTAAATCAGCCTTGCATTTTCCTGGCCTATGATTCTGAAGACAAGTTAGGTGGTTCCAGATCTCAGTAAATAATAGTCCCAAGATACTTTGCATCCCAATACAGCACTTTCTCTTCTCTCCCTCCCTAAAGCCTTCTTGAATTAACTCCTCCCTTCCCCATCACCACATTTTTAATGTGAATTTTTTTGTTTTTGTTTTGTTTTGTTTTGTTTTGTTGAGACAGAGTCTCGCTCTGTTGCCCAGGCTGGAGTGCAGTGGTGCGATCTCGGCTCACTGCAACCTCCGCCTCCCGGGTTCACGCCATTCTCCTGCCTCAGCCTCCCGAGTAGCTGGGACTACAGGCACCCGCCACCACGCCTGGCTAATATTTTGTATTTTTAGTAGAGACGGGGTTTCACCATGTTAGCCAGGATGGTCTTGATCTCCTGACCTCGTGATCCACCCGCCTTGGCCTCCCAAAGTGCTGGGATTACAGGCGTGAGCCACTGTGCCCAGCCAATGTTAATGTTTTTAAAGTTTTAGGCTGTTCCCTCTTATTCTGTCTAGTACTCAAGAAGCCTGAAGTTATAGGCAGAGAGTTCTCACAGGAAATAAAAGAAAATGCAGGTATGAAATATTTAAATGCTACAGTTTGCATCTATGCCGGATTTTAAGTATTGATGGTCCCTGAGCTGAAGGAAGACCTCAGGCCTCCATCATACATCTTCTCAAACTAAAGACTGATAGCCCAGAGATTTATCCAGGAGTGTTCTTGACATGTTAAGAAAAAGGATGTTGTCAGTCTGGCAGCTGAAGATGTTGGCTAAAAGAGAGGTGATATCTGAACTAATACTATTTCTGAAAGGGATACTGATTTAGGATGCCTTGGGAAGGAGTGACTGAAAACTTCTCCCCTCCTTCCTCCCCCTAGACATGGGATATTGACTTGCTCACAGAGTTGATTTTATAATCTTCTTCCTCAGGTTTCACTTCTACAAAACTCGTTCTGTCAGAAAGGGAGCCCTTGAAGTTTCATTTTTAGGCTAATAGCTTTTCCAAGAAGCAAGATCTTGAGGAACCTTGTGATATGGATGAATCACTGATTTGAAGGGCAATTAGAGAGTCCTTTTATAGTGAGGGCATACCAACTCCAGAACTAATTGTGGAGTGGATCTCATACAAAAGACTATGCAATGTGCAGTGGTAATCACTCCAAGGAAGTAAGTTTATAACACGTCGTAGCTGTTTTCTGTCTGGTCAAGAGTTCAACCATGGATATTGGTTGTGCCTGTGTGGTTATTATTATGTAATAGCTAGCTAGCATGATTAGGCTGCTTTCTATGGGCTAGCCATTGCTTTGAATCCTTTCCAGGTTCTTATTCATTTAATCTTCAAAACAAATGAGGAATTTGAGGTAAAGAGATTAAGTAAAATGGGATGCTTTAGAACTTTTAAATCCCTCAAAATAGGAAAAATGTAAAATTCCAAGGAATGACTTTGTACCCACCAGATGAGAAAAAAAAAGAACATTTAAGTATGATACTCAATGCAGATAAAGTTACAGTGATAAAGCTATGTACACTGAAATAGCTAACATATATGTAATATGTATATATGTACAATACTTGGCATATATTAAACATTCAAGGTTTGTTATCTATCACAGCTAGTTATTACTATTACCTCATATGTAATGGGAAGACAGCACTAGCACATGTAAGGTGAGCTGTGTGACCTTAGGTATCTTACTTAGCCTCTCTGATTCGCTGAACCTCATCATATCTATTTGAAAATATACATAATTATAGTATTTCCTCACAGGATTGTTATGAGTTTCAGGTAGGATACTGCGTATAAAGTGCTTAGCACAGTGCCTGGCACACAGCAATTACTGAATAAACAGAAGCTAGCATTTTTGTTACTGTTGTTTTTACTACATATATTTCGCCAGCCACACTGAAAATGTGTGGAACCCTTGTGGAAAATCAGTAGGAAAAATTCACATAAAGAGTCATAAAAAGATTTATTTCTACTTCTCAAGATTTCTTATAAAGGAATCACTCAATAGAAGCAAGAATCCATGTGTAAATTGCATTTGGTAATATTATTTCCAATAACCTTTTGGTTTAGGCAGAGAAGAATAGCTATCCAACAGCTTTCTCCCTGAAAAACATGGAAACTGGAGCCAGAAACTAGCAACTGGTACGTTTTTTTTTCCTAAAACACTGGAATTGTTTAATGATCAGCAGTCAGGCCCTGAAGCAAGTCTGTTTTAGGGCTTTTAAACCTATCATTATCTACCATGTGTGAGTTAAGGGAGCATGCTGCTTTTCATAGGGTGGTATAGATTAGTAGATGCATAATAAGTCTATTATGATGGATGTATCTGTTTATACTGAAGATTTCATTAGATAAATTATGCCCTATAAATATAATTGCAAACCTTATCTGATACTAATACTCAGTATTCCTTTAGTAGTTAATATTTGCTTTTAGTAAGAAAATTTTCTAAAAGAATAATTACTTAAGGTACTTTTGCTTCTCTGAACATATTTATATTCCCTCAGAGCTAAAATTCTGGAGAAATGATTCTGAATCAAATGAGACTCAATGTTTTAGCTTTGTCTGGTTATATCTTGGCAGTGTGGCCTACAGCAATTTAGCATCCTTACTGCTTAGGGATATCTGGGGAGCATTTTTTCTTTGGAAGAAAGCTGAATGACGCCTCTGATCTAGAAAAGTTGAGAGCTATTTGCTGAAAAGGTAACAGATTTTGCCATTTTGAAGGAAAAAAATACAGATGCAATTGCCAGATTCTTAAGAAAGCAAATACAAAATGTTAAATACATTTAGAGTTTCATTTAATGTGTGTGCTCAGGGACCAAACCAGGACAGCCCCATTGTGAGTGGAGCTTTCTGATTTTTCTAGTAATAATCCCTTGGAAGATCCAAAGTCAGATTTAATTTACAACAATTTCTGGATTAGAGTGAGTAAGGTTAAAGTTAGGCTCTGATATCATCTTAAAAAGAAAGAATGAGTGGAAAATAGAATTACAACATGTATTATATATAGTCAAGGAAAGTTAGATTAAAAGAGGTTAAGAGACTTGTTCAAGGTCACATAGGTAAGAAAGGATAAGAGCTAAGATGTGAATTCAGGTCTGTCCTATTC
This sequence comes from Hylobates moloch, assembly GCF_009828535.3. Lineage (NCBI taxonomy): Eukaryota > Metazoa > Chordata > Mammalia > Primates > Hylobatidae > Hylobates > Hylobates moloch. The sequence continues at coordinate 5,477,033 of NW_026652279.1, read as the reverse complement.
CAAAGCTCATTTGGAAGTTGAGCAAATATTTATTCTGTACCTACTATATATTAATGCTACGACCTGGTGGGGGGAAGTATTGGCTAAAATAAATACAATCCTGACCTTGGGAGATTACATCCTGACAGGGAAAATAGATTTAAAATATATCTGCTTATAAAATATTTGTAATAAAAGTGAGTACAGTATGTAAATAACTATTACAAGTCAATAACAAAAAGAAAATGTTCAGTAGACAAACAAAAGATATGAACAGAAATGTGTCTCCAGCAACGAGGCAGCAAGAGAATACCATTTATTATTCACTAGGTTAACAAACATGAAGTTTGACAAAAGTTCCGTGACAATATCGAGAAACAAGCCACTGCGGCTCACACCTGTAATCCCAGTACTTTGAGAGGCTGAGGTGGGAGGATGGCTTGAGGCAAGGACCTCAAGACCACCCTGAGCAACACAGCGAGACCCCCGTCTTTACAAAACAAAACAAACCAAACAAAAACCATTGGCCACGTGTGGTGGAGCGCACCTGCAGCCCCAGCTTCTCGCAAGGCTCAGGTGGGAGAATGGCTTGAGCCCAGGAGGTCAAGGCTGCAGTGAGCCATGATCACATTACTGCACTCCAGTCATGGTGACAGAGCAAGACCTTGTCAAAAAAAAAAAAAAAAAAAGAGAAAGAAGAAAGAAGGAAGGAAGGAAGGGAAAACGAGAAGGAAGATGAAATATTCTCCAACAGTCCAACACTAATGAAAATAATACATATAAAATAAGCAGCTACTTTGGAGACCTATGTACTCTGTGACTCACTAATTGTACTTTTTAGTATTTATCCTAAAATAACCCTCACATACATGCACAAGGAGATATGTATCAGGCTGGTTTTTTTTAGCCTTATGTGTAATACAGGAAAAATGTAAAATAACTTAGATATTCGTCAGTGGGGGAAGAGAGAAAATGTTTTGGTGTGTTTGATCCTGTGCATACCATGCGACTTTTTTAATGAGTGCTTTAGGTGTGTAAGTAACAAGCATATAAAGAAAATATGTTTTTCAGTGACTTATGGTTGAGTCGAAGTTGTAGAACAATTGGTAGGGAATGCTGTCCTGTATGTTTGAGACTCCCATCCACACCATTTAGTTTTCCAGGGCCATAGGTATGTACGGAAATGGGAAAAAATATATAGAAGAATCATAATACACTACTAGAGTGAGTATATTCCTTGCCTCTGAGGAAGGCAGGCAGGTAGGAATCGGCATGAATCGAGAAAACTAGAGATTTACCTTTGATCCTTCAGTGCAGTTTTTTTTCAAAAATAGTTTATCCAAAAACCACTTGTATAAATAAAAGTTAACTATAATAATAATAATAATAATAAAAGAAAATGTGTCTTACTGAGTGACAGCATTCTCTGGTAAGAAATGGAGGCCTAGCTCATTACGACCTTCTGGAAAACAAATGACAGTTTCCCTATGGGCTGGATATTAAGTCTGAACCATCAGGCATCTGGAGTATAACTGAATTCCAGGGACAATAATGACAATACTGCTTTCTGTGTGTTCAGCACTTTGCAGTTTTCAAAGTACCTTCCCCATATGTTATCTCCCTGGATTCTCTCAGCAGCCTTATGAGGATGCAGCTCTATTTCCCAGGTGATGCTCAGGTGGATGAGAAAGATAACAAAATTCCATAAAAAAAATGCACACACACACTAGATGTCAAGGCTTATGAGTAGCCTTATTTTAGAGGTTCTTTTGAGTGTATGGTCATTCCTCTTGTTGGGCAAATGTGGGACAGAAAATGAAAATTTGAAGAGTTTGTGTACAATGGCGTAACATGAGAATCTATTTGACTTTTGCCTCTGAAACCAGAGAGAAGTAGCGTTTCTGAAAACCTCACTCTTACCGCCTAGAATTAGGCAACCTAATATTCCACTTTGAGTATACCAATGCATGACCTTAAAGAAGGAAGGATGTGTGGAGCCATTTGTCGGACTGATTCTCATGTTTTCTCTTTTCTATAACAAATGTATCATTACACAAATATTTATTATTAGTAATGTATTTTAGTTAGGCGATGGAGTTGCTAGTCCTAATAGAGTGGAAGATTACTTATATACAAGCTCACACTTAAAATGCTGGCTCACTGCTCACGTCTGAGAAGAGGTTGCACAGCTTAGGAAGGGGCAATGGGATCTGGTCATTAAGAACAAAATCACTAGAGTAAAGCACATCTGAATTATTATTTTGCTTCTGCTGTTTACTAGCCACGAGACATCGGGTCCATACAATTACTTTCATAAGCTCAGTGTCCTCTTCTGTAAAATGGGGTTACCACAGGAGTTAAGTGAGTAGACTCCAATGACAATTGAGTCAATAGGTATGTATCATACATGTATATATTTTTTGTGTGTGGCACATAATTCTCATAGGTGTTAGCAACGATTGGTATGCAGCACACACAATATGGTAGTGGATGCTTATGGTGCTATTGACACAAATGACATTCAGAAAGAGAACTTTTCCAATTCAGACAATGGTGAGTATAGATTCCTTCATCCAGGGAAAGGCACAAAGTTGATGCTCAGTGGATGCCCATTACTTGACTAAGATATGGACATCCTTTGGAAGCCAAAATAAATGGCTATATGAAACTTAGAGTCACAGAGACACATTGGTGCAAATATTATGGACTTCCTATGCCACAGTGAGGCAGATTCTGCAGTGGTCTAGGGTGAGTGGGCCCCCAGGGAGGGAACAGGAAGGATGAGTTGTAGATAGCTCCATTCTCAAGCCTGGCTAAGGCCTTGAATAAAGATAGAGAGATTTCCAGGAAGAGCTATCCCTAGATGTCTTCCTGTATAAACAGGCCAAAGATTATTATTAAGAAGGAATTGAGTCATGATGAAACCCAGTATACCTTATTTTGATGATGACTAATTCATTCAACAAATGTTGAGGACTTACTATGGCCCTGCACTATTCTTGGCATTGGGTATCCAGCTGGGATCATAGTCGGAGTGATTTCCAGCTGCATGGGGCTGATGGTCTAACAACAGATGCAAAGAAGAGCGCAGAGGGCTCTGGAGGAGTTGAGTGGGCTATGAAGGTGCAATGAATACAGGAAAGCAGAGACAACTTCCAGGAAGGAGGAGGCCTTGGCTGAGTAGCCAGAGAAGTTAGAGATGAGCATTCCAGGCCAAAGGAACAATGTGGGGGAAGGCCCCGAGGAGGGGTGCATTTTTAAAACATTTAAAAAAAATAATCAGCCTGGAGCCAGAGCATTACTGGGAATGCGTGAAAGAATGGGGAACCCAAAGCCCTAGGAATCAAACATTTTTCCCAAGTTCACACAACAGGATGCATATCCAGGTCTGTCTGACCATAAGATGCACAATGGGCTCTATTTCATCTCACATGGTGCTCTTGGCATTGCATCCCCACAATAGCAGATGAGATGTGTGTCCTCAGGAAGCAGTTGGTGATGACGCCCTATCTTCTTTTAGGGGTCAGCTCAGATCCCTTTCTTTTAGGTGTACACTCTCATTTATCTCTAACCTTTCAGTGGCTCACATCAAAAAGCATCACACTTGAATTTCACATTCATTCGTCCTTTCCTGGGTTTCCTGCCTTTGATGTACTTAATAGCCACCTGGGTACCATTTGGAGGGTGTGTTCTTGCTATTTGGGCTTGCTAAATGTACCCTAAAGAATTCTATTTCTGTTCCATCTTTTGATTAAAATTCAAAATTAGGCAACAAACACATTTGTTTATCATGATCCTTAGAGACAGAATGATTTTCTTGTTCCCAATTTGTGTGCAGGGTAAGAAGGCTGAGATTTCACGTGGTTTTCTCTTCATGGTGCTAGGATAATATTAAATATCCTGTGAAAAGGTGGAAGTCATTTGATGCTTGGTCCAATTTAAAGGCTTTCATAGGTTTCTAACTGAAGTGAATTAATACTTGTGGAAACACCAGCACAGAGACCAGAGTGGGCTTGCTATTAACTACAATGATAGTTTTTAGTTAATGAGCACCTTCTGTAGTCCAAAGACCTTTTATTTATACATTAACAACTATCCTTACAACAATCCTGCAAAATCAGAATCATCTGCTCCACTTCATATGTGAGAACAGTGAAGGAAAGAGAAGAGAAGTAACTTTCCAAATAAAAGTGGCAGAGGCAGAATTTTCACCTTGGTCTGAAAAGATCGTACATGCCAGGTGTTCTTGACATTCGTTTATCCATTTTATGGTGGCGGCATGTTGATTTTCCCTTGGGAATCACCCCTACTGGATTTTCAATCTTCGTGATTACAAAGGGGCTGATGGGGTGTCTCAGCTTCAGGGTGGGCACATAATACCCACCTGGTCAATGCAGATACCTTACCTGCCAACCTCAGTGATTGGTTCAGGGATGGGCATATGACTCAAGTGAGCCAATAAAAACCAAAGAGTATCAGTCTCACAGAGTTGGCTGGAATTATTGGTAGGAAAGACACCTTTCTGCTCAGAACTGAATCTGGGATGATAAGTTTGCCAATTTCCATCGTTGAGAGAGCCTGCCTGAGAATGAAGCCAATATGACAACATCATTTTAGACTGTGCTGCAGATATGTTGACCCTAACGATTCCTTCTTTCTCCCCTTTTTTACACTTAAGATGTTGGTTTTGGTATTTTTTATGCTTAGGGTAGATTTTGTTTACTTGATTCATTCCATCCACTCAAATATACTATTTATTTTTTTATCACCTTTTAAGTTCTGGGGTACATGTGCAGGATGTGCAAGTTTGTTACAATATACTGTTACATAATGCATTACGCACAAGAGCAGGCTCATTAAAATACATTCTTTTATTCCTAATTTATCTGACAGCAACTCCAAGCACATCACTACTTTTACTCTTGCTGATCAAAATTCGATAAAAATAAAACCCAGATGTGGCCAAAACTCTAAATCTCCTTATTCAGAGTCCAAAAAGATCTAATTTTGGAAGTCAGCATGACTGTTTTATGAAAATATAACAAAAGCCACTTTTCCCCATCTCATTTTTTTTCCTATTTATGGGAATTTGTGTTGTGTGAACAAGTATCAATTAAGGGCTTCGGAAGCCTAATATTAAATTTCTGGGTATAAATCTAATAATTTCTGGGGCCTCATGTGGCTTGGTCTCTGCACACTCTTATTTTAAATGTACCACTTAAAAATATTGTTTAAAAAGGAACTCCAGGCCAGGCGTGGTGGCTCACGCCTGTAATCCCAGGCGTTAGCCACTTTGGGAGGCTGAGGTGGGTGGATCATGAAGTCAGAAGATCGAGACCACCCTGGCCAACATGGTGAAACCCCATCTCTACTAAAAATACACACACACACACACACACACACACACACACACAATTAGCCAGGTGTGGTGGTGCGCACCTGTAATCCCAGCTACTCAGGAGGCTTAGGCAGGAGAATCGCTTGAACCCGGGAAGTGGAGGTTGCAGTGAGCTGAGATTGCACCACGGCACTCCAGCCTGGGTGACACAGTGAGATTCCATCTCAAAAAAAAAGAAAAAAAAAAATCTCCAAACTTTACTTGGGCTTTTGAAAAATATTAAGTGAGGTCCAGTTTATAACTCACAGGATAGGGGATGCTGTGATATGCCTTCCAGATATCCCTCAGGAATTCAGGAATAAAGGACATATTATCTTAGCTTCTGGTCACACTGCTTGCTGGGAATGCTCTGCCATCAGATCCTTCAGGAATCACCTTAGTTGAGGAGGGCTGCCTCACTCAAAGTCACTCACTCTTCCTCGGACAGCCCACATTCAATAACTGATGATGGGTACCCAAGTCCAGGCCCCTCGCCCCAGATGGAAAGAGCTCTGAGGGTCATCCTGCCTTTAGAACTCCCTGCAGGGTCAGCTCAGCTGCTATCTTTCCTGTGACTATGCTGTAGCTCACCTTCTTCCTCTGCCCCAGCCTGCTCCCATCCCTTTGCCCTCCCCAGGTGTTGATCCAGTGATCCAAGTTTTCTCTGATCCATTTCTTCAATCTAGTCTCTAACTGAGGGTTTGCTTCCTAGGCCCCCCAACCTGTGACACATAGCAGTCGGTCTCAGTAGGTTTGTCCCTCTGCCACCCAATTCTCCCACACTCCAAGGCTGCTTCGTAACCTCTTACCTCAATTTCCAAATACCCTCAATAGCCTCCACCACATAATGCCTTTCTTCCTATTTCCTTCACTCCTTTTGGCCTAGAAGGATGCACCAACAGTGGTTAAGTTGTTCAATTTGACCTCTGTGGCTATGACTGTGTGTTCCTATTTTCTTTCCCACTCTGCCTTTCACTACCCATTTTCCAAATTCTGAAAAAGGATTTTTTGTTTTGGCTGCTAAAGAGATGTAAGAAACTTAGAAAAGTACATTTTCAATCACATAGGATCATAATGATGCTAAGGTTCTCTTTAGATGGCAGTAAACTCAAGTATCAAAAGAGGTAGGGGCTACAGAAACTAGTGGCATTTTGAGGTCATTAAGACAGACATGCCAGTGGAAAATTCTAAAGGTTAAGAGACGTGAGGTCCGTTTACAGACCTCACAGATTTTTACCCTCCCTTCTAAGCATTGTGGAATTCTGACATAACTGTATGGTAAAACACTTACCTTTATTTAAATAGAGTGATTGAAAGAAAAATATTGAGCTATATGTTTGGATATAAGAATGGATACGGTGAAAATTGCAATGGTCATATGCAAATAACTAATTATAGAAAACTCTTATGGGGTTGTTGTGGCGACCAAGTCAGATCATTATGTGAGCATAAACATTGTATGTCAGTGGAAGACACTTTTGCTCTTTGAAACATTGTACCATCTATTAAAGGATAGTCCTGATTCAAGAGAAGGCAATTTTCCTAATAGGACTATGAAGCCAAATATAAACTGATCCCAGAGAAATGAGATTCTTGAGAGATCACTGCCATTTGTTTTGAAATATCCTAATTATCTGGAAAGAAAAGCAGAGGCCACTCAGCAGAGTCCCCACTGTCTTGGTGAGGCTTTCCTCTGACCTGAGCCACACCATCAGCCGCTGAGGGAGGCAGCGTGCTTTCTGTGGTGACCTACAGCAGTGCCATGTTGCTCTTTGCTCCGCGAGGTGCCTGAGCAGCCTCACTGGCTCCTACCAGGCTGACCCAAGCTAGAGGCACAGCTCCTCCCCAAAGGCTGATCTGAGGTCATTCACCCAGAACTGAGGCTCATCAAAACCTAGTGAGTCATGATCAGATTTGCGTGCTAAGGAGGGAAAATAAAGAAAGAAAGGACGGAAGGAAGGAAGTAAATATAATCCAACTCTGCTCTTAGTCTCGTGGAAGATAATTACAACCAAACAAAATTAAATGTCAAAGTGCCAGACTATATTATAATTAAACAAACACTAAGCGGGTTTCGGGAACATTAAGAATGCCATCTGAACGATTCCAACAGAGCTTGTTAACGAGGAAGGCAGACACCTTGTCATTACTCCAGAACTTGGTACTGCCCATGCCTTCTAAGATGGCAGGGCAATAGAACACGGGAACTCCTACAGAGTAGAATACATTTATTTCTTTGTTTTTGGGGTAAGACAATAAGGCTCAGTAGCTACAGCCAAGATTGTGGAGTCAGTTGAAGCAGGGTTCAAAACTCACTTGATCATTTAGCATGTGCATTCTCTGTGCCTCCATTTCCTTTCTATAGAATAAGGATTAATTACAGACAGTTGTGAGGAGGGTGTGATGCTGATGCCCATGGATCCTCATTTGTAGTTAGCACTCTGTATATGTCAGCTGAGTGCTACCAAAATAATTAGCACTGACCATAGTACTTGATGCATTACTGGGGCCCTGTTTGTGCTGCAGGAGATAAAATAAAGATGAATAAACATCTAGCTATTCAGAATTTCCCAAATATAATTCAACACTTCTCTAGCAAGGTCTTGACAAGACTAACACTTGGCCTTGAGTCTTAGCTTTGATAGTCTATGCAAAACTTTTAGCTCTCTGAGGTTAGAATCCCCATTTGTTTTGTCTCAATAGAGTCCACAGCACATAGGTATGTGTTGCATTAAGAGCTGTTGACAGCCCCCATCATCAGAAGTGTAAACAGCATATTATACGTGTTTCCTCACATCTGTAACCAGTGATTTCTCTTCCAACTGACCTCACATAAAGTTTACATACCTTCAGTCCTCAGCTACTAAACATTTTCTAGTTAGTATTGGAAAAAATCTAAATTAGTTGTAGGAGGGAGAACAGCTAGAGGTGCTATTAATGTTACAGCCAGGTTATGGATTGATGTTTCTTTAGTCCAAAGGGAAGAGTTGCAAAAGAACTTTCCAGTTTGCTGGGTAAGTTCATATCCATTGTTACATTAGATTTTCACAAAAATGCTCAGAGTTCAAGCCAATGAATCTCAAATTGTGGAGCACATACTTAAAATGAGAGGTGATATTAGGTGATGTACAATATTAAATCACATTGAGTCACACCGTCAGAAAATTACTCCCTTATCAATTATTTATTAAATGTTTTTTATTACATCAAGAAGAAAGTCTCAGTTTGGCGCCACCATGTCCTTAACACCTCCATAACACTTGCTAACCTCTGAAAGAGAAGGAAGCAGGGCAGGAAGGAGAAGAGGGAAAATAATAGTCCTGTTTAAAGCATTGTGGAGTATTTGGGAAGAATTTAATGCTATTATCTTCATTGTACTTATTTTCAGAGCTATCTTCTTAAAGAAGGATATCTAGTGAATATTAAGTAAATAATAGTACAGGAGGTATCAATACAATGAAAAAATTGAGGAAGTAGGGTAGATGACTGAAATTTGTAAGCATAGTTTGTATTAGGTCATAAAGCTATAGTTGTAAGAGCTGAGGCCATGGGGTCTTCTTAAATTGGAGTCTCATGCTTTTTCCACTTCAAGCATGCCTCCTAAACTATTAAATTCAAATATAGATATGAATAGAGGGTAAGAGCTCTTCTCTCTAGTTAGAAAAATCTAAAATTGAATCCGGCCTCAACACCATGGCTATGCTTCCTTGGACAAGTTATGTAACATCTCTACATCCCAGTTTTTATCTTTTAAAAGAGGGGGAAATAAAAACAACTAACTCTCATAGGATTGCTATGGTGTTTTGATGAGAAAAATCAATGTACAGCATTTAACACAGTCCCACACACATAGTAGGAGCTCCATAAATGTCTGCTAAAAATATTGATGGAAAGGCTTAACATAAGAACTCTGCCAAATGTTTGTATATTCTACCATTTCAATGAATGGTCTTTTAACTATCATGAACTGGTTTATCTTAGTCAGGACATATTGTTCGTTCCTTTTCTAGGATAAAACCTAACCATGGTTAGGGAATTATAAGGCTTGTTCCTGAGACTGACCGGTTGAGATAAAAGAAACATAAAATTACACACTGTAGTCAAGGAAAGACATTATCATAAATAGCTAGACTTTGGGAAAAGGAGAGAGCTGATAAATTGTTCTTCATTGAATCTCAATAAAGGATGCTCTGTGTAGAGGTAAAAAATGATATTCGTGGAGGATATATATTAATATCTAAAAAATCTCTAAGAATGTTTATTGAGCACTCATTCCACTAGATGCTGAATATACAGCAATAAATAAGAGATTTAAGCCCTGCCTTCATAGTGTTGCAATAAAATGTTTAGGACTCTAGCCTGAGGGCACACAATCCTCTCTGCACTTGTTCAGGAAAAAGCATAGCTGGTAAGCAGCAAATGAGTAGGCATTAGATGACTGAATTTCAGATCCAGCATTGACTGCCCTCAAATTGATGTGATACTTTGAAGAAAACATTTTGCTTCTCTGAGTATTCATATTGATACAGAGATGTCATTAGATGTTTGATCAAGGTTTCTGAAATACTGACCCTTTAAATATACTTACAATTATTGCCATATCTATATTCTACCATATTAAGCAACACATTGATCACCACACACAGTTACCCTTTTGTGTATGTGTGTGCATATGGTGAGGACATTTAAGATCTAGTACTTAGCAAATTTCAAGTAAGCACTACAGTATTAATAACTAAAGTCACCACTGCCAGCCATTTATTAAACTATTATAGAGGAGATTTTTATGAAAGATGTTCTTCTTGGTGTCATTGTAGAGAGGAGTGCTATTTCCCATTCCTATTCTTTGCTTCATACAATGGGAGTTCTATTAGTGTAGCTCCTGGCCTCTTTTATTTATTTATTTGGAGACAGAGTCTCGCTCTGTTGCCTAGGCTGGAGGGCAGTGGTGCTATCTCGGCTCACTGCAACCATGCCTGGCTAATTTTTTGTATTTTAGAAGAGATGGGGTATCACTGTGTTGCCCAGGTTGGTCTTGAACTCCTGAGCTCAGGCAATCTGCCCACCTTGGCCTCCCAAAGTGGTAGGACTACAGGCATGAGCCACTGCGCCTGGTCCTGGCATCTTTTATTCTTTTGCTGTGCTGCTCCAGGAGAGGTGGAGTGACTTGTCTGCTTAATAAATATGGAAAAGATAAAGGACACTCTTGGTTCAGCTCTATTCTTTTCTCTTGGGAGGTGCTGCATCTTATTTTATGCTGTGTTTTCCAGTTTAACCCTTGACCTCCAGTGCTACTACTTCATTTTATTATCAATTTGTTCAGAATGCGTTTGGGTAAAGGGTGTGCTCTTTTATTATGGCTGAAATAAAACTGAATATAAAAACCATCAGAGAAACTTGATGGGAAACTATGCAATGAATAAGAAAACAGATCCTTAACTCTCGTAAACCTTAAACTCCCTAGGAGTGAAATGACTAAATGTTTCACATCTCCTAGTGTGAATATCTCTACAACACTTTCCATAAAATAATCTTCTAAAGAATTAAACCTGAAGTAAATCAAGTCTCTAGTTCTAATGAGCAGATTGTAGTAACATAGGAGATAAAGCAATGTATTAAGTGATACAAAAGAATACAACCATCCAATCCAGAATGCTGGAAATTCTTTAAAACAAACAAAAACCAAAACCCCTCCTCTCTTCAATAAGTAAATGAAAAAAAGGCAAGAGGTGGGAAAGTAGAAAACGGCACAGAGGGAAGATGGAGTAGACATAATTTTCATTGTTTCTCCTGCCAAGTACAACTAAAAACCCTAGAAATTATATATAAAACACACATAAGGCGACTCCGAAAGGAGGATAAAAAGGCAGATTGGCCAGGGACCTTGGCACTGATGAATAGACACAGTGGTGTGTTCCCCGAGATTTCTTTTTGCCTTATACATCTCAGACGGGGAGATGGAAAAGCCAGCAATCTGGAAATACCAATGAGGGCAGACAGAGTAAGTTCCAACAAAAGCCTTCTCTTTCTAGACAAAGGACCAAGAAAAGAACAACCTGGCAAGGAAACTTTAAGAATATAGCTAGTCTATGCCAGTCAAACACCACTGAAAACAACTGTGGCCCTACTTCCATCTGTGCCAGCACAGGTCAAGTGGGAAACCTAGACTTCCAAATTCACCAGGCTGTAATGGAGAACCCTAACTACTCCCTCACTCTCACTTCCAAATCCAACCTGGGTGGTGTCAGAGAAGGTTGAGTAGGGAGCCAGGACTTTCATGCCTTTGGGCAGTAACGATGGCCCTGGGAGAATACAGAAGATCACCTTGGGAGCCTGGATTTCCATCCACACTCAGCAGTCATGAGGCACCCCTCCTGCTGGAGTTGTATCAGTGGAAACCTAGTACAGTTAGGTTATGGGCAAATATAATACAGTTTCCTTCCCTTCTTGAGTTTTCTAAATTATGTTTGATGGTGAAAATAATAACATTGTCTGATGTAGTTGTAAGTGTATTCAAAAGAAATGTTTAAAATAATATAAACTGGGAATATAAAAGAAAAGCAGAAGGAGGTAAGTTTTCTGTACTTTACTTGAAATGGTAAAATGTTGACACTAGTAGATTTGGTAAGTTGTGCGTAAATAAATGCCTGAAGGAACCCCTAAAAATGCCATACAAAGATGTACACTTAAAAGCATTAGTGTAAATCAAAATGAAATTTAAAAAGATGTTTCAGTAATCCACAGGAAGGCAGGAAAAAGGAAGAAGGGAAACAATAAACAGAGGGAGTCAGAGAAACAATACACAGAGGGAATCAACAGAAAACAAGAAATAAAATGGCAGGCTTTAACATATGAATAGTAACATTAAATGTAAATGGCCTAAATACACCAATTACAAGAAAGACATTGGAAGAACAGATTAAAATACATTACCCAACAATATGCTATCTAAAAGAAATTCACTTCAGCTATAAAAATGTAGGCATGTTGAAAGTAAAAGAATCTTTAAAGCAGTTTTTTCCAGTTCTGTGAAGAAAGTCATTGGTAGCTTGATGGGGATGGCATTGAATCTATAAATTACCTTCAGCAGTATGGCCATTTTCATGATATTGATTCTTCCTATCCATGAGCACAGAATGTTCTTCCATTTGTTTGTGTCCTCTTTTATTTCGTTTAGCAGTGGTTTGTAGTTCTCCTTGAAGAGGTCCTTCACATCCCTTGTAAGTTGGATTCCTAGGTATTTTATTCTCGTTGACGCAATTGTGAATGGAAGTTCACTCCTGATTTGGCTCTCTGTTTGTTATTGGTGTATAAGAATGCTTGTGATTTTTGCACATTGATTTTGTATCCTGAGACTTTGCTGAAGTTGCTTATCAGCTTAAGGAGATTTTGGGCTGAGACAATGGGGTTTTCTAGATATACAATCACATCATCTGCAAACAGGGACAATTTGACTTCCTCTTTTCCTAATTGAATACCCTTTATTTCTTTCTCCTGCCTGATTGCCCTGGCCAGAACTTCCAACACTATGTTGAATAGGAGTGGTGAGAAAGGGCATCCCTGTCTTGTGCCAATTTTCAAAGGGAATGCTTCCAGTTTTTGCCCATTCAGTATGATATTGGCTGTGGGTTTGTCATAAATAGCTCTTATTATTTTGAGATACGTCCTATCAATGCCTAATTTACTGAGAGTTTTTAGCATGAAGGGCTGTTGAATTTTGTCGAAGGCCTTTTCTGCATCTATTGAGATAATCATGTGGTTTTTGTTTTTGGTTCTGTTTATATGCTGGATTACGTTTACTGATTTGCATATGTTGAACCAGCCTTACATCCCAGGGATGAAGCCCACTTGATCATGGTGTATAAGCTTTTTGATGTGCTGCTAGATTCGGTTTGCCAGTATTTTATTGAGAATTTTTGCATCAATGTTCATCAGGGATATTGGTCTAAAATTGACTCATCTGACAAAAGGCTAATATCCAGAATCTACAAAGAACTCAAACAAATTTACAAGAAAAAAACAAACAACCCCATCAAAAAGTGGACAAAGGATATGAACAGACACTTCTCTAAAGAACACATTTATGCAGCCAACAGACACATGAGAAAATGCTCATCATCACTGGCCATCAGAGAAATGCAAATCAAAACCACAATGAGATACCATCTCACACCAGTTAGAATGGCGATTATTAAAAAGTCAGGAAACAACAGGTGCTGGAGAGGATGTGGAGAAATAGGAACACTTTTACACTGTTGGTGGGACTGTGAACTAGTTCAACCATTGTGGAGGACAGTGTGGTGATTCCTCAGGGATCTAGAACTAGAAATACCATTTGACCCAGCCATCCCATTACTGGGTATATACCCAAAGGATTATAAATCATGCTGCTATAAAGACACATGCACACATATGCTTATTGTGGCACTATTCACAATAGCAAAGACTTGGAACCAACCCAAATGTCTGTCAATGATAGACTGGATTAAGAAAATGTGGCACATATACACCATGGAATACTATGCAGCCATAAAAAGGATGAGTTCATGTCCTTTGTAGGGACATGGATGAAGCTGGAAACCATCATTCTCAGCAAACTATCACAAGGACAAAAAACCAAACACCACAAGTTCTCACTCATAGGTGGGAACTGAACAATGAGAACACTTGGAGACAGGAAGGGTAACATCACACACTGGGGCCTTTTGTGGGATGGGGGGAGGAGGGAGGGATAGCATTAGGAGATATACCTAATGTAAATGATGAGTTAATGGGTGCAGCACACCAACATGGCACATGTATACATATGTAACAAACCTGCACGTTGTTTACATGTACTTTAAAACTTAAAGTATAATAATAAAAGAAAGTAAAAGAATCGAAAAAGATATACAAACAGTAATCAAAAGAAAGAAAGAGTAGCAATATTAAAATGAGATAAAGTAAACTTCACAGTAAAGAAAGTTAACAAAGACAGAAAGAGACATTACGTAAGGCCATAGAGTTTAATCCAAGAAGACATAGCAGTTCTAAATGTGTACGTACCAAAAAACAGAGCTACAAACTTCCAGTTGAAGCAAAAACCAGTAGAACTGAAAAGAGAGAAAGGCAAATCCACAATTGTTGTTAGGGACATTAACACCTCCTTCCAATAACTGATGAAACAACTAGAAGGAAAAAGGGCAAGGCTATAGAATAACTCAAGAATATCACCAACCAACAGAATCTAATCAACATTATGGAACTCTTCACCAAACGACAGCAGAATACATATACTTTTCAACAGCAGTATACACATACTTTTCAAGTTCCTATGAACACATACAAAGACAGGCCATATCCAAGGCCATAAAACAAAACTCAACAAATTTAAAAGAATTAAAATTTTACAGAATACTCAATGAAACCAAACTAGAAATTCAGTAACAGAAATGTAACATAAAAATTCCCCCAAACACTTGGAAACTAAAAAAACACTACGCATGCTACATTTATGATTTTCAAAAAGTCTCACAAGAAATTTTTAAAATACATTGAATTGAATGAAAATAAAAACACAACATTATCACAATGTGTAAAACACATTTTGTGTATTCTTAGCGCCCAGTGCTAAGAAACATGCTTACAATACAAACTACTTACATTAGAAAAGGTTTTTAGAATCCTAAATCAGTAATCTGAACCATCACACTGCAAGATTCTTTAAAAAAAGGGAGCAAAATAAATCCGAGACAAGGAAAAGGAAGCAAATAATTAAAATAACAATATAAATAGATAACAGTAGAAAAAAAAGGAGAGGTGGCATATATTACTAATACTAGAAATGAGACAGGGTATATATCACTACAGATCCTGCAGATGTCAAGAGAGTAAGATAATACAGGCGTATCTCCAGGAAGATTTTATGTGGAAAGGCAAAGGAATGAGAATAACTAAAACAATGTTGAAAAAGAACAGAATAAAATGAGAGAAATCAGTTTACCCGATTTCAAGACTTATTACATACTTATAGTTATCAAAACTCCAATATTGGCAGAGGGGAAGACATATAAATAGAATACAGTAGAGAACCCAGAAATAGACCAAAGCAAATATGTTCAACTGATTTTTGACAAAGTTGCAAAAGGAATTCAAAAGAAAAAGAATAGCCTTTTCAACGAATGGTGGCAGAGCAACTGGGCATCCACAGACAAAAAATGAACCCCAATCTAAACATAAACTGAATGATTAATATATGTTCGTTTATAATTCTACTGTCTCTATTTTTCTGTGTGTTTACAAAGGTCCATAATAGAGTTTAAAGAGAGAAAGAATTTGAAGGAAATCCCTTCCCCACTATATAATTGAATGTTATTTATTGCTATAACTCTGGACACTCAAAGTTACATTATAAAATATTATACTAGATCAATTATAAGCACTTGTGTAGTTTATAGCATTAGTATACTAAATACCTATAATTTATATACAAAAATACATGTGGAATTATCCCTTGTTGAAAATATTTCACTATATTATATAATTTTCTTTCTAAAGTTTTTATGCTCATAATAAATGCAATATGAGTTTATAGGTCAACACTAAAAATTCATAATCTGAATTTTGATTCTTTACTTTCTGAACCAATACAACTTCTTATTGAGCTTGATCTATTAATATTTAATGTTTAATGTCCTGGGGAAAAAAAATCTTATGCTCATTTATTCTTATATGCTAAATTTCCTATACTCTCCTAATTTCCATTATACTTGTTTTATTAAAGATTCAACTTGGCAGTAAGAGGAAAAATCATGAAACATAGAACATTCTGAATAACTCTACAGTGCTCTGCTAAATATAAAATCATGTAATTAATGTTTTTGTTTAATAACATAGATCCCAATTTTCTAGAGAACTATGTCTTCATGAAGCAGGGTTTAAAAAAAAATCTAAGATGTATCTCACTTGGATTGTTCCATCCTTGCTGGTTGATTCTAATTTTTTTAACCTTTTATTTGGTAGTATACTGAAAGAAAGATCTTAACTCAAAGTATGGGATTTCATAAAAGATGATAGGTTGGCATGACTTACTGAAATTTGCTATTGTCCTGAAGCTATTTTACTGTACCTTTCCAGGCTGTCAGTTCTGCTTAAACCTGATAATTACAAAATAAGGCTTCTTTTCTTATCTTAAAGTGACTTCTAACATAGGAGCAAGTACCTCTTAAACCTAGAACTGTACATTTCATCTATTTAAGCCTCAAGAGCCTGGAGAACCACTGGCTAAAAATCCAGTTACTAAAATGCCACATCCTGTTAAGAAATTTTGGATGAAAACTTTATTTCTGCTGCTTTTAAGTAAATTGAGATTTATTTCTTATGTGCTCTTTCTTAAACATTTAACTCATTTAGTAGCAGATGTGTTTCAGAATCTATTAACATGACTTTAGTCTTGGATTTTATTTTAACCTTTTTGATAAAAACTTAAAAATGAAATCATTTCCTCAACTTACACATAGCTACATCAGTTGTACTTGGGAAAAATGGGATGTTGAGGAGAGAATGTTAAGGAGAGAAATTAGTGTAAGGCACGAAACTCACTGCAATAAAAATACAATGTTGGCATGACTCTTTAAGGTTTTGTTATGCACCAGGAGCCATTTTATGCTCTAGGAATACAGTAGAGAATAAAATACGTATGGTTCTTGTAAAGCACACATTTTAGTGGGGGAAAGAGTCAATAATCAAATAAAGAAAAAATATCAGACAGTAACTAGTGCCATGAATCAAACAAAAAGAAAATGATAGAGACAGGGGCTACTCTAGATGAGACAATCAATAATTATTACTCTAATAAATTAGCACCTTAACTAAAGCCTGAATGAGAAGAAAGAGCCAATCATGTGAATATCTTGGGAGAGGTGGGTGAGGAACAGGTCTGAGAGTTCAGCAAGTGCAAAGGCACTGGGGTAGAAACTTTTGCCCCTTTACAGAGACAAAAAGAAGCCCAGAGTGGTGAAAGAATAGTGACTAATGTAGAGAGAAGCCTATAATGAGGTAGAGAGATGAGAAAGCAGTCTTATCATATAGGATGTTATAGGCCAGGATAAACAGTATTTTATCCTAAGTAAGGGGACGCCATTAGAGGTTTTTGAAAGGGGAGTGATGTTAACTAATGCAAGTTATAACAAGATCATTCTTGCATATGTGTGGAGAACAGATTTTAGAGAGGTAAAACCAGAAGTTTAAAAGCAAACTTAGAGAAGACAAAACTAGAATGACTTACAAGATTGTAGCAGGAACCCTCTTGAGAGATGGCAGTGGCTTGGCCTAGGATGAGAATAGTGAACACACAGAGAAATAGATGGATTTCAGATGGGCCCAAAAAGTTCTATTGAGAATATCTGCTGATGAATTGGGAAGACAAGGGAGAAAACAGAAGAGAAACCAAGGCTGACTCCTAAGTTTGGGGCTTGTTTAGTTGAGTGGTTGGTGGTGCTACTTACTGACAGCAGAAGAATACTGGAGGAGAAGCAGGTTTTAAGGTGGAAAGCAATACTTTCTTCTTCAACATATTAATTCCTAGATGACTTTAGACACTCAAGTGGACATGTTTGGTGAATTATTGCACACTCATAACTGGAGTTTAAAGGGCAAGTAAAGGACAGAGATAGATACTTTGGACACACTGACATCTAGACAGTAGTTTTTAAAAGTAGGAGTAAATAAAATCACTATACTAATTTTTACTGTTATTATACTTTAAGTTCTAGGGTACATATGCACAACATGCAGGTTTGTTACATAGGTATACATGTGCCATGTTGGTTTGCTGCACACATCAACTCATCATTTATATTAGATATTTCTCCTAATGCTATCCCTCCCCCAGCCCCTACTCTATAACAGGCCCCAGTGTGTGGTGTTCCTTGCCCTGTGTCCATGTGTTCTCATTCTTCAATTCCCACCTATGAGTGAGAACATGCAGTGTTTGGTTTTCTGTCCTTGTGATAGTTCGCTGAGAATGATGGTTTCCACCTTCATCCATGTCCCTGTAAAGGACATGAATTCATCATTTTTTATGGCTGCATAGTATTCCATGGTGTAGATGTGCCATGTTTTCTTAATCCAGTCTATCATTGATGGACATTTGGGTTGGTTCCAAGTCTTTGCTGTTGTGAATAGTGCTGCAATAAACATACGTGTGCATGTGTCTTTATAGTAGCATGATTTATAATCCTTTGAGTATATAACCAGTAATGGGATGGCTGGGTCAAATGGTATTTCTAGCTCTAGATCCTTGAGGAATCGCCACACTGTCTTCCACAATGGTTAAACTAATTTACACTCCCACCAACAGTGTAAAAATGTTCCCATTTCTCCATATCCACTCCAGCATCTGTTGTTTCCTGACTTTTTAATGATCGCCATTCTAACTGGTGTGAGATGGTATCGCATTGTGGTTTTGATTTGCATTTCTCTGATGACCATTGATAACCAAAACAGCATGATACTGGTACAAAAACAGACATATAGACCAATGGAACAGAACAGAGGCCTCAGAAATAACACCCCGCATATACAACCATCTGATCTTTGACAAACCTGACAAAAACAAGCAATGGGGAAGGGATTCCCTATTTAATAAATGGTGCTGGGTAAACTGGCTATACTAATATTAAACATAATTTGAGGGAGGCTGTGTAGAGTAGAATGTAACTATAAACTTACTAGCAAATTTGATGTTAGGCGCTTTCATTTTCAAAAACTATATCCAAAATATCATATGTATGTAACTGGAAACCCTGAAAGATTTGAAGACTTGGGATATAAAAGTGATTTGATCATACAATAGAATTTGGATTATTTAAATTCTTTTTTTAACTTTTATTTTAGGTTCAGGGGTATATGTGCAGGTGTGTTATATAGGTAAACTCTATGTCACAGAGGCTTAGTGTACAGATTATTTAATCACCCAGATAATAAGCATAGTACCTGACAGGTAGTTTTTTGATCCTCTCTCTCTTCCCACACTCCACCCTCAAGTATACCGTGGTGTCTGTTGTCCTCTTTGTGTCCATGAGTTCTCATTGTTTAGCTCCCATTTATAAGTGAGAATATGCAGTGAGAATAAATGTGATTCATCACATAAACAGGACTAAAGACAAAAACCATGTAATTATCTCAATAGATGCAGGAAAGGATTTGGATAAAATTCAACATCACTTGATATTAAAAAAAAAAAACCCTCAGCAAACTAGGCATTAAAGGAACATATTTCAAAATAATAAGAGCCATCTATGACAAACCCACAGCCAACATCATACTGAATGGGCAAAAGCTGGAAGCATTCCCCTTGAAAATTGTAGTGGCTGGTAATGGCCTTTCCTTTCCATATTTAGCACTACTTTAGAAACTTCTCGTAAGGTAGGTCCAGTGGTAAAAAATTCCCTCAGCATTTGCTTGTCTGAAAAGGATCTGATTTCTCCTTCACTTATGAAGCTTTGTTTGGCTGAATATGAAATTCTTGACTGGAAATTTCTCTCTTTACCAATTCTGAACATAGGCCACCAATCTCTTCTGGATTATATGGTTTCTGCTGAAAGGTCCACTGTTAGCCAGATGGGGTTCCCTTTATAGATGACCACCCCCTTCTCTCTAGCTGCCTTTAACATTTTTTTTTCTTTCATTTCAACCTTGAAGAATCTGATGACTGCGTGTCTTGGGGATGGTCTTCTTGTGTAGTATCTTGCAGGGGTTCTCTGCATTTCCTTAATTTGAATGTTGACCTCTCCAGAGAGGTTGGGAAGTTTTTACAGATATCCTGATACATGTTTTCCAAGTTGCTTGCTTTCTTCCCATCACTTTCAAGGATACCAATCAGTCATAGATTCGGTCTTTTTACATAATCCCATCATTCTCAGAGGTTTTGTTCATTTTTTAAAATTATTTTTTTCTTTATTTTTCTCTGAGTTAGTTTGGAGAGCAAGTCTTCAAGCTCTGAGATTCTTTCCTCAGCCTGGTGTATTTTGCTGTTAATACTTGTGATTGCATTATGAAATTTTTGTAGCATGTTTTTCAGCTCTATCAGATCAGTTTGTTTTTTTCTTATGATAGCTATTTTGTCTGTCAGCTTTTATATCATTTTATTGTAATCCTTAGATTCCTTGAATTAGGTTTTAACTTTCTTCTGAATATCAATAATCTTTGATCCTATTCATATTCTGCATTCTGTTTCTGTCATTTCAGCCATTTCAGCCTAGCTAAGTACCCTTGCTGGGGAACTAGTGTGGTCTTTCAGGATTAGAAGGCACTCTGGCTTTTTGAGCTGCCAGAGTTATTGCACTGATTCTTTTTCATCTATGGTGGGATGATTTCCTTTAACTATGGTGTAATTTGAGTAGCCAGTAAACTTCTTTCCTGGATGTTTTTAGAGGGCTGGGTGGTTTTGCAGGGGGTTTGTAGCTGAGTTCTCACCCTTGGTTTCACAGTGGAGTACATTATCAAAGGATTTTTGGTGTTGAAGTTTGGGCTGTGATCCACTAGATAAGCATAATGGCCAGTTGGTAGGCTCTTGTTCAGCCACATGGCTCAGCTGTGCTCTTTCTCAGTGCTCTGAGAGTGTGGGCTCCTCTCCCACTCAAGTGCTAGCTGCAGATCTTTGCTTGACGCTTCTGGGCTGCACTTTGCAGCCCTGGGGCGAGCTCACGCTTTATGTTTTCACCCCAGCTTGGAGGCAGCAGGGGAAAGGATCTTGGCAGTGGTTGTGGCAGAGGACTTTTCACCTATCTCATTGGGCTCTATCCCAGAGAGATTCAGCGCCGCTGTTAATCAGTGTGATCAGCCTGGGGTGGAACTGCCGTACTGTGGGCCCAACCCAGGGGCAGCTGTGCCTTGTGATGAGCGAGCGTTGTGGGGGAAAGGGGGATAGGCGAAACAGACTGGCCTCTCTCCTTAGGACAACTGCAGCTTGCTGGAGTCATGGTTAAAGCACCCAGGGTCTTTGCTACTTCCCCAATCCAGGGGCAGCAAAGACAGTATCACTGCAGTGGCAGAGGGGCTTTCGGTTCTCTCTGGGAGCTCCATCTCAGAGATACAGAGAGCCACTGCTACTGGAAATGTTCAGCCAGGGATGGGGTGGCTGTGCTGCTGGCTCAAGCTGGGGCCTTCACTTGGTGAGGAGCAGGGGATGGAAGGCTCACAGGAGGGGTGACTGGACTCTTGTCTATGGTGACTGTGTCATGCTGGACATAGTCTTTGTTTTTATATGTTTTTGTTTTTCCTCAGATTGAGGGTGGCAGTGGCAGAGGGGCTGTTGGTCACCTCTGAGAGCCCTTTCCCAGGGAAACATAGAGCCTCTACCTGTGGATATACTCAGCCATCATGGGATGGCTTTTCTGTGGTCCCAAGCCGGAGGCTCAGTCCGGTGAAGAGTGGGGATTGGGGGCTTGCAGGGAAGAGAGACTGGGCTCATCTCTGTATGGTGGCTGCTGTGTGTGGGAAATGCCAGCATAGCAACCAGGTTCTTTGTTCCTTCCCCATCCTGAGGGTGGTTAGGGCGGTACTACTGCAGCTCCAGTGGCAGACGGGCTGTGGGTTGTCTCTGTGATTTCCTCCTCAGTGAAATGTAGAACCACCTCTGACTAAAGTGTTGAGGTGGGGCCAGAGTGGTTGTGCTAGAGTCTCTGGTCCGGGGTCCCACTCAGCGAGGAGAAGTTGGAACGAGGACTCAGGTGGAAAAGAGTCTGGCCACTTCTCTGTGGGGCAGCTGTGCTGCGCTGGGGAGCTGTATCAGTCTCGAATCACCACGCACCTTCTAGAACCTGAGGGCAGCAGCAATTAGGGCTGCAGGGCAGCAAAATAGTGGCTTGCATCTCCCTCTGGGAGCTCCGTCCCAGGGAAGTCAGAGCTGCTACTGGCCTGAAAGCCCAGGCAGTAGGTGGCTGGAGTCCCAGGCCAGTGGGCCGTATCCTGCAAGGTGAAACCTAAAGTTCATCACTGCTCAGACTCATGAAATTTGCCTCTTTCCCAGAGATGTGCAAGGGAGCCTGACCTCCCCCAGTGCCACAGCTGCAGTGGCTACTGCCAGGATGCCTGGGGATCCAAGGTTCCTGGGACTCCATGTGTGCATGAGTGGCTTCTCTGCCCAGATTCCACACAGCTCTCGGTGTCAGTCTGGAGGCCCCTGTGGGTTGGGCTCACAGGGGGATCTCCTGAGCCCAGGGTTACAAAAGTCCATGGTAGAAGTGTGGGTTCCTGGGAACTCTCACTCACTCATCATTTTTCCAAGGTATGGGGGCCTCCTCTGGCTCTGTGCCATCCCAGGTGGGTGGTCGTCTTGTCTCATTCCTCTCTTTCCTTGGTGGGTTGTTTCCTGATGAATCCCAATGTGTCCACCTGAATGTTCCAGTTAAAGGTCTAGTGTTTACTCACCACCCTTTCTTCTGTCCGTGAGAGCAGTGCCTGCTAGCTCCTTCTAGTCAGCCATCTTGGCTCTCCCCCGTATTTAAATTCTAATTCAACAATAGAGATTAGAGGATATTTTCTGGGTTTATGAATCCACTGTATTTATATAGGAGTCTTTCTCTAACTCAATACTGTAAATTTTTACAAGGTTCTCACCTGTGAATTCAAAGTTTAACCTGATAGCATAAAATATAAAATTACTCCTTGCTGTCCCCAGCGGGTCTGGATATCTAAACAACCTCAAAATTGCAGGAGAGTAGAAGATATTATTTTGTAACCCACAAAGTGCTTAGAGATCCATTAGAAATTATGCCCCCAGCCTAAAAATTTCCAGCTATGCCCACAATCATAGACAAAAGGCCATGTGGTATTTGTCCATTTTAAACACCACAGTATACAATTACCACAGTTAAGTTTCAGCGTAGTTTTTTGGGCGAGCACAAATTCCACTTTTCAGACATCTACAGAAGTAAGATTATGAAATTCTATTAAGAGGAAGTATCCAATAGATTCTTTACTGGCACACTAGACAGCTTGTCAGTGTGTTTTTTGAAAACTCACCTAAGAAACAACGAAAGGATTAAATAAATCCCAGATAGGGACAGAGTCAATCCTTTCAGAGCACTCTCAAGGGCCTGATTTTCTAAATGAAATCTTGCCAAATTTAAAATACCATTGTTCCCATCTTGGGCTAGCTTTGGAAAAAAACATCTTCCATAGGGCAGAGAACTGCCTCCCCTAGGGAAGCTTTTAGAGGATAAAGGGGGATTAACATGTCCACTTCATGTGGACATCTACAAATTTATCTCTCATTTACGTATCTCCTTCAGCTGTCTAGCTGCTTGCTGATTATGTGCACTATAAAAAATCAGAAAGAATGTGGATTATCTACAAGGACAGAGCCTCACAAACAGGTTTTAAATGTTATTCCCTGCTTTAGACAGTAAGATTCAAATGAAGTAACCCAAAATGGTTCATTCATGACCCTCTTTTCAAAATGGTCATGAGATAAGACGAGAACCTGAAGAAGCTCCAAGAATCTTTGGATTCCATAGGTAAGGAAGAAAATTCTTCTTAGTCTTCATGAACTCAAATCAACCTCAGAATTCCATACAGTGTTAAAGAAACAGAAAGGGAGTCTAAAAATGTTCTAGAAATGTAAGTAAAATATGGTATTAGCTGATTGATTGTTGTCCTAACTACAATTAAATAAAAAATAATGACATGGAAGGCTTTGAGAGCAATGTCCCCTCTCTGCTTCACCTTCACACCAGTGGGTGGTGGTTTGTTAAGAGACAACAACAAGACAAAGACAGCAGAGTGGAAAATTGATTCCCTCTTAGGAAGCTTGAATACCAGGTTCCAAACTTTAAAGGATTGGATTGGTGCATCCAGTGGGAAAACACAAATATTAAAATGTTTTAGAAAAGTAAAAGATAAAGAAATATCACATAGCTTATGTTATTTGGCCATAAGCATTTAATTGTTTTAACCTTTCAATTGATTTTATGTTGTTTTTGCAGGTACATATATTCTCTGAGATCTAGTTTCCCTATACTGGGTGCTCCTCTTTCCACACTTAACTCCCTCCTCCATTTTGCAGACTCTATCAATTTGCTCAGGCTGCCACAGTAAAATGATTTTGACAACAGAAATTTATTTTCTCAGAGTTCTGGAGGCTGGAGTCCAGGATCAAAGTGTCAGCGGAGTTGGATTCTCCTAAGGTCCCTGTCCTTAGCTTGCAGATAGCCACCCTCTTGTTGCCTCTTCACATGGTCGCCTTTTGTGCATGCATGTTCCTGGTGCCTCTTTCACTTCCTAAAAGGACACCAGTCATATTGGATTAAGTTCCCACTCTAAGGGCCTCATTTTAACTTAAACTCATCTTTAAAGACCTTACCATTAAATACAGTGACATTCTGAGATATTGGGGGTTAAGACATCAAATTGTGAATTTTGCAGATACATGATTTAGCTCATAACACAGACCATGAGTACAGAGGATTTATTTCTCCCTATCTTGACAACGACAGCATCTTCATGTAAGGTGTCCTTCTCAACTCTAAGAAATGTCCTGGTTGAAGCTTTGTGTGAATGTCTGTCAACAACACAATCACTTGTCAAATCTTCACAATCTGACTTGAAGCAACACTGTATAAATAAAATACCTCTTTCCAAAGCTGTCAGTAAACTTCTTCAGCCAAAATCAAAGGCCATTTTTTTCATTCTATCTTTCCTGGTTCAGTCTGTAGCATGGCACACCATCACTGCCACCTCTGATTGAAAATATGATCCTTCCTTAATGACCATGGCTTTATACTCCACAGAACTCTTTGTTATCCGTTCTCCTAATTTGGCTTCTCTGAGGTCCAGATTCACTCTTCTGGCCTGTTCCTTCCCCATTAATCTTAAGAAAATCTTGTCCCTTTAAGTAACTCAATCATTGCCTTTTTCACAAGTGGCCCTGCAGTGACATCTCCAGACTTGAATTGCCTCAGAACTTGGGTCTTTTACATCCAACTTGAAGCTCTTCATCTTCAATTTTCTCAACTGGAACTCAGCATATGCAACATCACATTCCTCTTTCATTCAAACTAGCGCCCTTTCCTGCACTCTTTCTCTGCTTCCCTGTAAGACACTCAGCTCAAAGCCTGGCATTACCACTGGTCACTCATTAATGTATTATCCAAGTATTTACTGAACCTCTGCTGGGAAGCAGACAATGTGCTAACCAAGGCAGATACCTGTGAATCAAACGGGCATAGTCCTCAGCTTTGCAATTGCTCTTGGTCCAGGCAAACACCTCTCTCTTTGATGCTTCATAGCCTGTCACTAAATTCTATAAATCCTCCTTCTAAACATCATGCAGGCTCATCTCTACTTTTTAAAAATTTCTTGCTGCCAAAATCAATGTCTTGTTTCTCATTACATCAGTTTTTATCACACTGAGATTGCTGTAATAATCTCTAAACTGATCCTATGCCTCTAATTTCCATTTTACTTGATCCTTACCACCCAGTCTCTCTAGAATATCACGGCAATACTAGCCTTTAGCTACTAGTATTATCACTGTCACTTCCTGCAGAAAATCTTGAGTGTGCTTGCCCTCTTAAAAATAAAATCTGAACTTCAGATCTGGGGAAATGGGAAGAAACATGTAGGGTTTGAGTTATTATTGTATTACTTAAAAGCTTTATGTTCCCAGGAAAGTCTCTTACCATCTCTGGGCCTGTTTCCCTGGTTGAAATATTAGGATTAAAATTGGTAACTAGCTCATGAATTATTTAAATTATAATTCAAGGCCAGGTGCAATAGCTCACACCTGTAATCCTAGCACTCACCCTAGGAGGCTGAGGCAGGCAGATCACTTGAGCTCACAAGTTTGAGGCCAGGCTGGGCAACGTGGCAAAACCCCATGTCTACCAAAAATCTAAAAATTAGCTGGGCGTGGTGCATGTTCCTGTAGTCTCAGCTACTTTGGAAGTTGAGGTGGGAGGGTTTGAGCCTGGGAGGTGGAGGGTGCAGTAACCCAAGATCGCAGGACTGCACTCCAGCCTGGGAGACAGAGGAAGATCTTATCTCAAATAAATAAATAAATAAATAAGTAAATAAAATAATTCAACAGTGATGCTTAGATGATATTTTCCAAACTTCTGAATGTACTGTATTTATGTAGGAGTCTTTCTCTAACTCAACACTCTGAATTTTTACAAGATTCTCACTTATAAATTCAAAGCTCAACCTGGTATTATAAAATATAAATTACTTCTTACTTTCCCCAGTGGGCCTGGATAATATCTAAACAATCTCAAATTTGCTGGGGAGTTTGTAACCCCAAAAGTGCTAGGAGATCCATCTTGAAGTTTTGCATCTGGCCTAGAATTTCCAGGTATGCCCACAAATTATAGACAAAAGGCAAAATGGTATTTGTCCATTTTAAACATATAGTGTGCACAGCTCACAGGGTTATTATGAAGGATACTGGCACACACTATTGCTACTGCCACCACCACCACCTGGTCTACCAGCTAATGTTTATGAAGTACCTAATATGCCAAGCACTGTGATTATTATTGCTCATTTAATCTTCAGTCTGTACACTAACTGTGTGACCTTGGGGCAAGTTTCTTAACCTTTCAATGGCTCAGGTGTTTTTATTTTCAAAATGAGGTGTTATAAAGAATGGATGTGATTTATGCAAAAATTACAGTACCTGGCACAGAGTCAGTTCTCAAGAATGGCACTATGACTCTTACTCAGGACCACTCATTGTAACTCTTTGATAGAAACTATAAAAATAAGGGTCTCACAAGTGTAGCCATCTCCTACTTTCTAAGCTGGATTGGTGACCTGCCAGCAAGAAGGAATGGTGTCTTATATTGGTTTATTTTCTTAGCAGGAGCAAACAACATAGAAAACCATTCCTCAATAAATGACAAAGGATGAATCACTAGGTAAAACTGTTATAAAGTGCACACACTTTATATGAAATTATGCTCCAGAAAGTTTCCTAGAGTGGCTTTTCTTCTCTGGTTTATATTACACTTGGCCTTTTTCCTTACATAACATACTGAAGTTGTTTACTTCTAGTCCTATTATTGTAGTGATAAAGATCATCTAAATTTATTTGAAACCATAAATGTTCCTCTGATGACCCCTCCCAAGAGAAAATTAGCATTTTAGGAGAAAAATAAACCTATAGGGAAAAAACTCCTCGGTTTTGTTCCAAGAATGTCTTGTAAAGATTTAGATTTTATTTGAATTCAATACATAACCAGAGATTACATATGGGTTAATGAGTACCAGAATTAAAGCTAATTAAGATTCTGTCTCTTTTTCAGAAAATAAAATGCATTCAGCATAATTCAGTCTTCCAAATCTTTTATTGATATAATTACTAAATGCAAATATTTGTGAATTGCACAGGCAATGTTCAGTATTATTTAAAATAGCAAAGAGCTATTGCTGCAGCAAAGGAAAGAAGGGAATAGAACATCAAAAGCTTCCCACAGATCATTTGTTCACCATGTTTATGTGAGAAATAATCAGAATATTAGGTGTGTCCCTGTTAATGGACTCATCACTCTGAAGTGGTTCCAAGGTCAACATGTTCACATTGCTTTTCAGCTGAATAGAAAATGTAATAAAAGAATGTTTTTGTCTATCCCATTTTACACACACACACATGCACACACATATATATCGCCTTAGAAGAAATATGTATCTTTTGAATAAATACAGGTCCTTTCTGCCCTGGATAACATTTTTTTCCTCAAATTAATGAAAAGAGAAGTGAATATATTTCTTTAAAAGGGAACTGAATTTATTTCTTTCCTCTTTCAGTATCTTTCAAAGAAATATATCCTTGTGATATTTTTGTCAACAAATTGTAAGGCTAAAATTCTTGTCAGTAATTCTTCAGTTTTATTTCCGCATGTTAACTTTTAATTAACCAAATTTAAAATTAAATTTCCTATGCGAACCTCTATGTAGACACCTACAATGTAAAACAGATAATAGCAACGGTGCTCAAATCAAAGCTTCCTTTGGGGTGGGAGTGCTGAAGCGTCGCTACTCTCCCCCACCACAACCCACTCCCACGTCCAGTCAGGAAGAATCCCTATGGAACCCTGGGGACCCATGGAACCCCACTTAAATACCTTTAAGTTCGAAAGTATATTTTTCTGGTTGTTGAATACAACCTTCAAAATTATGATGTCATTTGGTAGAATCTGAGAGGTAAATTACAAACTGTACAGTTGAACTTCATCCCTCCGCCAATATCCTGCACTTCAGCTGACATTAGCTGTGTTGGAAAGCCACAGCCCTCTGCTGGTATGTGTGTGCTCTGCAGCCAGCTAATCCTCCCTAAATAGTTTCTGTAATTACTGATCTTAAGTGATCACTCCCTTTTTGTGTACTTGTGCAAATTGTTTTTAGACTCTCCAAAGTCAACTTTTTCATTTATCTCTATTTTTAATGTCGTTTCATTAAACTTGGCCCCTATTTCAATTTATTCAGGTCACTTGAGACCATATTTCAGCCACCGAGGATATTCATTTATCCTGTAACCTAATTTCATTTATAGGATTGATGAGGTTAACTTCTTTAACATAGAGCACATCCCACGTCCCACATCCCACATCCCATATCATGCCTACTGAATCATAATCTCCAATGGCACATCCAAACAACTATTTTCTTTACATTCTTCTCAGATGGCTCAGATCCACTCCTAAATGCAAACCAATTCTAGAGGTCTTAATAATACAAGTAGTTGGTGGCAGTGAATAGGTCAGGACCAAGGACAGAGACCATCAGCGCTCCAGTTGATTTTAATCCGTAATTTATACTGGATAATTCAACCAATTAAGAATTCACTGACTCTATCCTCTTCTAACTTACTTTTACTCAGGAGTAACTTCATCTAAACTCTTACTTGCATCCAGATATAACTGTTTACAATGTTTTTCACTATTCGAAGCCAAATTTTTAAAAAAGAAATTGCAAAATTGATACTTCTAGTATGACTTCTTCTTTTTCCATGAGCTCCTAAACCCTTTATCTATTTGATTATTTGTCCTACAATTTGGCTGTGAATTGACATTAAGCTCCTGAACCTATAAGTTGTTGTATCCACTTACCTCATTACCCCACCTTTTTAAAAGCATCACCAATATCTGAGCAAATTGAAAATCTCTCTTAATACCTTGCACAAAAGTGAAATTTATTCAGAATAAGATAAATGAACTAATTTAGATTTCTGCCTTTGCATCTTTATGAAGCTTCAATATTTTTAGAAGTGGTATGTTTTACATTTCTAGACCAGTGGCCACTCTCTTTGGCAGGATAAATAGAAAACATGAGTTTGGTGTAGGAAAGCTTTTGCAGATAGTAACTCCAGTATTATTGGTAGTCAATACTATTTGTTAATATTTTCTCCCCCTTCTACATCAGGGGATCTGCATCGTCAGGGGTAGTAGTGACAATAGAAGTAATAAGGTTGTGGTGATAAATTACCTTTTCATCCTTAATATTCTTCTCATTATCTTGCACAATTTTATAATTGATGCAGGCAATGAATCCTTTTGGGAGGTTACAAAAAGAGTCTGGGCAGAAGGAAATGGTATTATATGAGCCTTATGGCACTTTCACTGTAACCTGAAAGTATGGACATTCCAGGGTTGTGTTTTTAGTATCTAGACAGTACCTGGCACTAGTGAGATTCGAATAATATTTTAATGAATAGCCAAATAAATTACCACATCAGTAAAGAACAGCTCATCTCATTTAACCCAAGTAATTACCCCATGAATTGGTTATCATTCTTTATCTGACAGAGAAGAAAACTAGGATCAGAGATGTTTAGTGACTTGCCTAAGATCGCACAGTGTGACTGTCATAGCAACAACCCAAACCTACATGTTTCAGCTGCCAGATCATGAATACATTTCCTCTCATTCTAAACTGAGTTATCACTAGTATTGAGTTTGCTTCGTGGTTCAGTGACCTACAGCTGTAGACCTTGAGAAAGTCTCAGAAGCTCTCAGAGACCAGTCTTCTCACTTAAAAGGAAGAAATATATGTTACCAGCCTTGCTTATCCTGAAAGGTGGTTTTAACATGCAAGAGAGATAATGCATAAATTGTGAAGTACAGTCAAACCTGAGGAATTATTATTATTTTCTCTCAAATCCTCCCTAGAAGAAAATGATTAATTTAAAAGGCTGATAATATTAAGAGGCTGATATTTTCTACTGAAACACGTGCCAGGCAAAGTAAAAAATTTTTAAATGACAGCACCAAATAGCAATAAGGTAAGTGGTAATTATGGGAAATGATGCTTGCTTCCAATAGTGAGGTACATAAGAACATTATTCTAAACGGTACAAAACCCAAAAGTAATATTTGCTACCATGTAGATTATTTGCATAAGAATATTACATTCTACTTACTACAGTTCAGTCTCCATATTCCTGGAATTGTTTGGATAATTCTAGTGGTGGTGGCAGTCTCTTTCCTCAGGAATCATTTAGATAATGGTTTTTCCTCTCCGTGAAATTTTTTCTTATTATATGTCCAGTAAAAGACGGAAGGTATAGAGCAATTTTAGAATCAAGGTGCTAAAAGGAACAGATTTTGGAAAGTAGGATCAACATATTGGCATCTTTGGATAGAGGCTGAGATCTCTGCTCATTATTTCGGTCTCAGCATGAAAGGCCCCTTCTCATGGAAGCCTTTCCTAATACCCACCTTAATAAAGTTAAGTTAGGCCTCCCTGTCAGCATGCGGTACTTTCACTCTATAGCATTAATCACAACTGTGATTATACAGTCATTGCTATGTAATTATTCAGTGTTAGTCCACCAGACTCTAAGATCCTTGAAGATAAAGGTTACTTTACTTGCTCACTTTTCTTTTCCTAGGGCTTAATGTTGGGCTTGGCAACATGGTAGGCTCCATTTTTTTTCTTAATAAACCCATCCATGAAGCTAGAATAGAGAGATTATTGTACTATTTATCTTAGGAAACCTGTTTCCTAACATGGTGCCTGTCACTTAGCGGTTGCTAATATGAGAAAAAGTTAAAACTTCCTGTTTGGGTCAGGATAGGCTTGAAAATACTGCAGTAGCAAAACAAAAGCAAAAGCAAAAACAAAAACAAACAAACAACAAAAAAACACATCAAATCTGATTAGTTTTAAAACAACAAAGGTTTATTTCTCACTCATGTTGTATGTCCATCACATGCTAGGCTAGTTCTTCATGCACACATGCAGAGACACAGAGTGAGCATGGCTTCACCATCTGAACATCTCTGGTTATGGCAGGAGGGGGAAGATGGCAGGGAGATAATGCACCAGCCCTTAAATGGTCCTGTATGAAGGAGCATGTATCACTCTCACATTTTATTGGCCACAACTGGCCAACTGGCTACACCTAAAACCAAAGGGATAGAGAATGGAATTCCTTCTGTAATTAAAGAATTGCCTATGGGCAAACATTAAAAATATCTAGTCTACCCTCAAAAATATTCTAATAATATTAACCATTTTTTCAGGAGTTGCCCCATAAGGCCACGAATTTCTTATTTTACAGAACAATACAATGTTTGTGTATACTCATGCATATATACATATATGTAGAAATATGTATTATATATGTAGAAATATTTGTCTGAAGTCTTAAGTTAATTAGCACCCTTTAATTATAACTGCAATCATAGCTGTCATCTGTATGTACTATGTGGCCCATATCACCCTCACAATAATCTTATGAGGAGGTAGTATAAACCGAACACCTGTTGCTTTGGCTTTATATCCCTTTTTCCTTCTCCTGCTAAGACCACTCTAAGCTACCTTCAGGGAATCACAATTCCTTCATTGCACCCCATCCTGCAGGTGTAATTTTAACAGAAACTTACTTTGCCCTGACCAAGATGGGCACATAACCCAGCATAGGCCATTGAGACTCTTGGAAATTTTCAAGATTCCAAATCTCCTGGATATTTCCAGATCACCAAGAAATGAAATGTAAAAAATAGTTGGAACTGTATACCTCAGTAGTGACATTATAATATATTCATTAATTTATTCTGATATTTATCAATTTTCCATTTTGTGCAGGAAGCCATCTGGTATTTCAGCAGTATACCAAATACATGTATCTCCTGCCTTCATGGAGTTTACATTCTAATGATTAAATAGACAATAAACGCAAACACACACACATATATCATGGGTGATCTTGGATAGCAATAAGTGTTATGGACAAGAATTTGAGGAGTTAGAAAATATAATGAAAATATATATAGGGGGAATATGTTATGTAGTGCAGTCAGTTATGCTCCTTAAGGGGGCACGCTGCGTCTGAATGAAGTGAGGAAGTCAGCTATGTGAATATCAGTGGCCAGAACAGTGTTCTAGGCCAAGGGAAGTTAGAAAATACCAAGACCCTAAGATGGAAATGAACTAGTATGTTCAAGGAACACCAAGGAGGTTAATGTGCCAAGCAAGGGGTGGAATGCTACGTAAGGAGTTTGGAGATGTAGCCAGTGTCCAGATGATATTATGTCTTATAGGCCAAGATCAAGACACTGGGTTTTACTTTTAACGTAATAGAAAGTCATTAGAGGGAGGGAGAAGAATAGACATGTTTTAATTTTGTTTTTGAAATAATTCCTCTGGCTGTCATGTGTAGAATAGCTTTGAGACAGGAACAATGGTTGAAACGGGGAGAAGAGAAAATAAGTCATCACAATGGTCGGGTTAAGATAGGAGGGCTCTTGGTCAGTGGGCCATTGTGGGAGGTGAGCAGTGGTCAGAAGCAGGGTATAGGTTGAAGGGATGATGGGAAGAATTTGCTGATGGACTGAACATGGGGTGTGAGAAGAAGAGAGCAAAGACGTCTCCGAGATTTGGGGCTAGAATAACTGGGTGAAAGGGTGTATGTTTACAAGAATAGGGGCTGCTGGAGTTTGGAGAGATAATTACGTATTTTATTTTGTAAATATTAATCTGAGACCCTTGTCCATTTTGGTGGAGATGTCACACAGAAGTTTGATGCATAAGTCTAGATTTTCAGAAGAAAAGTAGTGGCTGCGATGTATATTTGAGAATCAGATGAGACTGGCTATAAATTGCTGCTTGATAAATCACCAGGGCTGCTTGATTCTGATTCTTTCTGAGTCTGTTTCTTTAGATTTTTTATTGAACCTGCAAACTACCCATAACTTCAAATAAATTCTTACATTTACCAAAGTTATTTTCTGTTGTTTATAGCCAAAGACACTAATGAATGTTATTATTATTTCCACCATATCAATATGGAGACTGAGGTTCAGAGATGTTAGGAAACTTGACTGAAATCACAGAGATAATAAGGGGCAGAGCTGGGACTTGAGGCCAGGTCTGTTTGTAAGACACCCCCTGTTTAAAGTCAGAATACTACAGAGCTACTGCCTGCATTGTCTCCTTAACAAGAAAGCTCCAAAAGTCTGGGGCCATGGAGTACTGCTCAAAGTGACCTCACAGTGGCAAGAAAAGGCAGGAGAGAGAGGCACAGACTTCAAACGGAAAAGGGCATCTCTCTGGGAGTGCTAGCAGTTGCCAACCTTAAATTTCAGGAGGCATCTCAAAGTAACAGAGAATTTGCTTTTTATTTTCTGGTAGCACACTGTGATTTTACACTGAGCCTCTGTTGCAATGTGCAAATAACTCAACTCTTGGTTATGTTCTCCTAATTGTAGTGTGGTTGAGTTGATAAGGTGAGGGGAAGCTGTTATTCTGTGAGTGGTACAGAAATTTAATTCACATTCAAATTCTCTTACGCAGGTAAAGTCTCCTGTTTGGAGAATCTGGTCAGATTTATCTACATGATATCAAAAACATGGTCCTGTGAATTCCTTATTTAAGGTCAGCCTCCCCTTAGGTCATTACCTAGAAAGAGGAAGGTGCTTCTCTTGCTCACTTCCATGCTCCCCGGAGCCCAGCACAGTTTCTGGTACTCAGAAGTTTAATACATATATTTTGAAAAAATACATGGAAAATATTTAAATTTCTTAATTAAAAAGTAAACCGTTTCAACAACTCAGTATCATTAAAAAATAATGGAAGACTATTAATTGGTATTATAAGAATTTTACTGTAGAGACTCAGGGAGGAAGAGGATTTTAAAGTGGAAGAGGCAGATTTTCTTTTTTTTTTTTATTTTTTCTGTTTACTGTATTTTGTCTTTTTTTTATTATACTTTAGGTTTTAGGGTACATGTGCACAATGTGCAGGTTTGTTACATATGTATCCATGTGCCGTGTTGGTTTGCTGCATCCATTAACTCGTCATTTAGCATTAGGTATATCTCCTAATGCTGTCTCTCCCGCCTCCCCAAACCCACAACAGTCCCTGGAGTGTGATGTTCCCCTTCCTGTGTCCATCAGTTCTCATTGTTCAATTCCCACCTATGAGTGAGAACATGCAGTGTTTGGTTTTTTGTCCTTGAGATAGTTTACTGAGAATGATGTTTTCCAGTTTCATCCATGTCCCTACAAAGGACATGAACTCATCATTCTTTATGGCTGCATAGTATTCCATGGTGTATATGTGCCACATTTTCTTAATCCAGTCTATCGTTGTTGGACATTTGGGTTGGTTCCAAGTCTTTGCTATTGTGAATAGTGCCGCAACAAACATACGTGTGCATGTGTCTTTATAGCAGCATGAGAAGAGGCGGATTTTAAAGTGCTTATGTTCAACAGTTTTAATGTCAGACCGCCTGGGTTACTATTCTAGCTCAGCCACAAACTAGCTATGCCAGTTCAGGAGGGAATCTTAACTAGGATTAGTTTCCTTATCTGTAAAATGAGGACAATAGTAGAACCTACCTTAGAGTTCTGTTTTGAGGATTAAGGTAATACATGTGAAATATCTAGGCGAGTGCATAGAACATAGTATGTGTTAATTAAACGTCAGTTCTAATTAATGTTGCAGTCCATCCATGCAACTGAACAATGTCCTCATTCTTAGGTGTTTCTTTTTTCATGTATTATGAGGATATATAGAATAATAGCTCCCTAAAGATGTTCATGTTCTAATCCCTGAAACCTATGAACCTGTTACCTTACGTGGCAAAACTGAGTTTGCAGATGTGATTAAGTAAAGGATCTTGAGACGGGAGATGATTCTGGCTTATCCAGGTGGACCCAATGTTATCACCTGTCCTTATTAGAAGAAGCAGGAAGTCAGAGCTAGAGAAGGGGATGTGATGACAAAAGCAGAGATTGGAGCCAGGCAAAGAAGGGGGCCATGAGCCAAGGAGTGCAGGCAGCCTCTAGAAGCTGGAAAATGCAAAGAAATGGATTCTCCCTTAGAGTCTCTAAAACGATCACAGCCCTGTAAACACCTGTGTTTTCGGATTCTGGCCTCCAGAACTGTAAAATAATTAATTTGTGTTGTTTTAAGCCACTAAGTTTGTGGTAATTTGTTACAGCACACACAGGAAATGAATTCGTCATTCAATAGCCATTTGTTGATTGCTTCCTAGGTGTAACAAGATGTGTAACACCCAGTGCCCAGTCTCAAGGAGCTTACCATTGAATGTGGCACCCCATACTGCATAAAGCTGTCATAGCACAGATTTTACGCGAATGAATCACTCCTCAACCCTCAATTCTGTTTACTTGCAAGAAAAGATTTTCCTGTTTCTTTAGTACAACTTTTTCCTATACTATAAGATGACAATTAAATGCTACTCCTTCCCTGGAAAAATGTGGCTGTGTCGCAAAGTGAATGGAGATGTCAGGCTGCCAATACATTTAGTCATAGTGAAGTATAGGGAAGTGTTAATTCACGTAAGCATAATCTCCTTAGATGCTAATCGAAATGCAGATTCCTGGGCCTCAGACTAACTGAATCTGAATTTCAGGAGTGAGGCCCAAGAATATGCATTTTATAAAGCCCACAGGTGATTCATGTACACACTTAATTGTTAAATCTCCTGAGTCTCAGAACCTAGAAAACTCCTACCTCCCTCGCCCCTGAACAGACACATAGACACCTATGCTCTACAAATGAGAGTCCAGCAGGCAGGGAATGGGGATTCTTGTGGCCTTGTAGATGAGTTAAAAGAAGGAACTCAGTGGGGAAATGCTTTATCTGGTTGTCCAAAAGACCTGATGGATAAAAGCTACATAAAAATGTGATGTCCCTAGCTACTAAGGAAAACCAAAGACTCATGGCTAGCTGAGATGGAAGAAAAGTAGCATCACTGAAGGGTAAAAACCATTCCAATGTCAGGACATTGATTATTCTTCAAAAGAGAGAAAAAAAGAGAGAGAAAGGCCAGGCTCCAGGGCACAAATGGAGATTCCTGAGATGTTGGTAAGGGGACGTCTGGGGTGGGAGGGATCTCTGATCTCAGGCAGGGATAGTGTGGGCACCAGAGCAGCTGTGGAGCTCACCTTACAGGCACAACCACGAACAGGCATAGCAAATGGGCCTCAGGACTCTGATAAAGCTGAGAAACCCAACTCCAATTCCAGCTATGTGAGAAGCTAGGGCACTAATGTTTAGCATTAAGTAAAGGATCACAAAGAGTCACAAAGATTTGTAATAATTATTGTCATCATCTGTGGAACATTCAACATTTTTCATGTGAGGAATGGAAGGCTAAGAGTGGTTAAATATGTCACCCAAGTTCATCTAAGTAGAAGAAAGAGGCAAGATTACTGCCTGGATATTTTGTTTCTAGAGCCAGCCTGCTTAACTTCTGTATTGTAATACTGGACTTCAGATTTGCTCACATACGTTGATTTTATTGCTTTGTTTCATTTGCCTTCATCATTGGGAAAAATTCTTCTTTTTCCATTTCTAAAGCTGCCTATAAAGGAAATATGTTTCACATTCAATAAACATTAACTGAGTACCTAGTATGTGCCAGGAACATATAGACATGGGGACTGGAAAGGTGAGTGTGACCATTGGGTTTTCTTAGTCTCATAGGAAAAGAGCAATGATGACAATAATAAATGCAATGAGTTATTTGAGGGCACAGAGAACCGAGGAAGGCACTGACCCAGTGTGGGATTCAGGGAAGACAGCACTGCTGACTGACCCTGAGCAAATTGTTTAATCTGTCTCTCTGTTTTATTCCCTCATCTGTAACAGAGGTAATGACAACAGAATCTTAATAGGGTCATTGTGAGGATTAACTAAGATAGCATTTGTAAAGCACTTACCATACTGTCTAACACATAATGAGTGTTTAATAAATGCCATGATATTGGTGGACACCTTGAATAAAGAGCCAAAGAACACCATAGAAGTTGTCCAAGTAGACTGTGGTGGTTAACACATTCTTGATGCCTTGTGATCCCAGGATTATTTGGTAAGACAAGCTCCAATCAAGCTTCCTCACCCCAGGTACTGTACTAACTGCTGGAAAATACGGCGAACATGGCCTTCATTGCCAAGTTGATGGAGCTTCTGGACTTCCACAAAGGACAGACAGTGAAAAAAAAATTTAAAGTATAAGTAGTAAGAGGAGAAGAATGAGCCATCTTAGGATGAACAACATGATGTCTTATTCCCTGAGGAGATGGGCTTGAGCTAAGGCCAAGGATGAGTAGGAGGGAATGTGGAATTCCAAAGACTGAAAGGGGGCAGAGAAGATCACAGGCAGAGAAACCACGTATCTGCACTAAAGGCTCTGAAGCAGATGTGAGTTTCCAAGACACTCATAATCAAACAATACCAACACAGGGTTACAGCTGTAACAAGTGCTGTTAAGAGAACATATGCAATGAGGAACGGATAAGTTATTTTCCAGCTCAGACATGGTGGATGAGTCAAAGTTAACTAGGTGGAGAGCAAAGGGGAGAGGGAGAGGAAGGCCCAGGCACTTGCAAAGGCTGTGTGGCAGAGAAGGGGGCTGAGCACTGGCTGGGGAGGCCAGAGTACTGAAGCCCTGAGAGGTGATAGAGAATGGGAGGGCATGGAGGATGAAAATGAAAGCAGGGACTGGTGCATCAGAAGTTACAGGGAAGATTCAGAACCTTTAAGATTTCTGAAAGTGGTAGGAGTTATTTGGGATTTCATGCAGGTGAATAGTATGTTCAAAATTTTGCATTTTCAAAGGATAACTCTGGCTAGTGAGTATGAAATGTGAAGTAGGACCATGAGGACGTGGAATAATCAGTGGGAAAGCCATTACCAATGGCACTTATCCTAGCTCTGGAAATCTGAATGACCTGGGAGTTGGGGTGTTGGGTCCTTCAGTAGCCTTCAGTAGATGCTGGTCTTGATCTCACTGCAGCAGACTCTGATGGTCAAACATTGGGTGAAATCATGGAATCAATTGCCTTGGGACTTTTTT
The DNA here is from genome assembly GCF_009828535.3 of Hylobates moloch. Lineage (NCBI taxonomy): Eukaryota > Metazoa > Chordata > Mammalia > Primates > Hylobatidae > Hylobates > Hylobates moloch. The sequence goes on along the minus strand of NW_026652279.1, from coordinate 5,438,367 downwards.
TTTTTTTTTTGACAGGGTCTCACTCTGTCACCCAGGCTGGAGTGCAGTGGCATGATCTTGGCTCACCGCAACTTCCACCTCCCAGGCTCAAGCTGTTCTCTGGCCTCAGCCTCCCAAGTAGGTGGGACTACAGGCGTGTGCCACCATGCCCGGCTAATTTTTGTATTTTTAGTAGAGATGGGGTTTTACCATGTTGGCCAGGCTGGTTTTGAACTCCTGACATCAAATGATCCACCTGCCTTGGCCTCCCAAAGTGCCGGGATTATAGGCGTGAGCCACCATGCCTGGCCTGCTCTGGGACTTTGGGTAAGATACTCTTCATTTGTTGAGCTTCTACTTCTTTATTTGCAAAAGGCAAAGCATACATACTCCCCAGCTTTGCCACAAAGATCAAATTAGACAATGCATGTGAAAGTGCTCAACAAATTCTGATAGTTGTTACCATAAAGACGCATGTCAGTAGCTCATAAAGCAGGCTCCATTCTGCCTGAAGATGCAAATGATCATTTCTGCAGTATTTTCTATACTCAGAAGACATTTGAAAAAGAATAATGATGAAAAGCAAGCGTTGATGTAGTATATACTATGTCAGGCATCCTCGTAAGCACACAACATACATTCATATATTTAATTCTCACAATAACCCTCTGTGTTATGTGCACACTTCACTTCTCCCTTTATCTACTCCCTTTGCCCTGTGAGTTTGAAGTTCTTTCTACTAAGGGATCAAAGGATACTTCTCATGTGCTTCCGCTTGCCCTTGTTATGTCTTTGCCATCACCATGAGAAGAGCATCTTTACTAGTCTGTTGGTTCAAAGAGGACAAAGGACTTGCAAAGCAAACTCTAACCTGCAGTTAGGTTTGACATTCATGATGAATTATAAAGGCTTTGCCCACACAGCCCTAAAGTGGAGGTTTGGAAGTTAGGCAGCAGTTGGATCATGATGTGGACAGATCCACTGGGTGGTTCAGGAAAGCAAACCCTTACCCGGAAGTTAGGGTTTGCTTTGCAGAGCCAGCCCAGCAAAGCTCAGAGTGGTCCATTGAAATCCCAATTGCCCCTTATTTATGAACGCAGTAGCAAATGATCATTGTTTTAATGTTCTGAATTTTAAGGTGGCTTGTTATGCAGCATTTTATAGTAATCACTAATGAATGCACTCTATAAGATGGTTATTATTATTAATGCTCATGTTATTTGTGAGGAAACTCAAGCATAGAGAGGTTCTTTGGCAACTCGTTTAAGTTCTCTGACAGCTTAATAAGTGTCAGAGCTGGGATTTGAATCTAGACAGCCAGATTTCAGAATCTGTGTTTCTACCTTTCATACATACAGCCTCCTAAGGAAACCAAGTCCTTCGCATTTAAAGCATTAATTGATCCAAAAGCAACACAAAGCTTGAAGTGCAAATAAATGAAAAACAAGAATCTGACAGCACTATATTTTTGTGCATTAAAGTTCACACAAAAATTGGATATCAAATCACAAAGAAAAGTCTGTGCATGGAATCTTATCATATCATCACTCCTAACATTAAGAAGCCTGCTTCATTTGCCTAGCTGGAGGTGTTAACAGCTGAAAATGATGTAAAACTTAAGTTTTATAAGTGGAGGGGACAGTTTGCTTAAAGTGGCACTTGCGAGAGGAGGATCGGAGTCATCAGTGAGTCAGGCAGGACTGGGACTGCCTAGGACCTGAATCATCCGATTGATCTGTCCACATCATGATTCAACTACTGGCTAATTCCCAAATCTCCACTTTAGGGCTGTGTGGGCAAAGCCTTTTTAATTCATCATGAATGCCCCCAAAGCCCAGAATGTGATGCTTAAAACATAGTGGGTGTCAAGCCAAAGTCAGAGTTTCCAATTTAGCAGGTGGCCTGTGGCATCACTAATTCTAGGCAGCTTCACTAGATCCCCCTCCCTGTGGAAGAAGATAAATAAGGGAGATACATCCCATTCCTGGGAAAGACATTTTAATTACTGTGGGTTGATAGCAACCGCTTACTCCTCTGAATTCCTATAACATTCTATTTGTGTTTTTCTTACGAAATCATCCTCTCTTGTTCATCAGTGTATCACCAGTGCCGTGCACACTGCCTGGCACTTGGCAGATGCCAAACAACTCTGTGTTAATGAATGAGCAAGTAGTCTGTACTGAGAGACAAAGAACCTGGAATGGAGTTGCTCTCCAGATTGCAGTGTCTTGTAAAATCCTCCACCATCTTTACGTAATATATACAATTATTATTTGTCAATTAAAATAAAATAAAATTAAAAAGACAAAGTGATATGGTTTAGCTCTGCCCCCACCCAAATCTCATCTTGAATTATGGCTCCCATAATTCCCACATGTCATGGGAGGAGGGACCCGGTAGGAGGTAATTGAACCATGGGAGCAGGTCTTTCCAGTGCTGTTCTCGTGATAGTGAATAAGTTTTAGGAGATCTGACGGTTTTATAAAGGGGAGCTCCCCTGCACATGCTTTCTTGTCTGCTGCCATGCAAGACATCCCTTTGTTCTTCCTTTGTCTTCCCCCGTGATTGTGAGGCCTCTTCAGCCACGTGGAACTGTGAGTCAATTAAACCTCTTTTCTTTAGAGATTACTCAGTCTCGGGTATTTATTTATTAGCGGCATGAAATGGACTAATACATAAAGGATTCTCCATTGTTTCTGCAAACCTAGGTGCCTGAAGTATTTTTGGGTCTTGTTCATCAATGTCCCCTTTTTTCTATTTGCTTCCCAGTTGCCTTTTAACAAATTCTCTGTTTACATCAGTTAGCTGGAACTGAATTCTGTTGCTTGTAGACATAGAACCTTAACAGATAAATTAGTGTTTTCCCAAGAGGTGATCTGTGGACTACTTGCATCTGAACCATCGAGCTTTACGATACTGATCCACAGTCCTCACTATAGGCCTCTAAATCAGATTTTCCAGGTGAATCTGCCTGTTTGAAAAGCTCATCAGGAGATTCTTTTATTCACTTTGAGAACAACTGGGTGAGAGGATTTTCAAGAATCCTTCCCACATTAAAATTCTAAAATTGTATGGGGAAAACAAAAGAACAGCTCCTTGCAAGCCTTCAAGTCTTGATGATCAACTCCTGCTCACCTCTTTGACCGCATTTCCTATCCCTCTCCCCTCAGTGCGCACCCCACCCCAGCTTTACTGGCATTCTTTCTGTTTCCAACCCAGGACATTTGGACTTGCTGTCCTCTCAGCCTGGCACTCCCTCCAAGGTCTTCACAGGGCTGGCTTCTTCCTTTCCTTCAGGTCAGCTCCCCAGAGAGCAGGTTTCATGTTTTCCATCCCACATTGCCCTACAGCACCCATGCTGCCAATCCTAGCATCTTAGCAGTTCTCACTGTATGAGTCGATTATCATTCATTCATTAGCAGTTCTCAGTATCTGAGTCAATTATCATTCATTCTTTCACTACTTCTTTTATCTCTCCCCCACTTAGAACTTATTAAGTTCCAGGACAGGAAGAATGGGCTTTGTTTTGTCACCACTCCATCCCCAATGCCTGGAACTTTACTTGTCACATAGCAGGTTCTTAGCAAATTTTATTCAATAAATGAAATCTATAAATCTTAGATAATCTTTGAACGTTATCCTACATATGCTATTACTGTAAAAGCAGTCTGAGAGTAATAAACCAAATGTCACATTTACCTTCAGGAATTTGTCATCTCAGATAACATTCTTCAGTATTATCACCCACTGCTCCCAAATTTGATCTCTATTGCCTGAAAAACTAAAAAGAGCTACTGTTTTAATTTCAATTTCCCTGTCTAAGGAAAACCTGGCCTAAATTTTCTTAAAGCAACAAAGAACCAAGAATCTTTGCTTCTTGGAAACAGGGGAAAGAGAGCTAAAATGATTCCCTACTAGTGTGCGCTCACACTTGATTTGAAAAGCACACGTACCCTCTACTGGAAGTATGCAGTATTGCAGCTTGAACTCAAACTGTCAAACCCATTAGGCAGAGAATGTCAAGTGTACTGTTATCCCTGAAACCGGATGAAGTAAGCAGACGAAAAGAGCAACACCAACAACAAATAAATGAGCAGTACTCATTGTGCTTATCCGTTCTGAGGGTTAAATCGGCCAAGATCAATTGGGCGGATCACTCAGAATTCTGGCTTTTGAGATGTTCATTGCATTTCCTCTTGTAAAACCAACGAAGATCGGGGACAACTGTTCACTTTAGGATAGTCTAATACATAAATAGAACTAATTAGAGAAAAAAATGCAAGAAGGAAGCATAAGGGGCACACAGTCAAGAGAGTGAGGATATGACCTAAATGGAACCCAACTGAGGGTCAAATTCCTCATTGGTAAAACAAGAAAAGGATTTAGAATAAGTAACCATAAAGGAGCTGCACCTTGAACAGAGGTTGAGAAGTCCCTAATTGATGGGCTCTGGGGCCAATTCAAGCGGTAGACATGATTTGGCCCAACTATTAATTAGGAGGGACAAGGGTTCTCCAGTTTGCTACAGTATGTTTGTGTGTTTCCCCTGCACATACATATACATTTCTGACTGTGGTGTCAATAGCAAGTGCAAGTGTCATTTCCATTTAGCACATTGCTGATTTTCTAACAGCCAGCCTGCTTTATGCACTCATTTTATTTGCCTGGTCCCTGCAGGCATTTGACTTACACTTTTGCCTAGTCCTTTTGGCTGTTTTGCATAATAGTGCAGTGTCTCTTCTCTTCACTGCAAAGTGCATGTGTGCATATGCACGCACACACTACACACACACACACACACAGGCATACACACACAGCTTTAGCATTATGGCTTTTCTTTCTCCTTCTATCACGATATAGTCTGAAGTCCCACTTGCAAAAAAAAAAAAAAAAAATATGAAGAAGACAGAGCTGTTCATCACTTGATCTCAATCCCCAGCACAGGGCTTGTAGCAGGTCCAACGAGAGTGAGATGCTGGTGTCTGGCAGCTGCCTGGGTCTCTATGAGTCATCTTTTCTATAAAGGCTTTATATATGGGGAATAGTCTCCCCTATAGAGTTAATAATTGTGTGTGTGTGTATGTGTGTGTGTGTGTGTGTGTGTGTAGAATAATATTAACCTCTACCTGTTTTCCCTTCCCCTTAATACTTGAAAATACTATGTATAATTATGTGTGAAAATGTGTTCTTATTACTAAGATTCCTGTCCTAAAATGTCGTAGATGAGACAGAATAATGTAAGATCATGATATGTTAGCTCTTCTTATCAGTTAGCTTTAGTTTAAAGAGACTGCAAAAGACCTGCATTTTAGAAATATAATGCCAGGATATTAAGAAAAGTTATATTTAAATTTTGATTACCTTAAATGTATATGGACAACTCAGTGGATTACCTTATTTTTTGCATTTGCCTTTATTAAAAAGGCAAAAATAAAAGAAAGCAAATGAAACCAAAAGACAAGGATCAAAATTAAGTCAAAACGGCAGTCTGGTACTCAGACTAGGTACAGCTGAACCTTCTACACTTTCGCCACCTACTGGGCAAAGGTAGTTGATGCCCAAAATGAGTAGAAGGACCTTGGATTCTCCAGATAACAGAAAACCCTAAAGACTCCTCCAAAAAACAAATTTTATAAATTCAGTAAAGTTTCAGGATGCAAAATCAACATACACAAAATCAGTGGCATTTCGATGCACCAATAACAACAAGCTTAGAACAAAATCAAGAAGACAGTCCCATTTACAATAGTTACAAAAACAATAAAATCTCTCAGAATATATTTAATCAAGGAGGTGAAAGATCCCTACAAGGAAAATTATAAAAGACTGACGAAAGAAATTATAGATGTCACAAACAAACGGAAAAACATCTCTTGATTATGGATTGAAAGAATTAATGTTGTTGGCCAGGCCCGGTGGCTCACACCTGTAATTCCAGGGCTTTGGGAGGCCGAGGTGGGTGGAACACAAGGTCAGGAGTTAGAGACCAGCCTGACCAACATGGTGAAACCTGTCTCTACTAAAAATACAAAAATTAGACGGGCGTGGTGGCGCGTGCCTGTAATCCCAGCTGCTCAGGAGGCTGAGGCAGGAGAATTGCTTGAACTTGGGAGGTGGAGGTTGCAATTAGCAAAGATCTTGCCACTGTACTCCAGCCTGGGTGACAGAGAGAGACTCCATCTCAAAAAAAAAAAAAAAATTAATGTTGTTAAAATTACCATACTGCCCAAAACAATCTACAGATTTAATGCAATCCTTATCAAACTACTCAATGTCATTTTTCACAGATTTATTCATATGGAACTAAAAAGAGACCAAAAGTCAAAGCAATCCTAAGCAAAATTAACAAAGCTAGAGGCATCACATTAGCTGACCTCAAATTATACTACAATGTTACAGTAACCAAAACAGCATAGACATATAGATCAATGGAACAGAATAGAGAACCCAGAAAAGAAACTATGTATCTACAGTCATCTGATCTTTGACAAAGTCACAAAAAAGACACACTGGAGAAAGAATGCCCTTTTCAATAAATGGTGCTGAGAAAAATTGGATTACCACATGCAGAAGAATAAAACTGGATGTCTTTCTCTCACCGTATAAAAAACGAACTGAAGATGTATCAAACACTTAAACGTAAAACCTGAAACTATAAAAGTAGAGGAAGAAAACCTAGAGAAAGCTCTTCTGGCCATTGGTCTAGGCAAAGAATTAATAAACTAAGATGTCAAAAGCACAAGTAACAAAAACAAAAAATAAATGGGACTTAATTAAACTAAAAAGCTGCTTAACAGCAAAAGAAATAAGCAACAGAGTGAACACATAACTTGGAAAATGGGAGAAAATATTTGCAAACTATGCAACCAACAGGTAACTGATATCCAGAATTTACAAGGAACACAAACAACTCAAAAAAAAATAACCCCATTAAAAAGTGGGCAAAGGATATGACTAGACATTTTTCAAAAGAAGACATGTAAATGGTCAACAAGCATAGGAAAAAGTGCTCAACGTCACTAATCATCAGAGAAATGAAAATTAAAACCATTGTGCGATACCATCTTACACCAGTCAGAATGGCTACTAAAAAGTCAATAAAATAACATGTTGGTTAGGACGTGGAAAAAAGGGACCACATACGATGTTGGTGGGAATGTAAATTAGTACAACCTCTATGGAAAACAATGGATATTTCTCAAAGAACTAAAAATAGAACCACTATTCAATCCAGCAATTGAAATCATTACATCGAAAACATACCTGTACTCAGATACCTGTATCATGTACCAGCACTATTCACAATAGCAAAGATATGGATTCAACTTAAGTGTCCAGCAACAGATGCTTGGATTAAGAAAATGTGATATATATATATATATACACACACACACACACACAGTGGAATACTATTCAGCCATACACACACACACACACACACACACACACACACACACACACACAATGGAATACTATTCAGCCATAAAGAGAATAAAATCATGTCTTTTGCAGCACCATGGGTGGAACTGGAGGCCATTATCTTAAGTGAAACAACTCAGAAACAGAAAGTCAAATACCACATGTTTTTACTTGTAATTGGAAACTATATGATGTGTACACCAGGACATAGAATGTGGAATAACAGACTTTGGAGACTTGGAAGGCTGGAAGAGTGGAGGATGAGGGATGAGAAATTATTTAATAGGTGCAATGTACAATATCCAGGTAATGGTTACCCTGAAAGCCCAGACTTCAGCACTACATGATATATCCATGTAACAAAACTGTACTTGTACACCTTAAATTTATACAAATGTTTTTAATAGAAAAGATCAAAGATTGGCATATATTTAGCAATAGTATTTGAAAAAGAAAAGGATGAGTGTTGAATTCAGACAAAGAATAAACAGGTGTTTATAAACCATCTCTAATGGTTCAAAAGTAGCCTACCTCCTACTAAAAATCACATAGAAAATTCTAGAACTTATCCATAGCAACCATATGAAAATGTTTTTCAAGCACAATCCTTGCATTCGTTATTGCCAAATCACACCACTAATCTATTACCTACAAGTCTGAATAAGAAAAGAGTAATCATCAGTTAAGAAAATAGTTCTTTATACACCATGGAATACTATGCAGCCATAAAAAATGATGAGTTCGTGTCCTTTGTAGGGACATGGATGAAACTGGAAAACATCATTCTCAGTAAACTATCGCAAGGACAAAAAACCAAACACCGCATGTTCTCACTCATAGGTGGGAACTGAACAATGAGAACTCATGGACACAGAAAGGGGAACATCACACTCCAGGGACTGTTGTGGGGTGGGGGGAGGGGGGAGGGACAGCATTAGGAGATATACCTAATGCTAAACGACGAGTTAATGGGTGCAGCAAATCAACATGGCCATGGATACATATGTAACAAACCTGCACATTGTGCACATGTACCCTAAAACCTAAAGTATAATAATAAAAAAAAATAGTTCTTTAAGAAAATGGATTACTTAGGGTCATTTAGAAACTTTTAAAATAATTGATTTAAACTAAGTGAAGTACTCAGTCCCAAACATTGCATTAGTTACATTATCTCAGTTAATTTTTCTCAATTTTGTGAGGTAAGCCCTAGCATTATTTTTATTCTGCAGATGAGGAAACTGAAGTCTAGATAGATTTAGCACAGTATATGGCTGCATGAAAGAATGTTTCCTTCCATAAAATTATTCCTTAAATAAAAGGAAATAAACTTTCATATCAATAGAATATCTGTCAACTTATAGGTTACTCATCACCAAGTACCATTTGGGGAAGACAAAATATTTCTGAAATAACCTCAATTAATCCTACTTAAATGTTTATTAAGGTAAGCTGACAGAGTTGGTAAAAAGAAAGGCGAAGAAATTGGCTGGGTGCGGTGGCTCATACCTGTAATCCCAGCACTTTGGGAGGCCGAGGTGGGTGGATCACGAGGTCAGGAGATGGAGACTGTCTTGGCTAACATGGTGAAACCCTATCTCTACTAAAAATACAAAAAATTAGCTGGGCATGGTGGTGGACGCCTGTAATCCCAGCTACTCAGGAGTCTGAGGTAGGAGAATTGCTTGAACCCAGGAGGCGGAGGTTTCAGTGAGCCGAGACCGCACCACTGCACTCCAGCCTTGGTGACAGAGCGAGACTCCATCTCAAAATAAAAAAATAAAAAAATAGAGTATGCATTTCACCATACTTTTCATTAGTACAACTTCTCAATTGCAAGGAACAAATACAATTATAAATCTTTAAAAATTATTTTTAGAAAGTAAAACAGCACATACTTCAACAGTGGTTTATATAAACATAAATCTACCAAAAAAATGAAAACAATTTTCATAATAGTATATGAATGTGTGTCTGTGACTTGGGTAAAAATTCCAGTAACAGGATCACAGAAAGATTTAAAAGTACTGCATTTAAAAAGTGAAGAGATTTAAAACTGTGTTAGATGACTCCAAAACGGCTCTAATGGTAAAAACAAAATTGATGTATGAAGAGTTTGAATAAAATAGTTCCACGGTTGGGCACGGTGGCTTACACCTGTAATCCTAGCATTTTGGGAGGCTGAGACAGAAGGATCATTTGAGGTCAGGAGTTTGAGATCAGCCTGGCCAACATGGTGAAACCCCAACTCTACTAAAAATACAAAAATTAGCCAGACATGGTGGCGCACGCCTGTAATCGCAGCTACTTGAGAAGCTGAGGCAGGAGAATCACTTGAACTCGGGAGATGGAGGTTGCAGTGAGCCGAGATTGCACCATTGCACTCCAGTCTGGGCAACAGAACAAGAGTCCATCTCAAAAGAAAAAAAAGTTTCAGAAAATTCAATGTTAGACAAAAGCAACATTTCAAAATTATTATTTTAGGATATGCATCTTTAAATATATATAAATTTGTCCGTAAAGATCCACTTCTCACATTTCTCTCCCTCCCTTCCGCTCTCCTTAGGAAGCTGCCTGGCTTTGGCTTGGCTCTGGCTGGGGTTCGAGTCAGCCAATGCGAGCCCAGCAGGAGAAGAGAGCCTAGGTGAGAGGTAGAAAGTGAGGTCCCAGCTTCTTTCCCTGCAAGGTCACCTCAGCCAGGCTCTGCCCCTCACTGGAGGTCACCCCAATTGTCATGATAATTTTCTTCCTTCCTTGCAAGTTCCTGTGAGGGCTTCTTCTCTTCTGCAGCCTGATAGGCCCAGGGGTGGAAACAGCCCTGCTGCTGCTAATGAAACTCACTTTGCAAAATTATGACAGTCAGAGAAATCTGACAGAGCTGACTCCATATTGCTTCTAACCTCACAAGCTATCTTTGCTGGTTCCTGGCCATAGGCCAAGCTAACTATGGAAGGAATGCTATTTATATTTAATCTCAAAGCAAGAACGATACTAGCCCCTTCCCAAAACTACCCTCGCCTTGTTCTGAAACTAAAACCACCTTTGTGAAACTAATGAAAGGTCACGAGATTAAAATTATGGGAGGAGCATGAATTCTGCTGAAACCTAGGCATAGTTAAATGACAACAAGTCATTGTTTACTGCTCAAGAGTCACATAGGGCTGGTCACAAGATTTGTAACTTGCCTAATTGTCCGTTTAGACAACATCAGTATTCTAAGACCTAACGCTAGTATTTGAGATACTTTTCAGACTTTTGCATTCTGGAAACCCAACTGACCCCACCCAGACCCATTACACATACCAATAAACTGGCTTATCTGGTCTGGTGGCCCCTACCCAGGCAGGGACTTAGCTCAAGAAGATAGCTTTGATCCCCTACAATTTCATGCTGAACCCAACCAACCACCATTCCCCATTCACTAGCCCCCTGCCCACCAAACCATCCTTGAAAAGCCCTAGCCTCGGAGCTTTGTGGGGAGGCTGATTTGTGCAATAAACTCCCTTCTTTCCACTTGGCCGGCTCTGCATTTATTAAACTCTCTTCACCGTAATACTGCTGTCTCAGTGAATCGACTCTATCTGTGCAGTGGGCAAAAACAACCCACCAGGCAGTTACACAAATCCCAGGTTATTGCACTACCTCTTGTTGGTTCCCTTACACATTACTCTTTTTAATTTGTTAAAAAAAAAAAAAATCTTTTTTGAATATGCACCTGTTTCTCACTGGGATTTTGATACATTAAATAAGGAATGGAATTTAATTAAATATTTTAAGTAGACATTTTACAATTTCCCCTATATTTCTAAAACTTTAGAAAACCTCTTTGTTCCTGGACCTTTATATTAACTTTAAGAAAAAAAAGCAGCACTTCTGAAATTTGTATCCAGAGCTTTCTGACTTGTGAGCTCCAAGGCTGCTTCCTTCCTAATCGTAAGATAGGTAGGAGAGAAGAAGTGCAGCAGACGACTGGGTCAAATGGAAAACTGTGTATTCTGTTTGTAAAGGGCTATTGGTACTTTGGGTCTTCTTTTTTTAATGCCAGGCTTATTATTATAAGCATATTCTGCTGAACACAGAGGTTTGGTTATTACCTTTTATCAAAATGTCAGAAGGGCAGATTTTAAACTGAGCTAGACAATGTGAAAGAACATTCTTCCCATCCACAGTCTTTGAAACTGATTGCAAATGAATCACCTCTGAACAGCATATGAGCGAGGCTGAGAGCTCTCCTAATGATGTACATCTGTGAGGCTTCACTTGGGGGTTTGGCTGCATTTACATCACTATAAACTGCAATTACAGCTCAAGCCGTTTCCGGCATAGACACAGAGAATACGAATTGCAACAGCAGGTTTCCTGCCTTGGATTTCTGCCAGGAGCCTGAGTCACCGTCCCAGACATCTGTAGCACATTAAACTGTACCCTTGTTATCTCTCAGCACTTTGAATAATCGCCCAAACCTCTGACAAAACAAATGGTCAAAGCCTTCTCAAGAAACCCTTTAAAGTTAGGCAGGGAATCATGAGCCTGCAGAAAACAACTTCTAGGGTAATTTATACTGTCGAAGAAAAGCCACAATAGAGCAGAGATGGTTTTTGATAGTCTGAATGTTGTTTAAACTTCACGGACTTAGATGGTCTGAAAAAGAAGTAGCTGTGTTGGAAGCTCAACAACAAAAAAGAGGGTTGTACTCAGTCCTTACCAGGAGTTCAGTCCAGCAGGGCAAACATGGATAGAGGCAGGACCTCCAAACAATGTCCTGACTCTGCTTCCTCCTCTCCACCAGTGCCGTGCCCCTGGGATGCACACCACCACCCTCTTACAGAGAACACTGCAAAAACTTCATAACATGACTTCATAATGTTATCTTCATAATAACATCCTTGGCTCTCCTAGAATCCATTGCCCATACAGCAGCCACAGTGATCTTTTATAAATATAAATCTGTGCATGATTTTTCCTGCTTAAAACCATGAAAGGCTGTTGCAGCACACCTGCAGTACCTAAGTGCCTTCCCATGACCCAAAGCTACTGCATCCCGTGGTCTCTGTACTCCTCTCCAGATTCAAATCCTTGTTGCTCTTTCCACTCCGGCTAGTTTTTCTTCATCCTCAAATATGCCAAACTTGTCCCCTTCTCTGGGCCTTTGTACTAACTTCTCCCTCTGCCTGAAAAGCTCTTTCTCTAATGTTTTCCATGATTGATCCCCTTCAGGCCTTAGCTCGCATATCACCTCCTCCAGCAGGCCTCTTCTGATCATCCCCATTTTTATTTTATCAACATAATTTATCATTTAAAAACACATACAAAAGAATAAGGGAATACTAGAAATAACTTCCAACCCATAAATTCTACAACTTAGAAGAAGTGAATCAATTCATTTAAAACAACAAACTACCCAAAATCAATCAACATGAAATAGACAATCTTGATAGTCTTACAACCATTAAAGAAATTGAATTTATAATTAAAGAGCTCTTAATAAAGAAATCTCCAATCCCAGATGGTTTCATCAGAAATTCTACCAAACATTTAAAAAATAATTAACATCAATATTACATATCTATTCCAGAAAATAGAAGAGGAGGGAACACTTTCCAACTCATTTTATAAGGCCAGCATTACCCTGATACAAAAACAGATAAATCCATTACAAGAACAAAAATTAAAGACCAATATCTCTCATGAACTAAGACATAAAATCGTCAACAAAATATTAGCAAACTGAATCCAATGATGTAAGAAGATAATTACACACCATGACCTAGTAGGATTTATTCTAGTATGCAAATGGGATTCAACATTCAAAATACAATCAATGTAACCTATCACATCAACGGACTGCAGAAAGAAAATCATATGAGCGTATCAATTGGTCCAGAAAAAATAGTAGACAAAATCCAGTAATGATTATCGTTTAAAATGCTAAACAAACAAGAATTAAAGAGGAACATCTTCAACTTGACAAACAATATCCACAAGAATCAAGGCAGTGTAGCATGGAGAAAGACTAGGAAACAGATAAATGGAACAGAATACAGAGAGCCAAGAAATAGATTCACATCAGTATAGCCTTGATCTTTGAAGAGGGAGCAAAGACAATTCAATGGAGCAAAGATAGTGTTTTCAACAAATGGTGCTAAAACAACTGAACATTTATATGCAACGTTTTAAAAAATGAATCTAGACACAAACTTCCTAACTTCCACAAAAATTAAAATGGATCACACATCTAAACGTAAAATGCAAAATTATAATGCCTCTAGAAGATAATACAGGAGAGAATCTAAGTAACCTTGGATTGGGTGATGGCTTTTTAGATGCAACACCAAAAACACAATCCATGACAAAATAAAACAGGTAATTTGGACTTTGTTAACATTAAAAAACATCTGCTTCATGAAAGATACTGTTGAGACAATGAAAGATAAGCCATGAAGTGGGAGAAAATATTTGCAAAACACATACCTGTTAAACGACTTGTATCTAAGATATATAAAGAACTCTTAAAACTCCATAATAAAAATAAATAAGTAAAATTAAGCAAAAGATAGGAACATTCATTTCACTAAAGAAATTATACAGATGGCAAATAAGCATATGAAAAGATGCTTAACATGAAATGTCATTAGAAAATTCCAAACTAAAGGAGCAATGAGATACCACTACGTAGCTATTAGAGTGGTTAAAATCCAAAACATTGACAATATCAAATGCTGATGAGAATGTGGAGTAACAGGAACTGTCATTCATTGATGGTGGGGACACAAAATGGTACAGTCGCTCTGAAACACAGTCTGGTAGTTTCTTACAAAGCCAAGCTTAGTCCACTGTAGGATCTAGCAATTGTACCCCTATGTATTTACCTAAATGAGTTGAAAACTATGTCCACACAGAAAACTGTCCACCAATGTTTATAGCAGCTTTATTCATAATTGCCCCAACCTGGAAGCAAACAAGATGTCCTTCAATAGTTGAGTGGATAAACAAACTGTGGTACATCCATACAATGGAATATTTTATAGTGATAAAAAATAAATGAGCTATCAAGTCACAGAAGACATGGAGTAACCTTGAGCGCATATTGCCAAATGAAAGAAGCCAGTCTGTAAAGGCTGCAAACCATATGATTTCAAATATATGACGTTCTGGAAAAGGCAAAACTATAGAGACCATAAAAGGTCAGTGGTTGCCAGGAGTTAGTGGGGAAGAAGGAAGAGAGAGATGACTAGATAGAGCATAGAGGATTTTTAGGGTGATTAAACTATTCTGTATGATACTGTAAATGTGGATACACGACCTCATGCATTTGACAAAACCCACAGAACTGTACAACACAAAGAGTAAACCCTAATATAAACTGTGAACTTTAGCCAATAATGTATTGATATTGCTTATCAATTATACTAAATGAATCACACTAATGCAAGATGTTAATAATAGGGAAATTATGTACAGAAGGAAGGGGGGATATGAGAATTCACTGTACTATTAACTTTTCTGTAAACCTAAAATTGCTTTAAAAAATAAAGTACATTTTTTTTTTAAATTAATGGTAGAATCTAGGTAGTGGATGTGTGACTGTCCACGGAAAATTTTTCAACCTTGCTTTATGTTTAAAACATTTTATGTCAAAATATTGAGAAAAAAAAAACTTATGGCCACACAAAACCTGTATATGTGCACTGATAGCAACTTCATTCCTACTAGCCCTAAAATGAAAACAGCATAGATGTTCTTCAATGGTGAATGGTTAACAAACTATACACCATTCATACCATGGAATATTACTCAGCAATATTAAAAAAATAACTTGGATAGATGTGAAGGAAATTATGCTGAGTGAAAACCTCCAGTCCCCAAGGGTTACATTATGTATAATTATATAAGATTATTGCAATGGCAAAATCACAGAAAAGAAGGAGTGATTACTGGTTTACAGGAGTTAAGGACAAGTTAAGGAAGGGAGATGAGTGTGGTTATAAAAAGGTGGGCCGGGCATGGTGGCTCACGCCTCTAATCCCAGCACTTTGGGAGGCTGAGGTGGGCAGATCACTTGAGGTCAGGAGTTTGAGACCAACCTGGCCAACATAGTGAAACCCTGTCTCTACTAAAAATGCAAAAATGAGCTGGACATGGTGGTGCATGCCTGTAATCCCAGTTACTCAGTTGGCTGAGGCAGGAGAATCCTCTGAGCCCATGAGGTGGACATTGAAGGGAGCTGAGATCTCACCACTGCACTCAAGCCTGGGTGACAGAGCAAAACTCCATCTCAGAAAAAAAAAGGGAACACAAGGAATTTTTATGGACTATTCTTTATCTTGATTATAGTGGTGAATACATGAACCTACACATTCATTAGAGTACAGAACTAAATACACACACACGTGCACAAATTAATACAAGTAAAATTGGAGAAATCTGAAAAAGGTGGATTGTGTCAAGGTCATTATCTTGGTTGTAATATTATACTATAATTTCTCAAGACATTAACATCAGGAAAAACTGAGTTAAAAGGCACATGGGATCTTAATGTATTATTTCTTATAACTGCTTATGCATCTATAATTATCTTAATAAAAAATCAATTAAAAATGAAAACACACCACAAAATTTGTTAATTTGCTTCCTGTCTGTCTCTTCACAGTAGAATGCAAGTACCATGTGAGCAGAGACATTGCCTCTCTTTGTTTACTACTTGTATCCTCATCTTAGTGCCTGGGACATAGTAGGTGCTCACTAAAAATGTGTTTAATAAATGACAACTATGACATGTCAACATGTCAAAATAACTGATATGATTAGAGATGTTATTTCATTCATTCACTTATTAAACAGCGCTTTACCAAGCAATATCAAAGCACCAGTGTATCAAGTAATAGAGGTGAATCTAAGAAAAGTCACCATCTCCAAGGAATTCACAAGCAAATGCAGCAGGCAAAGATTCCTGAGGAGGAAATCTCTGCCTTACCTAAAAGCATCAGTAGTGTCTCTTTTAGGGAAAAGAAGAGGATAGTCCGATGTTCGCTGACATGGTCCTTTCACTTTGGCCCATGAAGGAGCTACAACATTGAGTAAGAGTTGAAGGAGACAAGGTAAACCAGAAAATGAGTGGGCATGTGGTGGGATTGCTGGATTCTGAACATGTCCCTGCTTCGGAGAAACCTGTGAACAGCATAGTGACAGTGCTCATTGGGGACAGAGTGGTATTAGTCTCTAGAGTATGTGTTCAGATCGTGGGTCACTAGCTGTGTGTCCTTGGACATGCTTTCCATCTCTTGAGCTGCAGCTTTTCTTGGTTGTACAATGAAATGAATAACATGGCCTAATATAGTATATAATCATTCTATTAGAATCTGGTCCACAGTTCTCTATTGGCTCCCATATTTCATGCTGTTGGCAAGGATCTACTTGGATCTGAAGCTTCTGAAAAATATTCAGAAGGAATTTGAATCCAAAGGCAGCCAGATTTCTTACTTTGAGACTTAACTCTATTGCTACCAAGTTGATTGTTTATTTGAAGGTGTCCAAAAGGGAAGAGAAGATGATCGAGAAAGCTAGACACTCCTCCCCAGGACTTCCATTGTTATTTTAAGGAAACTAGACACCTAGACTTCTCACTACTTATAATTCATCTTCTCATGAACCTTCTCATGGGGTAGTGACTAGATGAGAAGCAGAACTACTTAGCCATTGTGGTCAAAGTTCAGAAGAAATTCTGCCAAGATTTTATTGGAGGCTAGATTCCTTTAAACAAATAAACTTTATTTATTAGAGCAGTTTTAGACTGACAGAAAATTTTAACAGAAAGTACAGAGAGTTCCCATGTACTATCCCACTCCTATCCCAAACACACAGTTTCTCCTATTATTAACATCTTCCATTGGTTTGGTATATTTGCTACAAGTGATGAACCAATATTGGTACATTATTATTGACTGAAGTTCTTGGTTTGCATTAGAGTTCCCTGTTTGTGCTGCATGGTTCATTTGTCAAATGTATAATGTCATGCATCCACCATTACAGTATCATACAGCGTAGTTTAACCATCCTAAAACTCCCCTGTGCTCCACCTATTCATCCTTCCCTTCCTTTCCATTAACCTCTGGTGACCACTGATCTTTTTTTGGTTTCTATAGTTTTGCCTTTTCCAGAATGTCATTTATTTGGAATCATACAGAATGCAGGCTTTTCAGATTGGCTTCTTTCACTCAGTAACACGCACTTAAGATTACTCCATGTCTTCTGTGGCTTAATAGATATTTGTTTTTTATTGCTATAACATATTCCATTGTATGGATGTACCACAGTTTGTTTATCCACTGAACTATTGAAGGGCATCTTGGTTGCTTCCAGTTTGGGGACATTATGAATAAAGCTGCTGTAAACACTGGTGGACAGTTTATTTGTGTGAACATAGTTTTCAATGCATTTGGGTAAATATCTAGAAGTATTGCTCTATTATATGGTAGACAAGGTTGCACTTTGTATGAAACTGTGAAACTATCTTCTAGAGTTTGCATTCCCACGATCAGTGAATGAGAGTCCCTGTTACTCCACATCCTCACCAGCATTTGGCATTGTCAGTGTGTTGCATTTTAACCATTCTAATAGGTAAATAGGTATGTAGTTCTTATTATTGTTTTAATTTGCAGTTCTATAATGACATTTTATGTTGAGCATCTTTTTTTTTTTTTTTTTTTTTGAGACAGAGTCTCACTCTGTCACCCAGGCTGGAGTGCAGTGGCACAATCTCTGCTCACTGCAACCTCCGCCTCCTTGGGTCAATCAATTCTCCTGCCTCAGCCTCCCAAGTAGCTGGGATTACAAGTATGTGCCACCACGTTCAGAGAATTTTTGGATTTTTAGTAGAGACAAGATTTCACCATGTTGGCCAGGCTGGTCTCGAATTCCTGACCTCAAGTGATCCGCACACCTGGACCTTCCAAAGTGCTGGGATTACAGGTGTGAGCCACCATGCCTGACCTTTCATGGACATATCTTCTTTGGCTCTAGGTGTCTATACAGTTTTTAGTTGTTGAGTTTTAATAATTTTTTAGATATCCTAGTACAAGTACTTTATCACATATCTGTTTTACAAATATTTTCTCCTGATCTGTGGCTTGTCTTTCATTCCCTTAACAGTGTCTTTCACAGAGCAGAATTTTTAATTTCAATGAAATTGAACTTAATTTTTTTCTTTCATAGATTGTGCTTTTGGTGATGTATCTAATAATCATTACCAAATCTGAGATCACTTAGATTTTTTTCTATGTTGTCTTTGAGAAGTTTTTTAATTTTGTATTTTACATTCAGGTCTCCATCTATTTCGAGTTAAATTTTGTGAAAAGGGGAAGCCATTGTGTAGATTTTTTTTTTTTTGCATGAGAATGTCCTCTTGTTCTAGTACTATTTATTCAAAAGATTCTCTTTTCTCCATTGGATTGCATTGAGGCTAAATTTTAAACATAAACTTTTTAGATTATAAAATAATGCTCGTTTGTAACTACAAAGTTCATCATTGTTAACATTTTGATGAATATTTAATTAGCCTTTTCGTGTGTGTGTGTGTGTTGTATATTTGAGATCCTTTTATGCATTGCGTAATCTCTTCCCTGTACTATCCTGATACAGTTTCTAGTTTCATCCTCAAGCAGAAATTCATAGTTGTGTCCTCTAGAAAATATTATACATACTCTTTTATAATTATTTTACCTAATTAAATAATGTAAATTTTTCCAAGTAAATGTTTTTTGTCAGTGCATATTATTCCATGACATATTTAACCACATTCGAATGGTCATTTAGGTTGTTTTTAACATTTCTATTTTCTGCTAAATGAGACATAAAAAAGGAAGCTAATGGGAGGCCGAGGCAGGCGGATCACCTGAGATTAGGAGTTCAAGACCAGCCTGACCAACATGGAGTAACCCCGTCTCTATTAAAAATACAAAATTAGCTGGGTGTGGTGGCACATGCCTGTAACCCCAGCTACTCGGGAGGCTGCGGCAGAAGAATCGCTTGAACCTGGGAGGCAGAGGTTGCGGTGAGCCGAGATTGCACCATTGCGCCACTCTAGCCTGGGCAACAAGAGCGAAACTCTGTCTGAAAAAAAAAGAAGCTAATGTGGACTTGAGTGTGTTAGAAAAGTGGCCTTTAAAGACTAGGAGATAGGCAAGCAAAAGGGAGAGTGTATAAAAGACAGTGGCCAGACAGAAGTACAAGGTCAAGAGGAGCAAAGGAGTATTGTATGCCAAGCGAATACCTTGGTTAAGGCTACCAAAATCAGAGGAAGCTCTCAGGTTAACAGTTTCTCAAAGGCATGACCATTCGTTCCTAGGTCATGGCTTTAATGTGCGTTAATTTGGTTAAACCAAATTCAAGGAAAATGGAAATCTCCTGGACTTTCAGGTACAGTGGCTTCAATTGGCCCTGATTTTCTTCATGTTCCAGTGCACCAAACCCAACACTTACATTATTGGCCCAAAAGTAGTTGCAGTTTTTGCCATTTCTTTTTTTTTTTTTTTTTGAGACAGAGTCTCGCTCTGTTGCCCAGGCTGGAGTGCAGTGGCGCAATCTCGGCTCACTGCAAGCTCCGCCTCCCGGGTTCACGCCATTCTCCTGCCTCAGCCTCCCGAGTAGCTGGGACTACAGGTGCCTGCCACCACGCCCGGCTAATTTTTTATTTTTTAGTAGAGATGAGGTTTCACCGTGTTAGCCAGGATGGTCTCGATCTCCTGACCTCGTGATCCACCCGCCTCGGCCTCCCAAAGTGCTGGGATTACAGCCATGGCACCCGGCCTGCCATTTCTTTTAATGGCAAAAAATGCAATTACTTTTGCATCAACCTATTAACAGTTGTCTCTCCCTGGACTCTGTACCCCAGAGAACAGAGCTGTAGCCCAGAGACCACACAGTGCAGGGCGCATGTGAGGGGCTCATTCCTATTCTGTAATTAAGCCTTCTTCCAATATCAGGTTTTAAAAGTATCTGCTAGTGGAACTATTAGGTTGGTGGTGCAAAAGTTATTGCAGTTTTCACTATTGAAAGTGATGGCAAAAACGGCGATTACCTTTGCATCAACCTAATAATTTTAGTAGCTACAAAAAAATCAAAGAAAATGTTCATCAGCAGTAAGCTGAGTCAGGAGAGGCTGCAGGGAAATATCAATCGCCAGTGTACCCAATATTCAAAAGACACCCAATAAGTTTCCAGATGTAGGAGAAGCATTTCCCTTTCAGGCAGCCAGCTTGCATTCTAAGTGCTTGTGACTAGTGAAGTGGTCTCTAATCACCATCATCTGCCTGTCCACGTGTGTCCACACACACACACACACATACACACACTTCATTGAGACAACTGCCTGGAAATTTTAGGCTGAACTTCAACGGAAGGGCTGATAAAAGACAATGATGACAGTGGCTATTATTATGTGTACCTGATCTCTCTTTTTTTTTTTTTTTTTTTTTTTTTTGAGACGGAGTCTTGCTCTGTCGCCCAGGCTGGAGTGCAGTGGCGCAATCTCGGCTCACTGCAGGCTCCGCCTCCCGGGTTCACGCCATTCTCCTGCCTCAGCCTCTCCGAGTAGCTGGGACCACAGGCGCCCGCCACCACGCCCGGCTAATTTTTTGTATTTTTAGTAGAGACGGGGTTTCACCGTGGTCTCGATCTCCTGACCTCGTGATCCAACCACCTCGGCCTCCCAAAGTGCTGGGATTACAAGCGTGAGCCACCGCGCCCGGCCTACCTGATCTCTCTTGACTAAATCCCAAGGCAAGCAACATTCACCTCTTGTCTCACAGGACTCTTCTTTGTAGCAACCACACCCAAGTCATACTCTCTCCAGGTGGGCCACTTGCCAAAGCCACCAAGGTTGACCTTCTGATTTTAAGTATTGAGCCAAAGCCAATTCTTGAGAGGTCTTATAAGCACATAGATTTGCCTCTGCTCCCTAGTTCCTGCCTGCACTAGGCTTTTACATGCTGAAAAAAAAAATGTAAGAGCTATTCTGAATTCTACAGCTAAACCATCTGCAATTATACAGTCCTGCCCTGCTCATTAAAACAGCTGTGAGCCAAAAATACTTTATGGTACTTGACTGAAATAGCACAGATTATTCTAAAAAATATTAATAACCTTGTTTTAACTCTAAGAAGTATTACATGGTCCACCACCAGGTGTCACCAATTTCTCTATTACTATAGACCATCTTTTCATTCTTAATACAGTTTGTTTAGAAACTCTCTTAGTAAGACATTTCGGCTTTTAATACATTTTCCTTTGCATTGAATGAGAATAGACATAGAGGCTGTTTCCTATTTTAATACAAATGGATAAAAAATAAATTCGATGGAAAGGAAAAAATTTGGTTGCGGATTTAATTTTAAAACTCTTTGGACTGGTGCTGTGAATGAAAAAGGGAGAACCTGGTAGCAAATAAGAAATTCGTGGACCAGGAATAGTGGCTCACGCCTGTAATCCAAGCACTTTGGGAAGCCAAGGGGAGAGGATGGCTTGAAGCCAGGAGTTTGAGACCAGCCTGGGCAACATAGGGAGACTCCCATCTCTAGAAAAGATAAAAAATAAGCTGAGCGTGGTGGTGTGTGCCTACAGTCCCAGCTACTTGAGAGGTTGAGATGGGAGGATCACTTGAGCTCAAGAGGTTGAGGCTGCAGTGAACTGTGATCACTGCACTCCAGCCTAGGTTACAGAACAAGAGTCTGTTTCAAAACAAAAAGAAATTCCCCGTTCAAATCTGAGCCATCGCTTTTATCCTTTCCTTCCCTTGAAATTGGGGCTCTTCTCTTTGCTTTTTTTTTAGATTCAAAGTTACAGGATGATTGGGAGATGACCCCAGAGAGGGAGCAGGAGCGGGTGTGGAAGGTGGTGAGCAGCAGGAACTCACTGTTGATTAAGGTTCTGAAAAGCCTAACTGGAGATAGAGGGCAATCAATGAAGAGTTCATCAGATTCAAAAGCTTTCTTAATTTGAATTCAGAAAAGGAAAGCTAAGATGAACTCAAAGTTTAAGAAAAAAACCTGTTTTTGAGAAAGTCTGCATTTTAATATGCTGTTTTTAGGATATGACTTATTATTCTAAAGCAGTGGTTCTCAGCCAGTGATGATTTTTGTCTCCTAGGAGATAGTATCTGGAGACATTTTTGGTTGTCCAACTGGTGGCGGAGGTGGGGCAGGGGGAGGTATTACTGATATGTATGAGCAGAGGCCTGGGATGCCACTGCCATCCCACAAACTCAGGGCAGCCTCCAAACCAAGGGATCAGGCAGCCCAAAATGTCAACTGTGCCAACATTGATTAACCGTGCTCTTGGATAATATAGACTAAAAAGAACCTTGCAGTCACACAGACTGAATAGCTGGGTGACTTTGGGAAAGTCACTAAACCTCTCTGGGCTTCAATTCACTGTTTATAAAATAGGAATGATGGAACCTATATTCCAGGGTTGTGGTTAAGACCAAATGATCAAAGAAGCCTGAGACATCAAAAGTGTTCAATAAATGTTTCGTTATTATTAAGGTTAAAACCCATCCACTCACACCTTCTCTCTTCTTTCATCTCTCTTTCTTCCATCCTTCCTCTCTTCCATAAATATACTGAGTAAGTAGTCTGTGCAAAGTACTGACCTAAAGCCTAAGGATGCAATAGGAGAAAGGGCAGATAGGGTAGATATATTTTGGCCTTCATGGAACTTACCTTCTGCTGTGAGACGCAGTCATTAATTGATCAGTTACTTCATGAGTATAAACAAAGGAGCTGTACAAAACCATGTAAGGGTAAAGGGATCAAACCTGAGGACGGAGGGTGGCAGAGCACAGTCAGGGAACACTTTCCTGTGCAAGGGAGGTTGGATCTGAACACACAGGGTGAGCCAGGGTAGAGAGTAAAGAGGGGTGAAGAAGAGAAAGCCAAGCCCAGGGAACTACAGCCTGAAGTTTCTGGGGCAGAAAGGAGCATGTGACTTCATAAACTCCAATTAGAAAACTCGGGCTTCCTCCACACTATAGGTCTTGCTCTGAAATGTTTGTTCCAGATGTATATGTTCAGCATGTTTTGAAAGGAACATGCCTCAGAAAAGATGGAAGTATGCCCCTCAAGAACTGCCTACCAGTCGAAGACAACTTTGGGATTCATAAAGCAACTGTTTTTAATCCTATCATTTTCAATTTTTCTCATCTAGCCTACTAGAAAGTAAATGCCAGAAGAGGCATATCAACTTATGCCTCTTCCAAACCCCAGCTCCTGGCACACAGCCTGGCACATTGAAACTCAGTAGATATTTGTTGATTTGTTGTGAGAAGTCTGAGGTCCATGGTCCAATTCTATGTGACTTTAGAAAAGTTTCTGAACCTCTCTCAGTTTCAATTTCCTGATAAAGAAAGTGGGAGAGTGTACTAAGAGCAGGTTCTTACTACTAGGCTGCTAATAGCAGGTTCACATCCTGTAAATAATTTTTTTTAAGTTCCTCAAGTAAAAGTGTTAGCAGGGATTTATATTTAAGCCCAAGCCCCTTCTAGACTACTGGCCTTTCAGAGTGGTCTTGGTGGAATGCGCTTCAAAGGGTTAGTATAAAGGTAGGTGAGCACTTAAGAAGAGAGGTTTATGGTATATTACTACTCTTCCTTTTGTTATTATTAGAGCAAAAGGAACAGAACAAACCAAATGGTTTAGCAGGATGAATTGGGACACAGACAAGAGGATTCTCGAAGAATTCTAAAGACTGCACTTGCTCATGAGCATCTAATAAACTCCTGTGGTTATGCTTTGTTATCTAAAATTCATTTATTTGTGGCTGCCTTAGAAGAATTCTGAAATGATAGTCCCAGAAGTATGTTGAGAGATCCTTTAATCCTAGAATGGCAAAAGGTTTCATTTTCACCTGTAAACTCTGTTCATTTTTAAGGTTGCCTGGATCAGTGTGTTGAGAAGAATCCTGAGGCCTCATCTAGATTTAAGGGACACATAATGCAATGATCAATTAGTAATGTCTGTGCTAGGCACAGTGTGGGCATACTGGTGGTAATGATACATGTGCTGTGTATTTTCTGACCCTCATCTAGGCCAATACCTTCCTTACAATGATGATGAAGAATCAGAGTTCAGTTAGCTGTACAAGTGTGAACTAGGTCTAGAGGATAAGATTAGTAGATCTCTCTCTTACTGTTAATTTTTTTGTCTGAACAGAGAGTTTCATGATAGAAACTTTTCTTCCTTATCTAATGGGGCTATTCATTACACGATTCTATAATAAGGAGGAGCATCAAGAGCATCTTTTCCATTCCTAGACTCCCATAGCTAGCTCTTCAACTGCAAGCTATACAACCTTGGACAAGTCACTTAATCTCTCTGGACCTCAACTTTCTTATCTGTAAAATAGAAATAATAATGACAATAATAATAATTCCTTTTTTATACGGCTCATACGTAGATTAAAGGAATTAAAACATATAAAGTATTAAATCGTGACCAGCATATAAGAATATTTTATAAGTGTTTATCATCTCCTCTTTTTATCCCTACTTTGGTCAGAGCTTTTATTTAAGGACTGAGACGCACATTGAGAGAGAAATAGTCTCTCCCTCTTTCTGGGGTCTCAAGCATGATGAATCACTTAAACTTGAACCCATGGCTGCATGAGGTGAGACCCTTTCTATAAATAAAAAAAAAAAGGGAGACAGAAAGGTGGGTCCCCAATTACATCATTTAAAATACTTGATCCAGCAACAGATTGAGTAGGAATTTGAACACAGATTTTAAAGTTCTCTTGGTGGTGGTGTTATTTTCCTTAAGCCAGTTTGAGTAAAGCTTTTGGCACTTACAATTAGAAAACTCACATGTAGAGGTCTGTCCTTGAAATCATGTATTCCTGAAGAATGCACCAATAGAACCTAGAGGAAACTGACCAGTCCAGTCAACAAAGAACTGATTGGATCAAGGACTACTTTTCCATAGGGTACATTTGCTGCAGAAAAGGCTCCTGAGGGCTGAGAGGCACTTCTGAGTCCGGAAAGGGTCACTGAGCTTCTTGACACCAGGCACAGCTGAGCCTACATAAGCCAGAAAACAAGTTGCTCTCAGCCCAGCCAGCCGGAGTTGATGCTAAAATACCTGCAAGGACGTCCAGACCCTGGGAACAAGGGGTTACATGTTCTCCTGTACACAACCTGATTTCAGAACACTGTGCTGTGACATTTACTTCCCTGCTTTAATAAGGGGCAGATAAGAGAGGCAGCTGCTAGGCCAAGCAAAGGACCCCTTTGTGGGTAAAACCCAGAGGTACCTGACAGCTAAATTTCTAGTCTCGAGTCCTGGGTTAGATGAAAAAATTGATCTCATCCTCGAATTAGCCTCTATTCTAGCTTTACTTGAGAAAGTTTTGACATTTCTGGAAAAGGCAAATGTATTCATAGGGTAGCCATATGATTTATTACCCAGAGACACATTTGTGAGTTGAAGGGGACTCTTTCAATTGCCTCAGGATGCATGGGGGAAAAATATTCTTAAGATGTATGGCCAACATTACTAGTCATCAGAGAGCATAGTTCTCTCCCCAAGAAATGTATTACATTTTGAGATTTTCTCTAATTCAGGGAAATTAACTGGATTAGGAACAAACTCATTCTATTTTCTCCAGTTTTAATTGCTGTGTTGTGATGTCTTGGGTAAGCATTTGCATTGCAGGTTGGTTAAAGGACTAGATTTAGATTCCGGGTTCAAATCCTGGCTCAACCACTAAACAGCTGTGCCACTTTGGGGTAGTTACCTCTCTGTGTCTCAGTTTTCCCACCCGTAAAATAGGGCTAAGAAGAGTAGCTACCCCATTAAATTGCTGTGATAATTAAACTATAATGTAGGTTAAGTGACCAGCTTTGTGGCTGATACATAATAAACTCTCATAATAAAATACTAATGTATTAAACATAGATATTATTTTTAATATTTAAGTAATGCCATGTCGTCACTTGAGAGGCAGTTTGCTGAATAGTCAAATGCTTTCATTTGTTTATGTGAAGAGAAAGTGTGTTTTTCTAGGCTCATTGATAATAATTATTACTTTTATACCATCTAAGAACTAGGAGACTAGTCATATTTTTAGAACTGTGATAGCTGAGATAACTCTCAGGCTAGATTTGACTTATGGATTGTGTTCAAATAATTCAAATAAACATATTGTGCAGTTACTATTGTGCAGCTTTTTCAATAACTGCTGGAGATGTGTCAGTAAACTTGAGAAAACAGGTCCTGACCTCTCATGGACGTTATAATCAATAAAAGGTAGAAGAAAATAAAGCCACCACTATAATACTCGTGTTTAAACAGAAGCCACCAATAAATGTGGCAAGTTTATTTAGCCATAGTAGATTCAAGTACCAGCTCTGGGGAATTCAGAGCTGTGGCCCCCAGGTTCCTCTGAGGTCACATCAACTCTCCAACTGGATGCTTATTTTTCATGTCCACAGTGTCCAGGCATCCACAGCTCTCCTGCTAAGCCCCAGAGCACTGCATTCTTCCCAGGGCTGCTGGCTACTATTCTTAGTCACCAGCAATTTTGCTTTTATGTTCATTCCCTTGTGCATTTACAAAACACATGATTGTGAGTCAAAGCCAGGGAGACAGGCATGTTAGGGGAACTGGGGCCTGGAGCACTCAACCCAGTGATTAAACTCCTAGATCACACTGGTACATTATGAATTCCTTCTTTTAAATATAGACCAGTCTCATTTGATATGAAATGGGCTGACTCAGGCTAGCAATGCTAAACAGGTCACCTAATTGTGGGGAAATGTGCAGCCTGAATACAAGATTCTGGACAGTCCCAGAAAGGGAGATGAGGCTCTGAGCTTTTACAACCTGAGGATAAAGGGAAACCTGAGAAGGCACTCTCATTTTGTGAATATCACAGTTTTTCTGAGGGTGTGTTGTATTTTTTTTAATGGCTTAGTACTGAGCATTTTGAAGGATATAACTGGTCTTGTGGCAGATGTGAGATTTGTAGAATTTCTTAAAAGTCATGTTAAAACCTAATCATAGGGACACTAAAATGTATTTTAAATTCAGCATATGTAGCATTCCTCATTTAAATAACGTTTTGCAATTTATGCCCAATTAATTTGCTAACAATATTTACTTTGTCCTGCTTTTTCCATCTGTGCCTCTCCTGATCCTTTTCACACATTGCCTTTTTTAAGGTGAATTTCTTGATACATTACATACGTGCAGAAAAGTGTAAAACAGCTCAATGAATTTTCAGAGGGTGAACACACCTATTACTCAATCCCTAGAACAAGAAATAATATATTATTGGAACCCCAGAAGCTGCTTCCTTAACCTCTAACCACCAAAAGTTAGCTACTATCCTAACTTCTAATACCACAATGTGTTTTTTAAAAATATTTTTGAACACAAATTGAATTATATATTTACTCTCTTTTGTATCTAGTTTCTTTTGCTTAGTTTTTTTTGGGTGAAATTCATTCGTGTTGTGTAAACTCATAGTTTGTCCATTCTCATCACTGTAAGTCAAATGCATACATATACCACAATGTATTTGTTCATTATGCTACTGATAAGCATTTGTGGCTTTATAAATGCTGTTATGAACACACTTATTTGTGTCTTTTGGGAAACATACCTAAGAATGGAATTGCTTGGACATAATACATTTATAATACATATAGCTAGATATAAACACACATACACAATGCATAAATATGTATTACATGTACCACATATATATGATAACATATATGTACATTTCATTTCAACATATACATATATCCACTTTAGTAGGTACTACTGAGGTTATCCAAAGTTATATCAATTTACACTCCTACCAACAGTGTAAAAAAGTTTTAGTTGTTCTATATCCTTGCTGTCACTTGGTATTTTCTTTTTCATTTGGGTTATTTTGGTGGGATAACATTTTCTTTTATAATGTGTATATTTATCTCCATTCTATGTTACACTTCCTTTATTGCCAATAACTATTTCCCCTCCCAATTTGCACTAATGATTGCAACTTTAACATAGTAATTAATATATATCTAGTCACTAACAGAATGAAACAAGAAATCTAAAAGTTAAGTGTCAGTGGTTCTTTTTTTTTTCTATGAGGAAAGTAGTCTTTTAATGGATTGAGAAAATATTATTATTGGCTTTGGTAAAATTTAGGAACATGGAAATGAACCTGATGGCCATTGAAATTAAGGACATTTCCAAATTACACTTCTTAAAATTCACCCAATGTAAACTTAATTAGAAAGAGTACAAGCACAGCCCTTCAATTACTTCCATGAGTTACTAAGTCTGATTCTTACCAGGAACTTGGCTCTCTTTTGAAGATTTCAAAGTTAGCAGCAATCACAACTGCCTTTCTTGGTGCTGCTATTTAACAGAGAGAGAAACTGATAAATAATGGAGAAGACACTGATTTCAGGCCATCACTATGAGAAGATAGAAGACCAAGGACCAGCGTCTGGCTTCTGGGCTTCTAGATAAGACTGGCCACTCAGTGATCTGGAATAAACAAAGTATGATTCCAACCAGTCGCCCTCTGGAGTTCCTTTTTATATATAAGGAATGGTGATGCCCCTTGCAATCTCAGTATAATCCTATTTGTTATGAAGGAGACCTTCCCAATGCAGACATGGCTTCATTATTGTCCCTAACAGCTGGTGATGGAAGAATAAAGTAGACCTATTGTAAGGTATTTTGATTCACACACAATCCCTTATATGTAACCTGAGAACTGAATACTAAGTGAGGTCCTGTAAGCCAGCTTCAGCCTCTGCTGTCTGTTGGGTGTTGGTTAAGAGCTCAGCCTCCACAATCAGGCAGATATGTCCACACTCCTACCCTGCCATTGACTTCAATGGGACCTTTAACACGTCCCTTAACTTTTCTAAGCCTCATTTTTCTCATCAATAAAGTCGTCATTCCTGCTACCAAGAGGTGCTGTGAAGATCAAATAAGATCATGTGTGTGGGTATGGCAAACTTGAGTGTTAACCAATTTCTTCTTTTATTCTGCCACCTCATCCTCATTCAAGCAGAGAGACATGGGGTCACCATTTGCTCTGGGAGTGGGGTTCTTCAGAAATGAACCAATGAATAAAAATGACAATTTCTCAGCTTCTGGTTCTATCTTGGACATACAGGGATGTGGAGACAGAATGAATCCCCTTTTATAGACCAAGTCTCCTAGAGCCCCAGAGTGTTGTGGAGATGAGGTACCCAAAGCTTCCCTATCTTCATCAGGAAGTGAAAGCTAGTTGAGAAGGGAAGATGCATGGGCTTGCACAGGGTCCAATTGTGGGGACAAGGAGCTCTGTGTCAGATGTCAGCTGTGTGGATGGACAGTTTCCACTGAGAATGATGGGAGGACAGACATCACTTTCTAAGGTTACCTAAGCCAGGAGTCAAATGGGGACAAATCCAAACTGGGAATTTGCTCAGTCTCCATTTGGAGTGTGTTGAAATCTGACTAAATGAATTTACACTGAGTGTAGGAGGTCAGCAGGGGCCCTGCCAGGTCCAGATGGAGAACCAGCTAGCCACTCCCTACTGTCACCAGGTTGGCACCTCAGTAAGATCCTGGGCTTAGGATCTTTCCTGGGTAGAAAGGGGGAATAAATTGGAGAAGGTGAATATGATTACATTTTGTACCTGAGTGACTAACACATGCTGCATCGGACCTTTCCTGAGAATGTGTAGATGATGTTCTGACCACTAGGCAGGTTGTAGGTTCAAATTATTTTATTAAAGAAACTAATTAACACTATGTTTCTCGTATACCCCAAGTGAGTGATGCTGAGAATCCATACCTATTACATGTGGGCAAATGCTTGCTTGTGAATGGTCATTACTATTATCTGCAAGATCTAATTAACGTTCTATCTCTTGTCACCTAAGAATTAAGTTGTAATTACAGTAGCTGTGCTGCCATGCTATAAATAATTTCTACTAATACTATACTAGCAGAGAATTTTTCAGCTTCTAACCTGTTGGGAGAAGAGGATATAAATGCAGAAGGCTCACCAGATGGCCTCATTAAAAAACAACTCAGATTTTTATAAAGCATTCTTCACCATTCTCAACCTGAGTTAGTGTAACTGAGGGATTATGAGGGAAAAATGCCTTGAGAGAATCAGAAACTCTCAAAGAAAATTTTCTGATATGTTCATAGGAAAACATGTGCCTCTTGCTTGTGGTATTTGTTGTGCTCTCTCCTGAGGTCCGTGGAGAACAGTCAGTTACCCGTCACCATCTGGCCAGGCTAATTCTGGGTGGCTGCAGCTGCAACCCAGTGTCTGGTAATCACAGCTCCAGGTCCTCTCCATACTAAATAGCTAGCTCAACTTGCTGCCTGGAGAGCAGATTCCACTACAGGCGGCTTCCCTTTCTAGTAGGAGATCCAGATTTCAAAGCACCAAAGAGCACTCTTGTAATTTATAAACCCAATATTATATATTTCCTTTCTCTCCTCTTAGTAGTCTATATTGAGCTTTCAAGACCACTCACCTGGACCACACATCTCACTGGATAAGTCTTCTTACATGGACTGGTGCAGTAGTCCCATAATTGGTCCCTCTGTTCTGATTTTTCATTCTATAATCTGTCTTTTGCTGATTCCAGATTAATCATCCAAAAGCCCAAATCAAGCCATGTCACCTCCCAGCTCACAAACTTGCAATGTTTCCCTCTTGGCTACAGGATAAATGCAAATTTCTTGGCTTAGCCTTCAAGGCTCTTTATTGTCTGATCCCAGTCTTGAGAAGCCGGACAATGTAATGGTTAAGAGTTCAGGTTGAGATCACTGATACTAGTTCAAAGCTCAGGTTCACTGCTTTCTTAATATCTTTTTATCAAGGTGGCCACTCTTTCAGTTCACTCATCTTAAAATGAGATTAATAATACTTACACAACTGTTGCAGGGATTGAGTTAAATAAAAATAATTTGCCTAGTACCTTTGCACTGAAAATACTCATTAGACACAAGTGACAGTTACAATAATTGCAATTGACTTTTCAGCATTATTTTCCATTATTGGCCAATATTCCAGCTGCAATGCTTATTGAAGCAGTATAGTATAGGTGGCTAAACATTAGAACTTTGTAATAAGACTGAGTTTAAATGCTGACTCTGGTATTTATTGTGAAACTTGGGCAAGTTATTCATCATGCTGGGCTTCACTGTCCTTCTCAGTAAAATGGAAATAATAATAACTGCCTCATGGGAATGTTGTGAGTATTAAATGAGAGAATGCATGTGAAAAATTTAACAATTCTTGGAACAAAGTGCTAAGGAAAAGTAAATATAATTTCCTGTCCTATTTTCACCTTATTTTAATATACTCTCTTTGAATGTACATTTTACATTTTATTTGCATTTTTGCCTTTGTTTTTCTTTGTCTATTCTAGAACCACCCTATAAACCTTACTCTTTTATTTGTAATTCTCCAGGTCCTACAGTCTTTAAACTCTGATCAAATACTCAAATGTTTCCTTCTCCAAAAGTCTTCCATCATGTCTCAGCAAAAAACAATGCAAAAAAAAATTATTTCAGGAGTATAAAGAAGTACCCTTCCAACACACCTGAGATTTTCTGGCCTGTGTATGTTTTATCTTATCAACTAAGTGAGGAAGTTCAAGGATTTAATCTTCATATTAACTCCATAGTAGAAGCTCAGTAAATGCCTGTAGAACTGAATAAATTTCATCCAGTTTTCCCCCTCCCTTTTTGCCATAAGGCCCAGAAATTTAGGAATTAAAGCTGTGAAGTGGAAAGAAAGAAGGCTGGCTTTCCATTGGAAAGTGGATCAGTCCAAAGCATTACCTTTGGCTCTTTCTTATTTCCTCTGGGGCCAGTTTTGAGTATTATGCCCTTATGAGAAAGGATTGTTGACTCAAAAGCGCTCAGTTGGGCAAGAAACAAATATCAAAAGCTCTTCCCCAGCAAACTCCACAGTCACTCTACAGCTTGAGCCCTGCTATTTTCAATTTTACTGATGTGCTTAAACTAGTCCTGCTTTGTGCCTTTTCTGAATCTTGAAAAAGAGGACTCTTGGGAGCTTAAAGTCTTATCTTCTACTCTTATCATTGCTGTGCCTACTGGAAGAAGCTCTCACTGGGCAACCCTCAATAAAAAGCCTCTCCCTGTCCCTTAAGAAAATGTCTAAGTGGGAGAAATGCCCTATAACACAGCCCTTAGAGGCTGCTGTATTCTTGATTTTGTAGTCTCTTCCATAAAATTTTACTCTCAATGAGTGTGTAGGTCTTACATGAGGACTTACAAATTCCTTTGTATATGTTTACATTTGCCTCAATGATGAGGTTCTCAAAGGCAGGCGATTGAATGTCTTTGGCCCCACACAGACCTAAGCTCCAAAACTGGAAGGTCGACTGATCATGAGCACGTGACTTTGTGTCTTTGTGCTTTAGTTTTTTGTTTGTAGAATGGGGACAGGACCACCTAACTCACAGAATCATTGTGAGCATTAAAGACCTGAGACCTTTACATAAAAGCCTCCATATAATCAGGAATACTTTTAATTAATTTACATTTGTGAAGGCAGTATACACTAGTGGTCGAGTATATACATTTTTGGTAGCAGGCCGACCTGGATTTAAGCCCTGACTTACACTAAACTGTGTGACTTCAGGAGAGGAATTCATCTTTGTGCGTTTGTTTCCTGACCTGTAAAGTGGAAATAACACCACTCCATGAACATCTATGGGAGATTAATGAGTTTGAGAAAATAAAGTGCCTAGCACAGTACCTAGTCCACACGTGGCACTCAAATGTGTACGTCTTCCTCCTCTTTATATGCATTATCTCTCCGGTATCTACATTGTGCTTTACAAATTGTATGCTCATCACAAAAGTTGCAAATGAAAACTGTATATTCCTGTAGGCACTAATGCAGAGCACTGCTGCACACCCTCCATCAGTGTTGGGTCTCATCTTATTCCTCCATCAGAAAGCTTTTCCTAACATTCTGGCCAAGCAGGGACATTTCAAGAGGCTGTTTCTCCTCACTTACTGTTGCAACAGACCTAATTGGGCTGGTCACAACAGTGGACTCCCTTGGTGACAGAAGAGTGGTAAACACCCAAGAGGAACAGTTACAATTTCAAACTTGTAAGGGCTGAGAACTGCTAATTTCCTGCCAGCAAGCCTGACATGGCTGCTTTTTAATTGACCTCTTCAAGGGAAACCTCAGAAGGCCCATTGGGAGCTTTATAATGTATGGTGCAAAGAGGCCCTGAACTGATTTTGTTCAAGGGGAATTTTATTTGTGTTTATATTGGCTATTCATGTGGAGAGGTGTTTGCAAACACACAGAGAACTTCTGTGCACAGACATGAGGTTATAAATTTCAGACTTTACTCCCTAAAGGAGGAACAGAGACCACTGTCTCCATCTCTATATGATATTGAATAATAAGCACCTGCTATGTACTAAGCAATGAACTGGGTATTCAGACTATAGAGAGAATAAAGTGCAGACTCCATTTTTAAGGAACTGGCCAGTTTACAGGGGATATTGACACACATGGTATTCATTATTCAGGGGCTTAAAATTAATTGCTCTTTCTTCTCTGCCCACATATAACTTGACTTTCATTACCCGCATAATAACAGTAATCACATTAATCTTTTCCAGAAATAGAGATCAGTTTTTATGGAAATATTTGACCCCCACAATTCTCAACAGAGCAAGATTAGAGAGAGAATAAAACATACTTTCTTCTCTGGACAGTATCCACATGTTCTACTATAAAAAATGTTTACTGTTATACAAAGATGATAAATAAAAAGTGCTATTGTAGTTAAAGGTCAGAAATGGACTAAGGCCCTTGAAGTCATATTTTGGCAAAATGAAAATGCTACAATAAAATATTGATATTTTCTAAAAATAAGTTTAAAAGTACGTAAGGTCCTCTCTTTATTTGAAAGAAATATCTTGGGGGTATAAACTAAAATTGTAGTCTAAATACTTAGGCTGCCCTAGGTTAAGAATGCCATCCACGTCTAGCATGCTTATCCATATGAATGCTCTTTGTTGTCCTTGATTTTTCTGGAATACGTATTTTCTAGCACTGTTAAGGCTTCTGGCTTTCAAAAATTAATAGATTGACATAATCAAAGGCAGAGGAAAGAGAACAAGTTTTCGATGATAATTTCTTTGAAATGGCAGTGTTTCTGAAAAACTGAGTAGTGTAACTTCATTTCATAGATAAATCAACTGAGAACATGAAGGCCACATAGTAAATCACAAAACTAAGATTAAAATTTGTATCTGTCCCTCAAAGTGGTGCCGTTTCCATGAATAAAGTCACTAAACAAATTAGGAGTCACAGTTTCTGAAACGTACAAATGAACTGTTAGAGTCTGAAAGTTCTATTACCCCAATGAGTTAATAAAAGTTTATTCATTCACGCAATCATTCATTAAATATTTTCAAACTTATTGCTGTATGTCAGGTAATTTTCTAATTTCTGTGGACATAAGTAGGGGAACTAGAACTGGTCCCTGCCTTCCTGGTCTAGTGGCACACTGCAGAAGAAGTACTTGGATCTCAATATCAGGCTTTTTAATTTTTTTACAAGGTGTGCCTTTATTACAATGTTCCACTAAAAAACAATATAGCTTTCTTCAGCTTCATCTGCAAGTATCTACCAGAAGGAATAGGAATGTTTTCAAAAGATATGGTGGCCATAAAATGATTCTGTTCTTTGTATTTTACCTTTTTTTTTTGAGATGGAGTCTTGCTCTGTTGCCCAGGCTGGAGTGCAGTGGCGCAATCTCGGCTCACTGCAAGCTCCGCCTCCCGGGTTCACGCCATTCTCCTGCCTCAACCTCTCCGAGTAGCTGGGACTACAGGCACCCGCCACCACGCCTGGCTAATTTTTTGTATTTTTTAGTAGAGATGGGGTTTCACTGTGGTCTCGATCTCCTGGCCTCGCCCGCCTCGGCCTCCCGAAGTGCTGGGATTACAAGTGTGAGCCACCGCGCCCGGCCGTATTTTACCTTTTTAAAGGACTACGCCTAGTTATGCTGACTTCCCATTGATGCATCAACTGCATTTTAAGAAATTATAATCAGGAAATAGTGAAAATAAATGTAGGCCAGGCATGGTGGCTCATGCCTATAATCCTAGCACTTGGGGATGCCAAGGCAGGAGGATCACTTGAGCCCAGGAGTTCTAGACCATCCTGGACAATAGAGTGAAACCCTGTCTTTACTAAAAATAGAAAAAATTAACCAGGTATGGTGCTGCACATCTATAGTCCTACCTACTCTGGAGGCTGAGGCAGGAGAACTGCTTGAGCTCAGGAGTTTGAGGCCGCAGTGAACCATGTTCACACCATTTCACTCCAGCGTGGGTGACAGAGCAAGACCCTGTCTCAATAAATGAATAAGAAAATAGATGCATATCTAAAGATGTTCACTATAGCCTCATTTATAAGATAGCAAAAGAAAAAACAACCTCCATTCTTCATAATTAGGGACTGATTAAATAAAGAACAATACAACAATATGATATAGTACTTTCTAATTGGTAAAAATAATCTTTTAGATAATTTCTTTTTAAATTTTAGGATTATTTTTCCTGTCTCTGTGAAGAATGTCATTGGTATTTTGATAGGAATTGCATTGACTCTGCAGATTGTTTTAGGCAGTATGGGCATTTTAACAATTTGTTTTTCAATGCATGAACATGGACTATTTTTCCATTTTCTTGTGTGTCCTCTTCAATTTCTTTCATCAATGTCTTCTAGTGTTCATTGTAGATACCTTTAACTTTTTGAGTTAAGTTTATTCCTAGGTAATTTATCTTATTAATATTAGTAGCTATTGTGAATGGGATTACTTTCTTGATTTCTTTTTCAGATTGTTTTCTGTTAGCTTGTAGAAATGCTAATGATTTTTGTAAGTTGATTTTGTGTCCTGCAACTTTACTGAAGACACAGAATAGCCAAAGCAATCGTAAGCACAAAAACAAAGCTGGAGACATCACATTACCTGACTTCAAATTATAATACAAAGCTATAATAACCAAAATAGCCTGATATTGTCATAAAAACAGACACATAGACCAACGGAACAGAATACAGAACCCAGAAGTAAATTCATGAATTTACAGACAACTCATTTTTGACAAGGTACCAAAAACATACATTAGAGAAAGGAAAGTCTCTTCAAAAAATAGTGCCATCTCCACTGGAACAGGCACTGGTATCCATGGCTGAAAGACCCATAGATGGTTCACATCACAGGAATCTGTGCAGACACCTCCCAGTACCAGCCCAGGGCCAGGTAGACTTGCTGGGTAACTAGACCCAAAAGAGAGACAACAATCACTGCAGTTTGGCTCACAGGAAGCCACATCCATAGGAAAGGGGGAGAGTACTACATCAAGGGAACACCCTGTAGGACAAAAGAATCTGAACAACAGCCTTCAGCCCCAGATCTTCCCTCTGACAGAGCCTACCCAAATGAGAAGGAACCAGAAAACCAACCCTGGTAATATGACAAAACAAGGCTCTTCAACACCCCTCAAAAATCACACTAGTTCACCAGCAATGGATCCAAAACAAGAAAAAATCCCTGATTTACCTGCAAAAGAATTCAAGAGGTTAGTTATTAAGCTAATCAGGGAAGGACCAGAGAAAGGCAAAGCCCAATGCAAAGAAATCCAAAAAAATCATACAAGAAGTGAACAGAGAAATATTCAAGGAAATAGGCAGCTTAAAGAAAAAACAATGAAAAATTCAGGAAACTTTGGGCACACTTTTAGAAATATAAAATGCTCTGGAAAGTCTCAGCAATAGAACTGAACAAACCGAAGAGAGAAATTCACAGCTCAAAGACAAGGTCTTTGAATTAACCCAATCCAATAAAGACAAAGAAAAAAGAATAAGAAAATATGAACAAAGTCTCCAAGAAGTCTGGAATTATGTTAAATGACCAAACCTAAGAATTATCAGTGTTCCTGAGGAAGAAGAGAATTCTAAAAGCTTGGAAAACATATTCAGGGGAATAATTGACGAAAACTTCCCTGGCCTTGCTAGAGACCTAGACATCCAAATACAAGAAGCACAAAGAACCCTTGGAAAATTCATCGCAAAAAGATCTTCGCCTAGGCACATTGTCATCAGGTTATCCAAAGTTAAGATGAAGGAAAGAATCTTAAAAGCTGTGAGACAGAAGCACCAGGTAACCTATAAAGGAAAACCTATCAGATTAACAGCAGATTTCTCAGCAGAAACTCTACAAGCTAGAAAGAATTGGGGCCCTATCTTCAGCCTCCTCAAACAAAACAATTTTCAGCCAAGAATTTTGTATCCAGCAAAACTAAGCATCATACATGAAGGAAAGATACAGTCGTTTTCAGACAAACAAATGCTGAGAGAATTCACCATTACCAAGCCACCACTACAAGAACTGCTAAAAGGAGCTCTAAATCTTGAAAAAAATCCTGGAAACAAATCAAAACAGAACTTCTTTAAAGCATAAATCACACAGGACTTGTAAAACAAAAATACGTGTTAAAAGCAAAAGTAAAAAACAAACTAAAATCACAAAGTATACAAGCAACAAAAAGCATGATGAATGCAATGGTACCTCACATTTCAATACTACCATTGAATATAAATGGCCTAAATGCTCTAGTTAAAAGATACAGAACTACAGAATGGATAAGAACTCACCAACTAACTATCTGCTGCCTTCAGGAGACTCACCTAACATATAAGGACTCAAATAAACTTAAAAATGAAAAAGTCCTTTTGTGCAAATGGATACCAAAAGTGAGCAGGGGGTAGCCATTCTTTTTTCAGACAAAAGAAATTCTAAAGAAACAGCAGTTAAAATAAACAAAGGGACATTATATAATGGTAAAAGGCCTTGTCCAACAGGAAAATATCACAATCTTAAACATATATGCACCTAACACTGGAGCTCCCAACTTTATAAAGCAATTACTAATAGACCCAAGAAATGAGATAGACAGCAACACAATAATAGTGGGGGACTTCAATACTCCACTGACAGCACTAGACAGGTCAACAAAACAGAAAGTCAATAAAGAAACAATGGGTTTAAACTGTACCTTGGAATAAATGTACTTAACAGATATATACAGAACATTCCATCCAACAACTGCAGAATACACATTCTATCCAACAGTGCATGGAACTTTCTCCAAGATAGACCATAAGATAGGCCATAAAATGAGCTGCAATACATTTAAGAAAATTAAAATTATATCAAGCATGCTCTCAGACCACTGTGGAATAAAACAGGAAATCAACTCCAAAAGGAACCTCAGAACCATGAAAATACATGGAAATTAAATAACCTGCTCCTGAATGAGCATTGGGTCAAAAATGAAATCAAGATGGAAATTTAAAAATTATTTGAATTGAATGACAATAATGATACAACTTATCAAAACCTCTGAGATACAGCAAAGGCCGTGCTAAGAGTGAAGTTCATAGCCCTAAGCACCTATATAAAAAAGACTGAAAGAGCACAAACTGACATTCTGAGGTCAGACCTCAAGGAACTAGAGAAACAAGAACAAACCAAGCCCAAACCCAGCAGAATAAAGGAAATTACCAAGATCAAAGCAGAACTAAATGAAAGTGAAAGGAAAAAATACAAAAGACAAATGAAACAAAAAGCTGGTTCTTTGAAAAGATGAATAAAATTGATAGACCATTAGCAAGATTAACCAGGAAAAGAAGAGAGAAAATCCAAATAACCTCACTAAGAAACGAAACAGGAAATATCACAATTAACACTACTGAAATACAAAAGATCATTCAAGGCCACTATGAACACCTTTACGCCCATAAACTAGAAAACCTAGTAGAGATGGATAAATTCCTGGAAAAATACAGCCCTCCTAGCTTAAATCAGGAAGAATTCGATATCCTGAACAGACCAATAGCAAGTGTTGAAATTGAAATGGTAATTTAAAAATTACAAACAAAAATGTCCAGAACCAGATGGATTCACAGCAGAATTCTACCAGACATTCAAGGAAGAATTGGTACCAGTCCTTTTAACACTCTTCCACAAGATAGAGAAAGAAGGAACCCTCCCGAATTCATTTTATGAAGCCAGCATCACCCTAATACACAAACTAGGAAAGGTCATAACCAAAAAAGAAAACTGCAGATTGATACCCTTGATGAACATTGATGCTCCTTAACAAAATACTAGCTAACTGAATCCAACAACCTATCAAAAAGATAATCCACGATGATCAAGTGGGTTTCATACCAGGGATGCAGGAATGGTTTAACATATGCAAGTCAATAAATCTGATACATCACATAAACAGAATTAAAAACAAAAATCACACAATCATCTCAATAGATGCAGAAAAAGTATTCGACAAAATCCAGCATCTCTTTATAATTAAAACTCTCAGCAAAATTGGCATACAAGGGACATAGCTTAATGTAATAAAAGCCATTGATGACAAACCCACAGCCAACATAATACTGAATTTGGAAAAGTTGAAAGCATTCCCTCTGAGAACTGGAAAAAGACAAGGATGCCCACTCTCACCACTCCTCTTCAACATAGTACTGCAAGTCCTAGCCAGAGCAATCAGACAAGAGAAAGAAATAAAGGACATTCAAAGCTGTAAAGAGGAAGTCAAACTGTCACTATTTGCTGACCATATGATTGTTTACCTTGAAAACCCTAAGGACTCCTCCAGAAAGCTCCTAAAACTGATAAAAGAATTCAGCAAAGTTTCCAGATGCAAGATTAAAGTACACAAATCAGTAGCTCTTTTATACATCAACAGCGACCAAGCAGAAAATCAAATCAAGAACTCAACCCCTTTTACAATAGCTGCGAAAAATAAAATAAAATACTTAGGAATATACATAACCAAGGAGTTGAAAGTCCTCTACAAGAAAAACTACAAAACACTGCTGAAAGAAATGATAGACGACACAAACAAATGGAAACACATCCCATGCTCGTGGATGGGTAGAATCAATATTGTGAAAATTACCATACTGCCAAAAGCAATCTACAAATTCTAGCAATCCTCATCAAAATACCACCATCATTCTTCACAGAATTAGAAAAAACAATTCTAAAATTCATATGGAACCAAAAAAGAGCTCACATAGCCAAAGCAAGGCTAAGCAAAAAGAACAAATCTGGAAGCATCACGCTACTTGATTTCAAACTATACTATAAGGCCACAGTCACCAAAACAGCATGGTACTGGGATAAAAATAGGCACATAGACTAATGACACAGTATAGAGAACCCGGAAATAAACCCAAATACTTACAGCCAACTGAACTTTGACAAAGCAAACAAAAACATAAAGTGGGGGAAAGGACACCTTTTTCAACAAATGGTGCTGGGATAATTGGCTAGGCACATGTAGGAGAATGAAACTGGAACTTCATCTCTCACCGTATAAAAAAATCAACTCAAGATGGATTTAGATGATTTAGGACTTAAACCTAAGACCTGAAACTGTAAAAATTCTAGAAGATAAGATTGGAAAAACCCTTCTACACATTGGCTTAGGCAAGGATTTCATGACCAAGAACCCAAAAGCAAATGCAATAAAAACAAAGATAAATAGCTGAGACCTAATTAAACTAAAGAGCTTTTGCACAGCAAAAGGAGCAGGCAGCAGGGTAAACAGACAACCCACAGAGTGGGAGAAAATCTTCACAATCTATTCATCTGACAAAAGACTAATATCCAGAATCTACAATGAACTCAAACAAATCAGTAAGAAAAAAAATAAACAATCTCATCAAAAAGTGGGCAAAGGACATGAATAGGCAATTCTCAATAGAAGATATGCAAATGGCCAAGAAACCAACACACATATGAAAAAATGCTAAATATCACTAATGATCAAGGAAATGCAAATCAAAACTACAATGTAATACCACCTTACTCATGCAAGAATGGCCATAATCACAAGAATCAAAAAACAGTAGATGTTGGCATGGATGCAGTGAACAGGGAACACTTCTACACTGCTGTTGGGAATGTAAACTAGTAAAGCCACTATGGAAAACAGTGTGGAGATTCCCTAAAGAACTGAACTACCATTTGCTCCAGCAATCCCACTACTGGGTATCTACCCAGAGGAAAATCAGTCATTATTTGAAAAAGGTACTTGCACAAGCATGTTTATAGTGGCACAATTCACAATAGCAAAATCGTCGGACCAACCCAAATGTCCATCAATCAATGAGTGGATAAAGAAACTGTGATTATATATATATGGATATATATATGGATAGATATATATGGATATATATATGGATAGATATATATGGATATATATATATGCATATTAATTTCTGTTAATTCATTCCTTTTTATGGCTGTGTAGTATTCCACACACACATACATATATATACA
Organism: Hylobates moloch; assembly: GCF_009828535.3. Classification (NCBI taxonomy): domain Eukaryota; kingdom Metazoa; phylum Chordata; class Mammalia; order Primates; family Hylobatidae; genus Hylobates; species Hylobates moloch. Next base: position 5,396,519 of record NW_026652279.1, on the reverse strand, counting down.
CACACACATAAACACACAATGGAGTACTACACAGCCATAAAAGGGAATGAATTAACAGCATTTGCAGTGCCCTGGATGAGATTGGAGACTTATTCTAAGTGAAGTAACTCAGGAATGGAAAACCACACATCGTATGTTCTCACTTATGTGTGGGAGCTAAGCTATGAGGATGCAAAGGTGAAAGAATAATACAATGGACTTTGGGGACTTGGAGGAAAGAGTGGGAGGGGGGTGAGGGATAAAAGACTACAATAGTGCAGTGTATACTGCTCGAGTGAAGGGTGCACCAAAGTCTCAAAAATCATCACTAGAGAACTTACTCATGTAACCAAATACCACCTGTACCCCAATAAAAAATAATACAATAATAAAAAAAAATCAGATCAACCTTTCTTCAACTGAAGTGGCCACTTAAGTTAGGAAGATACTGATTCTTTATCCATTCTTTCAGTAAATGGTATCAGTATCTGGGACTCTGCGAGACCTTAAATGTATTATTAGATGAGTGATTGAAATAGAGTTTCTGCCCTTATGAAGTTGCTGTTTGTGAAGGAACCAGGCAATAACAAAGGAACAAACCAGAATCCAACAGTTTCTGTTGTGGTCAGTGCTGCAAGCATGTTGCAGAGATTCCACTGAGATGGTCACAGAAGCAGTCATAAAGGGAGGACATCTGAATGCAGATTTGGAAAAGGAGACTCATCCTGCCCTGGGGAGAGGAGAGGAAAGAATATTCCAGAGCAAGAGCAAGAGTCCTAAGGCAGGAGAGAGGTTGGGCTGTTTAAAAAACTGAGATGAGGCCGGTGGTCCTGGTGTGGAGCAAGTTTTAGGGAGCTTAGTGCAAAAGAGTTCGGTGGGGCTGTGCCACCATGGAAGAGGTGGGGATCCCAGAACACAACGGACAGGTCATCATAAGCAGGATAAGGAGCTTCTTCCATTACGTCAGGAAGGAAAGAGGAAAGCATGTGGGTAAACACAGTAAGTCATGTATGTGGGTCTGGCTGCAGGAAGTTGAAATAAATGACTTTCTCTTTTTTTTCTGAAAGTAGAAAATGAGTGCATCTGCTGACAGGGAAGGGAAAGATGGATGTAGCTGAAGTTTAAAGAGATGTGGCAGTGTTTGAAATAGCCCCACTGAAGAACTAGGGAAAGAGAGAGAGAGGGAACATAAGCAAGAGAGAAAGCTGACTAAGGAAATAGAGATTGCTGAGCAGCACCTAGGTCCCAACTGGTAGAAAGCTGTGAATTTATAGTTTTAATAATAGAAATTTAAGTCTTTGGCCAGCAGGTTATAGAACTGCAAGTATGGTCTGTCTTATTTATGTAAAATCATATGCATATATCTTGGAGCACATAGGCAAAGAGGGATGTCTAGAAGAAAATTCACCAACATGTCAAACAGTAGCTACTTAAGAGTTGAGTGATTTTTAAATGTATACATTATTCTTTGTTGTTAGAATTATTTATTATGAATCATTTCATTGCCAGATTTATTTCATTTTTGCACAACATTAGAATTTGTCATATTGCTAATGGAGGGGGATTTAGAGCATCACAGATTTCTAGGTTCTAAAAGGGACTATCTTGTATTACCCTCTCCTTTAAAGATGAAGAAAGTGAGGCTCAGAAGGCAGAATTTCCTTTTTTAAAGTTTTAGATGAATTAACTACAAAGGTGGGTATGTCTTAGGTCTCCTAATTCCTACTCGAGGTTCTCTCCTCTATGTTTTGCTGAGTTCAATAGCGTATTAAATTTAAAATAATACATAGAAGACTATGTTTAACATGGATATTAAAAGCACTTTTTACATAATGACATAACCTGTTTGATGACAATCATTCAAAGTATTCATATATGTATTTATTATATATACACATATGTACAGATATATACATACACAACTTTAAATCCAGATTGCATTCTCTGCAGCAGTGGTCCCCAACCTTTTTGGCACCAGGGACCGGTTTCATGGAAGACAATTTTTTCCATGGATGGGGTGGTGGCAGGGAGATGGATGGTTTTGAGATGAGACTGTTCCACCTCAGATCATCAGGCCTTAGAGTCTCATAAAAAGCGTGCAACATAGATCCCTCACTTTCACCGTTCACAGTAGGGTGAATGCCGCTGCTGATCTGACAGGAGGCAGAGCATTAGGTGGTAATGCTAATAGTGGTCTGTGGCCTGGGGGTTGGGGACCCCTGCTCTACATTATCTACTTTTATAGATAAAAGCTGGCTAAAACTTTCTCTAGATTCCACATCTAGAATTTCCATGGAGAAGTTGATCTGGTTATTCCCTTACCACCATTACCCCCATTATCAGCCAGTGGTTGTCAGGGGAACAGATAAAATTTCCCAAACTGACAATTGAGATTCACAAAATATATTACATCTCATTTGTTTTTATATTGAGATATTAAAGGGAAAATCATAGCTAATTAAAAACACCAAGAAAATAAATAGATTATTAACCAAAACAACAACAACAAAAAAGCCACCACCTTCTCTTGGCATCTATTCATTCACTAGTACACATTCAACTTGACATAACTGATTTTTTGAAAAATGTAGGAAGGACCCCTGTATTAAATGACATCTATGTGTTTCCTGAGTGGTTTTAAGTTAACAGGACACATTGAGAGTACAGGGAACAGCTTATTAATATCCCCTCTAACACATTGGTATAAGTGTTTTTAAGCCAAGCACCCAAAGCAAGATACTCTTGGGGTCTCAGCATGCACCAGGAGTCTCCTTTCTGATTTCTTTCTGGGAAGACAGCCCTCCTGACTTTCAAGCCATGTGGTTCATATAGGGCTCCACACCTTGTTCTAGGGCTGGAATTCAGACCCAGGTCTCAGCCAGCTAGTGCCCCCACAGTAACCTCAGGATTGGCTCCGTGTTGGACATGAGAGGCCATCAGAGCCATTGGGACAGCATGAATATTTTTCTGAGGCCTTGGAGCAAGGAAAGATATTCTTCCCACTGGCCTTGGATCTGAGAGGACATAGGCTGAGGCTGCCATAGTCATCTTGACAACATCAGCAAGAATCTATGTGAAATAGGAAGCTACACAGGTGAAAGCAGACCTGAAAGACTGAGAAAAAAAATGGTGAGGTTAAAAGTATGAGATTTCCAATTTTTAAAGATCAAAATTGCCAAATAATTTTAAATACGTATGGTTCAACTCAGTGAATTCTAATGACTGTGATTTGAACTTCAACCTAAAGCCGGTTATATCCTTGTACTTCTCAATCATGTAAGCCAATAAATTCCCTCACATGTAGGGAGGTTTGCATCCTTCACTTTTTTAATTGCATGAAAACAATAAGAGAGTCTACTTTCCTCCTCAAAGCTGTCTTCTGAGAAGAAAACAAAACAAATAAGGAGACCAAAGGTGAGAGAGATGAGAATGACTTTGTCTCAACTATACCAATGGAAAAAAGAAGAGTATACGAGGCAGTTGGGAGGGATTCTGGGGTGGGGAGTTGGAGGCAGGAAGCTGGCAGGGCTTGGTAGGGGGTAGCTCTTCCCTAAACTGAGTTGGGTATGGGGTCTCTACTTGAGAAAATACTTACTCAGCAGAGTGGGCCTGAGGGCTGAAGAGTGGGTACACAGAAGAGGGCTTTAAATACAGTCTGTTGTCATGCAAATACCATCTCAGACAGCCACAAAGCAGGCAGAAGATGGCCACTTTACTTATTTGTGTTATACACGCAATGCATATGCATGTCTGGGAAACTAGAACCCCTGTAGTTTGTAGGATAGAACAAAAACTAGGATGAAGTGTGTAGCACAGAGAGAACTCTGGAGTAAGCAGTGTAGAGGGTTCTTCTTGAGTATTCAGCAGAGGAGTGGTCAGCACATGCATGTGAGGAAGTTGCCCATGTCTAGGAGAGGACCACCCAACAGATTAGATGGGGGAATATCTGATGCTCACACAGGGCTGGGGTCACCAGCCAGAATGGAAAACCTGTCACTCACAGGCATTATGTAGAAGATCCAGAGGGGTCTTGCCTCAGAAGCAGGGAGTAATTAGCACTAGACTAAACACCTCTCTGGTCCTACTTAACAAATATTGAAAGTAAGACCTGAGCAAATGGAACAATTTCCAAATAATTTAACTAATTCTCAGAATAAAGCTTAATAATATTCATAGAATTTTTTAAAATCCAGATCAAGCAAGGTAAAATTCAAAATATCTGTCATCCAATCAAGGATGAGCAAACATGCAAACACACAGGAAAATACAACCCATAATGAGGAGAAAAATCAATTGAAATTGACCCAGAAGCAAAATAGATGTTAACATTAGCAGACAAGGACATGAAAACAGCTGTAACTGTACTACAGATGTTCAAGAATGTGAGTAGAGACATTTGAAGATAAAAACAAACAACCAACCAAAAACCCAAATTGAACTTCTAGGGCTAAAAACTGTAATTTCTGAAGTTGAAAATACATTTGGTAGGATTAATTACAGATTAGAAGTGCAGAAGAAAAGATTGGCGAGTTTGAAAACATAGCAAAGGAAACTATCCAAAATGAAACACAGATAAAGAATTTAAAAAATGAACAGCGCATCAGTGATCTGTGGGACCAATTCAGGAAGCCTAATTATGAGAAACTGAAGTCTATAGAAGAGGAGGGCAAAAAGGAAATTTGGAAAATAATGATTGAAACTTGAAAACTATAAAATGTATAACTTAATGAAAATTTATAATTCAATGAAAATTATAAAACTATAATTCTATGAATCAAGGAAGTCTAATGAATTTCTAGGCACAATAAACATGAAGAAAACCATACCAAAGTACATCATAGTTAAATTGTTCAAAGCATATGAGAAAGAAAAAATCTTAAATGCACCCAGGGAGAAAAGACACATTATGTACAGAGGAACAAAGATAAGAATTACAGAAAATATCTTGTTAGAAGCAATGCAAGTAACAAGACAGTGGAGCAATCTTTAAAATACTTAAAGCAAAACCCCTTGCAATCTAGAACTTGATACCCAACAAAAATTTCTTTAGAAAACAAAGATGACATAAACTTTTTCAGACATAATAAGGCTGAAAACATACACCACCAACAGACATACACTACAAAAGATGTTATAGAAAGTCTCAAACAGAAGGCAAATTATTTCAGATGAAATGTGGTTCTGTACATAGAAATGGAGAAGACTGGAAATGGTAATTAAGTAATTTATTATGTCAATTATATCTCAATCGAGTTGTTAAAAAATAAAATAGGTCTAAGTCAATAAAATTTGCTTAAGAGAACATCCATTGAATATCTGCTACATGTTTGATATTTTGTGTTGATGACATCACCATTAATTACATATATTTCTTGTCCTAGAATATCTTATAGACCGCCCATAATAAATGAGCCCACAATAAAAAGTTCCAACAATTACAAAGCAAACAAACAAAAAATAGTTGTTTCTTTTCATCCCTCAACTTAAATCCCAAAGCAAAATTAGGGATTTATTCAAGTATTTCTTGTATTTAATTCATACCCAGACCCTCTTCTTCCTATTCCTTTTTTTCTAATGTTACTGAAGATTATCTTCCTTTTCTCTTTGTCCTTCAAAGTCCTTTACTTGGATAAAAATCCTTATTCATTATTTTCCTCTAATGCGAGCAAGATTAAAAGCCATGAACTATGTTCTTCTCAAGTCTGATATCAGATCTCTATTAGTCCCTCAGTACCAAATGCAATTAGATGAGAGTCCATGTTTTTTTTCTCTAAAGCAGCTTTCTAAATAGGCTTCCCCCTAGGAATCTTACCAACACAGAAATTCTCACTTCATCTCAATGTGTGACCTCTTTTATGAAAACTTAATATATGAAAATCAAAATTTACAGAACTTGTAAATTGAAGGATGATTATCTGAATTAGAAAATACTCTTATGAAAATTTCCTTCAACTTTAATGAAAAAATAGATTATTTGACAGAAAGGCTGAGGTGAGGGGATGGCAGAGAAGGGAGGGATGGTGAAACTGCCTGCTACAGGCTGACAAAGCTGCTAATTAAAGAGCAAGCCAAGAGGAGAAGGAAACATTGCTGAAATTACAACGTCAGTCAATGCTAAAATATGATGTATTATTATTACACAGCTTCTGGGGAAACATTAAGGAATGAAGGAATTAAAGTAAACTCAGCACTTCATTAATAATAGTAGTGACCATTTTAAAAGTGATTTTTCAGGAAGACACTTGGTTTGAATAGAAACTTCTCATTTAAGAAGGTGGTAAGTGTGATGGGGAACATAATATAGGAACCCCATAATATACGAACTGGGGATGGGAAGTCAGACTGCCTGAGTTTGAGTCCTGGCTCATTCTTGTAACTTGTGTGTGACTCCAGGTGAATAACTTACCCTCTGGGTCTCTATTTCCTCGTGTAAAATGCAGACAATAATTCTATCTCCTCTTCTGGATTATTGTGAAAACTAATTTGGACACTGTAATACCAACACTGAATAAAGTGCAAGATTGCTTTACTTTCAAACACAGTTACATGAGTATATTGAGAAAACTCACTAACAAGAGATGCTTTAACTCAGCACAGTGCCTAGAACAGACCAAGTATTCAGTATATGACAATTATTATTGTCTCAGAAACTTCTTCCAGTTATTCTCTTTACCAAGGAGAATGTAAATTTTATAATTTGAGAAAACAAGCACAATACAAAGATGACAGTTGGAAAAAAAGGCAAAGCCCAAACACCTCTATCCCTTCCCTAGACTAATGGATGTGCCTTCCTGAAGTCTAAGCCAGGTTGATGTCAAACTGATGATTAACATCACCTGCCTCCCAAGTGCAAAACCTTTCATTTTATGAACTCCATCTAAAATTGGGCAAAGAAACTTAATCCTTTTCAAGGATAAGGGAGAGAGAGCTTTGATTGATTTCTTTGCAGTTTGAAGTAATAATTAAGCATATTGAGCTCTCTGCTAACTTTGTTCTTTATCATTATAATGAACTCCTTGGTAAATTTTAATGGACCATCTACAAACTAATTTTATATTGTTTTTTTTTAATCACTGGTAAATCTGATAGAAAGAGGCAGGGTATATATCAGTGAAAATTCCTAGGGATCTATCAGTAGGCTCTGCTGGTGAAAGAGCTTTCAGAAAAGAAGTCACCTGCCTTAGTACAGCCATCCTATTTATAATAACAGCCTCTTTAATCTTTCGAGAGTGAGGACCACAGGATTGCTTTAAATTCAAACATATTGAAAGTGAGCATATGGAGAGCCCTCTCCAAAGAGTGATGCTTGCTTCCTTTCCCCAAAGGCTTGTTCCTGTGGGCTGCAGTCAGCTGGTACCTGAACCTGAAGTGACACCTCGAATCAAGGAGGCTGACATACATTCATGAGATGCATAAGACAGCAGTCCTTGCCTCCAGGGACTTACAAAAGATGAAGAAGGTACAAATGTTACTCTTGTAAGATGCTGTAAAAGAAAAGGTGCTTTGAGAATCCAAAGGCTCTCGGGTTAATGGAGGAGAAGCTGAAAATTTGTTGGAGATGGAGAAGTGGCATCTAAACTGGGCCTTGAAGGATGGATTAAACACTGGCAGGTGAAGGCCGGGCGCGGTGGCTCACGCTTGTAATCCCAGCACTTTGGGAGGCCGAGGCGGGTGGATCACGAGGTCAGGAGATCGAGCCCACGGTGAAACCCCGTCTCTACTAAAAATACAAAAAATTAGCCGGGCGTGGTGGCAGGCGCCTGTAGTCCCAGCTACTCGGAGAGGCTGAGGCAGGAGAATGGCGTGAACCTGGGAGGCGGAGCTTGCAGTGAGCCGAGATTGCGCCACTGCACTCCAGCCTGGGCGACAGAGCAAGACTCTGTCTCAAAAAAAAAAAAACAAAAAACAAAAAACAAAAAAAAACCACTGGCAGGTGAAAATGCAGAGATTGTGGTGGACGGGGCATTTCTGTTGCAGAGACTGGCATGGGAGGACACTGAATGACCAAATATGGTTTTAACATCTTTAGCCATTTTGCCAGGACTGAGGGATTTCTTGAGACTCAGTACTTTCCATTTTAGAACCAAGAAAGCCCATGGCAATCCAGGATGAGTTATCATCCTAGGATATGCCAGAAGGGCTGGAAGGGGTTCTGAGAGTATCTAACAACTCGATTTGACAAGGGCGGATTTTCTAAGAGGTAGTATGTCGGTAGGACACCTGCATCTCAAATACCTGGGATGCTTGTTACAAATAACAATGCCTGGGCCCCACCCCTAATGTACTAAATCAGACTTTCTGGCGGTGAGACCGAAGTATATATGTATTAAGCAATTTCTCCAGGTTGTTATTTATCACAATGTAGTTTGAAAACTGGTAGAAAACATAAAATTTTTGTAAGGGAAAGAGTCTAAAACAAAAATCTCATATATGCACTGCTTAAATATTCAACAAGCTTTCAATTGTTTGGAGTACAAGGAATAAACTCTTTTTCCTGTCATAATGCTTATTGGTTGTCAACTGCTGTGTAATGAATTTGTCCAAAAATTAGCCACTTAAAACAGCAAACATTACTATTCACATAATTTCTGAAGGTCAGGGATCAAGTACTAGTTTAGCTGGATGGTTCTAGCTCAGGGTACCTCATGACATTGCAGTCAAGCTGTCAGCTTGGGCTACAGTCATCCCCAGGCTCAGATGAAGCTGGAGAATATACTTTCAAGGTCACTCATGCGATCGTATACAGGCTCATTCCCTCCCTGGCTATTGCCTGGAGGCTTTAGTCTCTTGCCTCATGAGCCTCTCCATCAGGCAGACCACCAAATCAGTACAATGTGGGAGGGGACTGCATAAAGGTTTGAATACCAGAAGGGTGCTGGGATCATCTTGGAGGGTAGCTACTAGATGTCATTCCCAAACTGCACACATTATATAGCTCTGGAAACTGAGGCTCCGACAGAATATAACTTTCTCCACTGTTCTATAAGAAATATGGCAAGCCAGGACTGAAATCAAGATCTGTTTGAACCTCAACATGTACAAAATCCTTTAGGTTTGCAGGGATACTGGTTTGTCTCATTGTCGTGTAATGTAATTATAGATTTAACATTCAGTTTAAGATTAATATTAAATAAAATTAATCAAATAAACAGAAAATTAGCTTCTAAAAAGGCCAACTGTTCATGACAAATTCTTTTTTTTTCCTATTTTTTTATTTTTTATTTTTTATTATTATACTTTAGGTTTTAGGGTACATGTGCACAATGTGCAGGTTTGTTACATATGTATCCATGTGCCATGTTGTTTTGCTGCACCCATTAACTCATCATTTAGCATTAGGTATATCTCCTAATGCTGTCCCTCCCCCCTCCCCCCACCCCACAACAGTCCCCGGAGTGTGATGTTCCCCTTCCTGTGTCCATGAGTTCTCATTGTTCAATTCCCACCTGTAAGTGAGAACACGCGGTGTTTGGTTTTTTGTCCTTGCGATAGTTTACTGAGAATGATGTTTTCCAGTTTCATCCATGTCCCTACAAAGGACATGAACTCATCATTTTTTATGGCTGCATAGTATTCCATGGTGTATATGTGCCACATTTTCTTAATCCAGTCTGTCGTTGTTGGACATTTGGGTTGGTTCCAAGTCTTTGCTATTGTGAATAGTGCCGCAATAAACATACGTGTGCATGTGTCTTTATAGCAGCATGATTTATAGTCCTTTGGCTATATACCCAGTAATGGGATGGCTGGGTCAAATGGTATTTCTAGTTCTAGATCCCTGAGGAATCGCCACACTGACTTCCACAATGGTTGAACTAGTTTACAGTCCCACCAACAGTGTAAAAGTGTTCCTATTTCTCCACATCCTCTCCAGCAGCTGTTGTTTAGTGACTTTTTAATGATGGCCACTCTAACTGGTGTGAGATGGTATCTCACTGTGGTTTTGATTTGCATTTCTCTGATGGCCAGTGGTGATGAGCATTTTTGCATGTGTTTTTTGGCTGCATAAATGTCTTCTTTTGAGAAGTGTCTGTTCATGTCCTTCGCCCACTTTTTGATGGGGTTGTTTGGTTTTTTCTCGTAAATTTGTTGGAGTTCATTGTAGATTCTGGATATTAGCCCTTTGTCAGATGAGTAGGTTGCAAAAATTTTCTCCCATTCTGTAGGTTGCCTGTTCACTGTGATGGTAGTTTCTTTTGCTGTGCAGAAGCTCTTTAGTTTAATGAGATCCCATTTGTCAATTTTGGCTTTTGTTGCCATTGCTTTTGGTGTTTTAGACATGAAGTCCTTGCCCATGCCTATGTCCTGAATGGTATTGTCTAGGTTTTCTTGTAGCATTTTAATGGTTTTAGGTCTAACATTTAAGTCTTTAATCCATCTTGAATTAATTTTTGTATAAGGTGTAAGGAAGGGATCCAGTTTCAGCTTCCTACATATGGCTAGCCAGTTTTCCCAGCACCATTTTTCTTTACTTTTCTTCCAGTGAGACTGATGTTTTTACTTAAAAAAATATTATGGTACTTATAGTCCCAAAAGAAAGAAAATTTGAGTATTCTGCATGAGTCATTCATATGATTCTCACTTGTGATATTTTTAAATCACAGAATTCTTACTGGGAGGATCCAGGAGAAAGACAAAAATCTTTTCACAAGAAATGAAAGGTTGTAGCATGCCCTGCAATTTAGAGGATAAATTCCCTTGTAGGTTATGCCATTTCTTTGGCCTGGTCTTTCTTCTGCTCATAGCAATTCAGACATTGTTAAAAGAGGAAAAATACATAAAAGTGACCAGTGATTTAAAATTTCTTGCACACACACACACACACACACACACTTACTTTTTCTTGCTTACTTAGCTCTCAAGATGATTGAAGGTCTTACTGTTTGGGGAGCTGGACTATAATCAGTTATGTCTTTCTTTCTCCCCTTAGTTTCCAAATGCTTTCCCTATAAGAGAATCCACTTGCAGAAAAGCATCTTCTAGCAGTCATTTACAACACAATATAAAATTAACCCAGCTGTTGCTTTTTTCAAAAAAAATTGCCATTTTGAATGTATCACTGCTGCAGAATAAACAGCTTTTTAAAACAGTCCTAGAATAAGAAAAGGAGCAAAGGCAAGCCAAAAGCACTCATAGGAGAATTCATGTGATGGCTCAAGGTAAATTTGGAGCAGGTTTTTATAACATATCCGTTCTACAGCCCTTGGCAACAGTATGATTTTAGCCCTCAACTGCCCAGAATTATCCACTTGGAGGGTTTCATTAACTACATTATCTTGGTAGAACTCAAAAGTACCATTCTGCTCTATGGGAGAAGAACTGGCAATACCAATGATGTAGCTTTTAAGGAAATCTCACCAAAAATTGCTGGCAGAGTCTAAAAGATCATGTTTATGAAGTGATAATAAATTTTTTTTAAAAAGGGGGAATAGAAGAAACAGCCTTCTTCTAGTATTTTACACGCATGTTTAAATTTCATAGTCACAATAAACCTATGAGATAAGCATTTCTATCACAGCTTTACAGATTACAATAGTTACAAACATCTGTCTTTTAGGTATAAATATTTACAGATTCAGTAACTTGATCACAGGTTGAGCTCAAACTTGAATGTGAGTCTGTCTGACCCCATAGGATAAAGTACTCTTTGTGCATATAATGAGTTATTGTTTTGTAGACATATTTATACACATGGTTCACATACTATTTGATTTTCAAAACCGGGGAAGCACGCTGAGCAGGTACTGATGTGCTCGTTTTAGAGATAAATACCCTGAAGCTCAGACGTGGTAGTGGTTTGCCCAGTATCTCAACAGTTAGTAAATGGCAGAGTCAGGACCTAGGTCAGGGTCTTCTGACAAACAGACTCAGGCTCCCTCCCTCCACACCACCCTGCTTGAAAGAAACACTAACAAATAAGGCACTATGAAAATAGCAGTGATATTTAGAAGTGATAAGGTCACATAAGAGCATTTTATTCTCTTTTTTTTTTTTTTACCCTGAGTTCAGAATTACCGGGTAGAATATTTCCAAAGCCAGTATTTCAATACAAATGCTTTGCAAATTTTTGTAACCAACAATCTTCACCTCTTAAAACATATGTTTATGAAAATGAATTCTTCACTGTACTTGCTGTTAATTTTTTTATTTAATTTTTTTGGAGTACACTTGATAATTTAATACATTCACATGATTTGTAAAGATTGAATCAGTATATTTGGGATATCCATCACCTTAAATATTTGTCTTTTCTTTATGCTAGAAACATTCAAATTATTCTATTCTAGCTATTTTTAAAGGTACAATAGATTATTGTAAACTATAGTCACCCTACCGATTTATTGAACACTAGGTCTTATTTCTTCTATCAAACCATATATTTGTATAATTAATCAATTTTTCTAAGTTTATTATTATCCATTAGGTTTGTATTTAGAAGAAAACAAAGATTATTTTTAGAGAAACAAACATTTAAAGACATGTTAAATTACACATATTTATTAAATGTGGCCATTAAATATTATTGGTGCCTTATTTCATTAATGAAAATAAATATGTAAAAATTTTACAGAGGACTGTGATATATCATATGCCTGGATAATCTGAAGACCTTTGAATTAAAGTGAAATAGAAGAAGGCATACTGAACTTGGAGTCAGGCCTACTAAGATTTAAATCCTGTTTCTGCAACTTATAATCCATGCAGCTTTAGACTTAATGGTATTTCCAAACTCAGGTTCCTAAGCTATAAAATAATAGCAACCTCACCAGGGTGAGTAGGAGACATAGAGACCTTCACATATTACCTGGCATAAGGAAAACTCTAAAGTGTTTAGTTTTCTTCCTACTTCTCTGTCTGAAGGATAATGGGAATGGATCCCTGTTGTAAAGCCTAGTTTATATCGGGAAACAATGGCACAACTCACACAAGGAGGGCAACTGCGACTCTCCTAAAGCTGGGGAAACATTTTTTTAAATTAAAAGTTCAAATAAACAGAGAAATAATTGGAGAATTTGAAATAATCCTAAAAGATGGGGTAAAATTTCAACTGGGTAGAAAATGATGAAATGAGATGCTGATGAGGAATGGTATTCAAAGTGAGAAAACGATTCATTCATTTATTCATACATCCATTTATTTAGGAAATATTTCGGTGCCTACCATGAGGTAGGCATAGTTTTAGGTAATGGAATTGCAGAGGTGAAGTTAACAGACAAAGTCCTCATTGTCATATATTCAGTGAGGCTTGTAGTAAGATTCAATAGTAAGAGTGAAATTAATTCATTTATACAACAGGTGAACTCCGGAATCTTTTTGGCTGGAGAAGACAAGATGGGAACTTTACAAAACCCAGAAGTGTGAAGAAGTGACACAAATTAGTGTCATAAGCATCCAGCTGCTAGTTACTGCTAAGCTTCTTCAGAAAATTCCCTAAAACAGTTCAACTCTGCTCATTAAATCATATGTATTTAAGCACGAGCTTGCTACAATAGATTTGGAAGAACTGTATAAATTACAATATGTCATTTTCAGAAGATTCATACTTTTACTTTGGTGGAGGAATAGTATAGGAAATTTTAATTGTTCATAAATTTCAGTCTAAAATAGATTTTTCAAAATAGTGAATGTTGACATAGACATCAACTCAATATGAGATTGTAAACAATGCCTTCTACCCATTTCTTCCATACCAATCCAACTTACAAAAATAGCTAAAGCCCTATAATGGAGTCTTTTATAAATTTTGTTCTGTAGTTTGGACTGTCTTTTAAGTTAGCCAATAGTTGTAAACATCTGTCTTTTTAGGTATAAATATTTTAAAAATAGCTTCTCAAAATTCACAACACTTACTGAGGGCCCATCGTATATTAGGTACTGTGCTGAACGCATTTTATACCTAATGGTCACCCAAAATATTATCTAAATATCCAAAGTCATTTTTCCAACTTATAACGGTAATACTACTGAAACAAAATATCAGATAAGTAAAAGATGATGAAGGAAAGATTAGTATTCTCATTTTTCCAATGAGGGAGCTGAAGCTCAGAAAGTGATGTAAGATGACATGACTCAAAAGTAGGGGAAGAAAGATTCAAGCCTGAATTTTCAAATCCAGTTCTCTTTTCCAAGTCATATTTCATTGCACTTAATGGAACTATTTCCAACACTCTACATCTTCCTTTGCCAATATGGTTTTTTTTTAGAAAATAGGGTTAATTTTTTTAAAATACAGTAACATTTATCCTATCTTTGATCAGATTCTCTAGAAGCAAATCCCGAGACAGATTCTAGTGCTCTTAATTTATTGGGGGAGTGCTTTCCAGGAAATAATGGAGAGGGAAGAAGGATAGAGCAGCGGAAGGAGCTAAGCGAGGATATGGTTTCAGATACAGGCTAGCTTCATCCTGATTTCACCAGTTATTCTAGACTGTAAATTATACCAGAGTTGGTCCCACCCTGAGGCAAGGAAGCTAGGCTTTTGTATCCCAGTATTAGACTGTTACTGGCTATGGGCTACCCCTGGGGCAGGATATAAGCTTGGGGTGAGGTGGCTTCATTCAGCCAAAGGCAATTCTGTAAAGCAGCGACTACCTTTTGGTAGTCAACATTCACAACAGCTGTGGGAGGGAGAAAAGACCATGCAGTAGCCTAGTAAAAGGATCTGAGCAGGGGACGAACAAAGTCCCTCACAATTATTTTATCCTTAAAGCATATCTGAATGTTGGCACCAGGTTGGTGAATATCAACACCATGCTACATTCTTTTAAACAAAGTATGCGGCACTACCCTAGGATGAAGGTGATGATAGATAGATAGATAGATAGATAGATAGATAGATAGATAGATAGATAGATAGATGATAGATAGAGAGAAGCAAAGTATGTTCTAGAATTCACACTCAGAACTCAGAATATAAGCAGTATTTGAAAAGGGGACCCTGAGGAATAAATTTTATAAAAAGTCAATTGCCAAAGTATAACTTGCAAGGTCGATCTGGAGGCAGGTCATACTGCCTCCTTCCCTCCTTCCCTATCTTTGCACCCTGGCCAGCTTCTCCGTGAAGAGCTCTTTTGAAACTGACAGGGAAGCTTGGAACCATTATCAAAAACATATCCAAATCACTCTTGAGTACCATAGTGAAAAACACATCCCAATTCTGTAATCAAGGATGCTCATCATTTGCTGCTAATTTTAATACCAAGTACCTCTAATGATTAATGAATTCAACAATGCTAAGTTAAAAACATGGAAATGCTTCATCTTGCTGCACAGGAGATAGTCTAAAGATTGGTATCCCCAACATACAAATGACTGTCACCACCCATAGAGATACCCCATTTGTGCTAGGTTTTCAGTTATTGTGAAACTCCTATCATCACTCTCCTGTGAGTTTGTGAGTCAGCATTGATTACAAACTGCCTAGGACCACATTTCCTTACAAAATTTGCATTTTCTCACACTTGAAAAAAGTATCAGTGACATTTGGTTAATATCAATGAGACAGCTACCATTTTCTTTCTACCCATTGTCCCTTCTTGAAGAATCTGCCTTCCCCACAACATTGGCTAACTTCTGTGAGCTATGTTTTTCTGCCTCTCTCCCTGTATCTGGCTGTAGGATCCTAGCTGAACCACGTCATAGGTGAGGCTGAGGCCGCCATTTTCCCTCTCTTGAGAATCTGAGTCAAGAGAAACAGCATTGGACGCTCGAACTGTGAGCTTAGAATCAAGCTAGATACAGATACTGTCTTCCTTGCATACAGAAAACAAAACAAAAACAGAAAACAAAAAACGAAACAAAACAAAAAAACAAAAATTGTGTAAGACCTTCACAGTAAGAGTCAGAGAGATTAAGCAGAGACAAAAAGAGTAGCAAAGAACAGATATAAAAAGGGCCTGGAATAATGATGCTAAAAAAACTCTTCACTAATTTTCCAGCTCCCAGATCTTCTCTCCCTCTCTCTATCCCTCATGAAACCTAACTTAACTCCTTGCCTTTTGATAACTACAATTCTTTCCAATATATCCTTTCTTTTCCTAAGCTATTTTGAGCTGATTATTGCTTCTTGCAATCCCCGACATATTGAAGGGTCAGAATAGATTTATACTATTTTTTTAATATAAGCTCAGACAAAGCAAGGTGGAGAATGCAGCAACTATTTGAGGAATATCTGTTGTCTATGTGTGTCATAGATACGGAGGGAGTTCCTTCCCAAAGATTTATTCTCTCCCTCTTTCTTAACAAGTTTTGTTGGAGGTCTCAATATGCCAACTGAAAATTACATTTCCCTGTTTCTTTTGCAAACAGGGGCAGCCAGGTGATACAGTTGTAGCCAAGGTATGTTCTACACTGGTCCCACAGTCCCCAGTGGGATTAAGAGCCAGTTGCCAACATTTTAGATCAAGTACTCACTATTGGTTTACTTCCATTCCCTGTCTCATTTCTCTACTCCCTTACCAGTGTTTCCTGGGATTACCTCCCAAATAAGGTACTTGAGTCCTTATCTCAGAGTCTGCTTTTGGGGAATCCAAACTAAAACAGGAGTTAACTTCCGCCAGATCACTCTTGAGCGATAGGGAACGGAAGTGGAAAGCTTACTGTGTACCCTTTTGTCCTTAAAGCAGAGAATTCTGAGATGCATTGCCCAAGGCTGCTCAGGAGGCCCTGTGAGTTTCAGCACACAGGGAACAACCTACTCCATCATAGGCTCTTATATTGGTTCTGTCTCATTCCCTATTACATTACTCTGGTTCTTCATTCCTATTCCCTGGGATCATTTCCTAACAAATTACCCTCATAGGTGCTTTTAACTTAGGTTTTGCTCTCAGGGAAATTCAAAGTAAGGTGATGTATAACTAGATCACTCGGCAATCTCGAAAATTTCATTTGAAGGAGAGATGAAGATGAAACCACCTTTGCAAGAATTATAACAGTGAGATAAATCTAACCTAACTGACCCCATCTTGCTTCTAACCTCCAAGTTACCCTTGCTCATTCCTGAGTGTAGGCCAAACCAACAATTGGAGGAATTTAGTTTATAGTTTAACTTTAAAACAAAGAACAAACTCCTTCCTGAAACTAATGATAGGCCACAAGATTAGAATTATGGGAGGGGCCTGAATTCTGCTAAAATATAGGGGTCATTAAATGATAACCAGCCATAGTTCCCTAGTCTGCTTTCCTATAATTCCTTGCTGCTTGGGAGTCATACAGCCAGAGGTCGCAAGGTCTGTCACTTTCCTAACATTACCAAATTGCTCCTATAGATAACATAACCTAAGATTGGTCTTTTTGAGATGTTTTCAGAATTTTGCATTCTGGCAACCAACTGACTCCAACTGGACCCATGACTCATGACTCAGCCAGTCCTGTGGCCCTCAGCCAGACACAGATTCAGCACATGAGGACCATTCACCCCTATGATTGCATCTCCAGCCAGTCAGCAGCACCCATTCTCTAGCCCCCTGCCCACCAAATTATTCATAAAAACCCTAGCCTTTGAGTGCTTGAGGAGGTACTGCTTAAAGATCACTGTTAAAGTATTACCAGACTATCTTGATAATTATAGAATAAATAAATGTCTCAATGTGCTTTTCTGATAGCTAAACCTTGATGAAACTGTTTAATTTCTTTGTATCACATAACATTGCACAATCTTTGAGACTTTTAGTCTGCTTCCCAAATAAAAGCATATCATTATTAAAACATAACTATTGTTATGGGATATGCTTCTGCTAACAAATTAGCACCAATTTTGACAATTGTCATTTTGCTTCTTATCAGAGACAAAAAAGGTCATTCATTTGTTTCATATTTTTATTTTGATGTTTAAAATTGATCTATAAATGCATAAAATTCATAAACATATGGAAATGCATAGAATTCATGTAAAACATAAAGAACTGGTAAAGTCTGGAAAATACAGGGTCTTATAAATTTCTAGAAGTTGCCTTGAAAAACTCACTGCCACCAATGTTGTGTGATGTGTTGAACAATAAATCTAAAAATGAATGTTTTAAATAACAGAGCCACTTCACAGTGAACATTTTCTAGCGCATAATAGCTAGTCCCTAATCTAAATTATTTGCTTAAGTTTCGCACATTCTCCTTGAAAACCAGATGGATGGGGCAATTCTCTACACTTTTGCTGTCCAATATGGTAACCACTAGCTATTTAATTTTATTATTAAAAATAAATAAAATTAAAAACTCATTCCCTAGCTTGCTTGTTCCCTAGCTTGCTTAGTCACACTAGCCTCATTTTAAGTAAAGTATAGCCATATGTAGTGAGTGACTATGGTTTTGAACAGTGAGGATATAGAATATTTCTATGATTGCACAATGTTCTATTAGACAGCCCTCTTTATATATAAATATTTAGAGTCATTCCTCACTGGGATTCATTTATTTATTATTTAAATTATAAACAACTGTACTTTTAAAGAGTAGAATTAATTATTTGAGATTCCACTGGTTGACTGAGAAACTCAATTCTTCTCAGTATATTACATGGTACCTGAAGCTGTATTACTAACTCACCTTTTATTGCTAATATGGGCCACTGCCCCCATTTCCATTAAGGTTTGGGCCCAAGATGTACTCCCAATGTTTTTATGCTTCCTAGATGTTTATCTGAAGTTGAGCAAGGGATACCTTTGGAGTCACTAATTCCATCATCTCAAAAACCAAGCTAAAGTTAATTTCCGAACACCAAATTTCTCATTCATCCACCAGACGAGGCTCCTGAGAACCTCCTGTGTTAAGAACGGGGCCAGGTCCTTGAAGATACAAACACAGTCCCTGGGGAAGGCAAGATGCTGTGGTGCGGAAGGAACAAGCTGGAGATTGTGGGCCACGTCCAGAATTCAGCCACATTTTGTTTATTCTGCAAAGGATGGACCCCACAATGTTTGAAAAATAGAAAACATTTCTAACATTAAAACTTCACACTAGTAGCACTCAAATCCTTGTTTCTTTTTTCTCAGGTAAAGTGGAAATATCTGGAAGCACTGGGCTTGTATTACCACTGACCAACAGCTGGCCAGGGTGGAAGCAGCTACTCCTATAGGCAAAAACCCCTATGCTGTACGCCACACGTCTTATCACTTGTGTTGCCTCATATGATGGCCCCATGCAGATTTCCTCCTGCATTACCTGCCTGGCTCCCAACAGGCCTGGTTTGCATTCTGGCCCCAACATTTACTGGCCAGATGGCCTTGTGCATGCTACCCAGGTTCTTCAAAGGCAGGCTAACCAACCTGGGAGAGGAAACTGAATCTCTCCCAAAACAAATTAAAAAAACAAAAGATATACAAGCTCAAGGGGCTTTTCAGTTTCATAAGTAGATGGGGGCAGGGTTAAGGAAGGCAGGGAAATTACTGATGGAGAAAAACATCTAATCTCATGGCTCCAAGTATTCCCCATCATTTGCCTAGGCAATTGTGCTTTCGATTTATACAAATAAAATAAGATCAATTCAGATCAAATCAAGACCATCTTTTCATTTGTTGTTTTATCAAGTATATTTATAAGAAAAGAAGTTTTAAAAGTACTTGCTTTGAACTTCAGAGAAATTTCTCTCTGCCTGCTCATGACAGAATTCACCACCTGACTGAGACAGGTAACAAGCAGTTTCTGTGAAACCACCACCTTCGTTGATTTTGCCCTGCCGAGTACTGGCTCTTGGTACAGGAATTGAATCTCTGGGAGCGGTTCAGAATTTTTCTTCCTGTGTTACTGCTGGGTTAACTATGGAAGGTCTTTTTCTGAAGCTCAGCAGACCCAGGATTAAATCTCAGCTCTGCTGTTATAAACCATACACACCTAACCATTACTTGTTTTTCTAAGCCTCAGATTTCTTGCCTGAAAAGAGGGAAAATAATGATGCATACACTTTAATAGAGTTGTTAGAACTAAATGGCATAACATGTAGAAAATACTTAGCACAGGGCCTGGAGCTCATTAAATATACAATGAATGTTAACAACTGCTTTATCATTCACAGGAAAGCCAGCATAGCCCAAAATAGCAATATGTGAGGCAAAGGCTAAGTGAATCCATAATGCTATCTCAGTTAATTGCAAGTGTGGTCAGGAATATGATCTGAGAAAGGGAGGAAATACCCTTGACATCAGGCAGCTTCTGGATTTATTTTATTTTATTAATAGTCTAAAAGTCAGATATGCCTCAGATTCCGCAGATGGTGCAATAACTATCTATTCTGCCTTTCTATCAAAAGAACTATTAAAATTTCAAGTGCCTCAAATCCATTTCCAAAGTAGGCATGGTATAAATTTGCATATATGTGTCTCAGCCACATATATACATGAAGTGCAATTTCAGAAAAGTACTGAATATGCACTAACATTTATGAGTATCATTTAAAGTAAAATAATAATGTTTCTTAGGATACATTAATAATATAAATAAGACACAAAAATGGCAAACTTATAACATCGTTTAGCTTATGAAAGATTTGTAACAACAGTAATTACCTTTGACATTCTAAAAATTACATCTATTTTTATATAATGAATTCAGAGAAAGAAAGCCTCAGTATTTGCCTCTCTGCCCAAGTCAGAGAACAACAATCTAAATAATTTCCAAGTGGTGGAGTAGTACAATGACCTAGAAAGATTAAGGCAACAGCTTACATAAAAGTCCACATGAACAGCATCACAAGTTTAGCAGCCTTGGCTATTGCTTTATGAATCCATTCTGTTCATTAAAATATTTCCAAAAGAAAATAAGAATATAAATAATTTTACCCAGAAATGTACAATCTCATTGCAAAATTAGAGTACAAAGTCAATCAAGATTTAATTTCCACTATCAAATTGTAAAAACATTTAACTGGTAATACCCAACTGATAACACCTCATTGGGGGGTAATTTGGTAATTCGAAATACCTTAAAAACGTATAATCTTCTGAGCCAGCAATACTAACATCTAAGTTAATAACAATAGAGGCATGGTAATTATTTATCTTTAAAGAGGAATTCCTTGCAGGTTTTGAAAATAATATACATTTGAAAACTATCTAAGTTAGGAATTAAATAATCTCCAAGAGAGGCATACAGCGTAATCATATATAGACATTAAAATTATGGGAAAAAATATATCTAATGGCATAGAAAAGCAACTCACAATATATTAAGGAGAATAAAGCAGGTGACAAAACAGTGCCTCTTCTAGGAACCCATTTGTTATGGGCTGAATTGGGTACTCCAAAGATTCCTATGTTGAAGTCCTCATTTGTGGCCTAACTGTAAAAGAGGGCCATTGCAGATATGATTAGTTAAGATGAGGTCATATTAGAGTGGAGTGGGCCCCTAATTCAATATGACTGGTGTTATAGAAAAAGAGAAACTTTAGGCACACACACACACACAGTATAACCATGTGAAGAGGAAAGCAGAGATCAGGACAATACTTCTATAAGCCAAGGAACACCAAATACTGCCAGCAAACTCCCAGAAGCTACAGAGAGGCATGAAACAAATTCTCCCTCAGGACCCTCAAACGGAACCAACCTTGCTGGCACTTTAATCTCAGACTTCTAGTCTCCAGAACTGTGAGATAATACATTTCTGTTGTTTAAGCTACTTAGTTTGTAAGTGTGTAGCAAATTAATACATTATGTGGTTTGCCCTAGCAAACTAATACATCATTTTTGTAGACAAAACGTTCATGAACATAAAAGATATCTAAAAGTATATTTCAAAATATTAAGGTTATCTCTCAGTGGAAGAACACTGGGTAATTTTCATTTACTAATTTTTGCTTATTTTGTGATTTTTTTTTATTATTATATTTTAAGTTTTAGGGTACATGTGCACAATGTGCAGGTTTGTTACATATGTATCCATGTGCCATGTTGATTTCCTGCACCCATTAACTCGTCATTTAGCATTAGGTATATCTCCTAATGCTGTTCCTCCCCCCTCCCCCTACCCCACAACAGTCACCGGAGTGTGATGTTCCCCTTCCTGTTTCCATGTGTTCTCACTGTTCAATTCCCACCTATGAGTGGGAACATGCAGTGTTTGGTTTTTTGTCCTTGCGATAGTTCACTGAGAATGATGGTTTCCAGCTTCATCCATGTCCGTACAAAGGACATGAACTCATCACTTTTTATGGCTGCATAGTATTCCATGGTGTATATGTGCCACATTTTCTTAATCCAGTCTATCATTTGGTTTGGTTCCAAGTCTTTGCTATTGTGAATAGTGCTGCAACAAACATACGTGTGCATGTGTCTTTATAGCAGCATGATTTATAGTCCTTTGGGTATATACCCAGTAATGGGATGGCTGGGTCAAATGGTATTTCTAGTTCTAGATCCCTGAGGAATCGCCACACTGACTTCCACAATGGTTGAACTAGTTTACGGTCCCACCAACAGTGCAAAAGTGTTCCTATTTCTCCACATCCTCTCCAGCACCTGTTGTTTCCTGACTTTTTAATGATGGCCATTCTAACTGGTGTGAGATGGTATCTCATTGTGGTTTTGATTTGCATTTCTCTGATGGCCAGTGATGATGAGCATTTTTGCATGTGTTTTTTGGCTGCATAAATGTCTTCTTTTGAGAAGTGTCTGTTTATGTCCTTTGCCCACTTTTTGATGGAGTTGTTTGTTTTTTTCTTGTAAATTTGTTGGAGTTCATTGTAGATTCTGGATATTAGCCCTTTGTCAGATGAGTAGGTTGTAAAAATTTTCTCCCATTCTGTAGGTTGCCTATTCACTCTGATGGTAGTTTCTTTTGCTGTGCAGAAGCTCTTTAGTTTAATGAGATCCCATTTGTCAATTTTGGCTTTTGTTGCCATTGCTTTTGGTGTTTTAGACATGAAGTCCTTGCCCACGCCTATGTCCTGAATGGTATTGCCTAGGTTTTCTTCTAGGGTTTTTATGGTTTTAGGTCTAACATGTAAGTCTTTAATCCATCTTGAATAAATTTTTGTATAAGGTGTAAGGAAGAGATCCAGTTTCAGCTTTCTACATATGGCTAGCCAGTTTTCCCAGCACCATTTATTAAATAGGGAATCCTTTTCCCATTGCTTGTTTTTGTCAGGTTTGTAAAAGATCAGATAGTTGTAGATATGCGGCATTATTTCTGAGGGCTCTGTTCTGTTCCATTGATCTATGTCTCTGTTTTGGTACCAGTACCATGCTGTTTTGGTTGCTGTAGCCTTGTAGCATAGTTTGAAGTCATACATTCCTCGACAAATACACCCTCCCAAGACTAAACCAGGAAGAAGTTGAATCTCTGAATAGACCAATAACAGGCTCTGAAATTGTGGCAATAATCAATAGCTTACCAACCAAAAAGAGTCCAGGACCTGATGGATTCACAGCCGAATTCTACCAGAGGTACAAGGAGGAGCTGGTACCATTCCTTCTGAAACTATTCCAGTCGATAGAAAAAGAGAGAATCCTCCCTAACACATTTTATGAGGCCAGCATCATCCTGATACCAAAGCCGGGCCGAGACACAACCAAAAAAGAGAATTTCAGGCCAATATCCTTGATGAACATTGATGCAAAAATCCTCAATAAAATACTGGCAAACTGAATCCAGCAGCACATCAAAAAGCTTATCCACCATGATCAAGTGAGCTTCATCCCTGGGATGCAAGGCTGGTTCAACATATGCAAATCAATAAATGTAATCCAGCATATAAACAGAACCAAAGACAAAAACCACATGATTATCTCAATAGATGCAGAAAAGGCCTTTGACAAAATTCAACAACCTTCATGCTAAAAACTCTCAATAAATTAGGTATTGATGGGACATATCTCAAAATAATAAGAGCTATCTATGACAAACCCACAGCCAATATCATACTGAATGGACAAAAACTGGAAGCATTCCCTTTGAAAACTGGCAGAAGACAGGGATGCCCTCTCTCACCACTCCTATTCAACATAGTGCTGGAAGTTCTTTCCAGGGCAATCAGGCAGGAGAAGGAAATAAATGGTATTCAATTAGGAAAAGAGGAAGTCAAATTGTCCCTGTTTGCAGATGACATGATTGTATTTTGTGATTGTTAATAAATATTTCACATATGCATAAAATGGCTCTACATCGCATGTCCAAAAAAACCCTCCACCCGAAAGACAAATATTCTTATTATATTTGACAGCAATAAGAATATAAATATTCTTATTATATTTGGCAACATGGGAAAGGCAAGAAGTCAGACAGATACGATTTGAAACCCTGCCTTGGTCACTTACCACCTGTGTGACTTGAGGCAAGTGACCTTATAAGGTCATTACAAGATCTGAATGAAAGTATATAATGTAGATAGCACAAACATGGTACAGCCTGGCATGTAGCAAGAACTCATTAATGTATAGCCAGTGTAGTGAATTTCTACTATTGGGGGCTTTCTTTTTTTCTTCTCTAAAATAAACAATTATGTTATTCCCTTCAGAAAACTGCTTCACAAATTCATGATCCCCTTGCCAAAGCCTACAGACAGCCTGAGGCTGCAGTGTGTCTGGGATGCTGATCTAGAACTTGACACTCTGGTCTAATCATTCTTTCCTTGCCAAACACACCTGTCTGATTTTACTGTCCCACTCAAATTCATTCCTGTTATGTAGAACTGCTCTTTATTTATCTTTAAAGAGTAATTCCTTGCAGGTTTTGAAAATAATATAATATACATTTGAAAACTACCTAAGTTAGGAATTAGTTAAAAAATCTCCAAGAGAGGCATACGGCGTAATCATATATAGATGTTAAAATTATGGGAAAAAATAGTTTATCTAATGGCATAGAAAAACAATTCACAATATATTAAGGAGAATAAAGCAGGTGACAAAACAGTGCCTTTAGTACACAGAACTAAAAAAACCTTTAGTACAAAGAACACGTGTGCATGTGCATGTGTGTGTGCATGTGTATGTTTAAGAGATAACAACTAGACAAGCAGAAGACTCTTGTGAATTTTCCAGTGCTTTCTTTGCAAACTTTTGCAGTAAAAGAATATTTGGAGGAAAAGAAGGAAAATACCTTATTTTAAATGTTCCCTATGTGCCACTAATCTTTGCAAATGTTATTTAATGAACAGAATAATTATGCCTGCTAGTTATCATTATTTCTACTCTTATAAATATGAAAGGCCCAAAGAGGTTAAGTAATGTGTCCAAGGTCACATAGCTTGTAACTAATGGAGCTTACAGTCAAATCCAAGTATTTTTTCTATTACTAAATGAGAATATAGTGAATAAAACCAGGCATTTTTTAAAGCTAGCACTACAGGATGACTATAATAAATGACAATTTATTGTGTATTTTCAAATAGCTAGAACAGATTTTGAATGTTCCCAACACAAACAAATGACAAATGTTTGAGGTGATGGATATGCTAATTACCATCATCTGAGCATTACAGGCTATATACATGTATTGAAATATCACATTATATCCCCAAAATATGTACAATTATTATATGTCAATTAAAAAAATGTTTAAAGCACTAGCAAGGTAAAATCATGCACTGCATAATGATGTTTTGGTCAATGACCAACCACATATATGATGATGGTCCCATAAGATTATAATACTAAATTTTTACCATACTCTTCCTGTGTTTAAATGTTTAGATACACAAATACCATTGTGTTACAGCTGCTTAGAGTATTCTGTACAGTCACATGCTGTACAGGTTTTTAGCCTAGGAGCAATAGGCTGTACATGTAGCCTAGGTGTGTAGTAGGCTATCCCATTTAGGTCTGTGTAAGTACACTCTATGATGTATGCACGATGATGAAATCACCTAATGATACATTTTTCTCCGAACCTATTCCTGTCATTAAGCAACATGTATTTATATATGCACATGAGAGAGAGAGAGAGAAACTACAATATTTATACTTCAAACTTACCTACTGTTGCTGGTAAACACAGCCTTTTCCCCCAGAATAGCTGGAGTTTAAGCCACTATCAATTTCACACACATTCTCTTTTTTTTCACCAATGAAGCATTTGTCTTTAAAAATAAATTTCAAATTCATCTCCTGGGTGAATGGTGATCACATAATAATCATGCTTTGCTTTCAACTGATTCATAAATAGAATCCATGAATCTGACAACAAAAGTTCTTACCTAAACTCTAGTTGATGATTATGACACAGAAAATGTATCCTCCCCTATCCTCACAAACCTCCAGCTGTAGATGGACATTAAAGGCAGCCCATCAGATATTTCTCATATGGGAAAGGTTCCCAGATATCTGAGCTTTAATTTTCTGGGTTTGAGGACAATCAACCTTTATCGAGCCCTCTCCGATAAAGTGGAGGGGAACTTTCATACACGTAAGCTCATTTTATTTCACAACTCTGTGTTACAGTTGTTTATTCCCATTTTATAGTTCAAGAAATTGAGAGGCAGAAAGATAAAGACATTTACCCAAGGTTTCTCACCTTGGTTTAATTCATTTTTATCATTAAAAAACGCCTTTGATGTAGGTAAAATCCCTGAGAAACTTGAGGTTCAATGATGTTGATCTGCCCATGAACATACCCAAAGTCTGTGGTTGAGACTTAGCTTGCATGGCTTCAAATCCAGTACATTCTAAATCACAATAATCATCTCTATTCATCCAGCTACCCCCTTTTCCCACTGAAATACCTCTCGGGATCTCCACGCTTCACTGAGATCATGGGTTTGAGCTCAGTAATTTTCTAATATCTCCCTGCCAATCTAACTCTTTTATCTTCTCAAGTCTCAACTGGAAAGATCCTGACAAGTGTGCCAACTGTCCATCAGGTGTAAGGTGAAGCCAGTGCATAAAAGGCCAGCCAGAAAATCTCAGAGTAGACCAGATGGATGTGTGAGAACTTCCTGTTAAAGCACACAAATGCTTCCAAATAACAGATCCAAAGAATGACGACTCACACACACAAATGGACAAAGTTCATTTACTTCTCCGTCATCCATGATGGAAGCTGCCTGACTTAGGAATTTAAGTGTTCATAATCTTACTAAATATCCATATCCTTCCTGAATTCTATAGGTATTTTTGTTTGTATCTGCATGTTTCAACAACATACTTCTGAATTTGAATTTTTTATACAACGGAGCAGTGAATAAAGATTTTGTTAAAAAAAAAAAAGATACACAAGGTCAGTAAAATTTTCTCAAGCAGTGGGAGTGTTTTTGAGAAATAAGAAGGTCACTGAGAAAGTATGAACATCCTTAGTCATGAGGGCATTTAAGCTTTGCTTTGTCTATTGGTAGCATGAGATAGCATAAAGGGAACTGAATTAGGAATTAGAAGACACAACTTTAAGAAAAAATTATGTATATTGTCCCTGCTGTTTTGAGTGGGAAATCATTTAGCTCCAAGACCTAGGAGTAATGAATGATTGCTATTAATGGAAGACAATGCAGAAAAATGGTTAAGAGCATGGAGTCTGGCATCCAATTGCCTGGGTTCAAATCCTGGCTCTCTTACATACTAGCTGTATGACTTTAGGCAAGTAGTGGGATCTCTCGAGGCCTTAATTTTCTCATAGGTGATAAGGAGTTTTTTTATTAGTCTTTTGAAAGTAACATGAAATTATATGAAAAACGTTCATAGCACTTAATAAAGCACTTGTCTCTATATACTATTTTAAACATCATTGTGTTTACCTTATGATCATCTTATGCTATAGTTTGGATGTTTGTCTCCTCCAAATCTCAAGTTGAAATTTGATCCCCAGTTTTGGAGGTGGGGCCCAACAGGAGGTATTTGAGTCATGGGGGCAGATCCCTCTAGAATAGATTAATGCCCTCCCTAGGGGAGGGGTGTGAGTGAATTCTCTCTCTGTTAGTTCCTGTGAGAGCTGGCTATTAAAAAGAAACTGGCACTTTCTCCTCACCTTTTGCTTCGTTTCTCACCATGTGATCTCTGCACACACCAGCTCCTCTCTGCCTTTTGCCATGAATGGAAGCAGCCTGAGGCCTTCACCAGAAGTTGATAGTAACACCAGGTTTCTTGTACAGCCTGCAGAGCCATGAACCAAATAAACCCATTTTCTTTGTAAATTACTCAGCCTCATGTATTCCTCTACAGCAACACAAAGCAGACTAAGACATCTCACAATCAACATCCTTCCAATGGAGAAATAATGGGAACAAAAAACAATGTAACAATGCTATATTGAAACCCTTTATGTTTATTCCAGTGCTAGAAAGTTTAGGAATGCTTGATTGTGTTTGTAGATACGTCATCAACTTCAACAAACTCTTCCTCAGTTACAGTTAGAGAATCTTGGTATAGACCAGACACTGCTGGAGGTTTTACTAATATTATATTACTTAACCATCACAACACCAGAAGACGTGACTCTTATGGTCCTCATTTGATAGTTATGGACCCTGAGAGTGAGCATAATTATGCAATCTGCTCCGTGTTCCATGGCTGAAAAGAAGAGCAAAATTTTTGGCATAAAATGGACCCCAAAATTGATGCTTCTTCAAGTTACACACTGCCTTCTACATTTTTCCAGTGGTATTTGCTCATCCACAAATTCCTCCTTTTCCCCTCCTCAAAGAAACAGCACCTATCACACAAGGCAATGCAATGGCTCTTCCATGAGTAATTAGTTTTCTACTACGTTAGTAAACACAAACACACAAGAAATGAATATAATAATTAATGTAGTCTTCTAACATCAAGGGCCAGAGCTGGATTTACCAACAAATATGTGAACAAAAATGAAGTACATGTGGGTTTGAGGGAATACATTTTTATTCACAAATTGTCTTATCATTAGCCAAAACCTAATCATTTCTCTTCAAAAGAGGTTTTCAACAAATGGACAAGATTGTACAAGCTAGTGGAGGCCCATGTGCTGATGAGCCAAAGGTGTACCTCTTTGGATAATATTATCAGTGTGAATCCACTCAGCAATCCCCTAATCAGAGAGCATTCCAAGAATACTGATGCCAAAATCTCGAAGGTGTAACATCTTGGGAAAATTACCAGTGCTACTTCAATAAAAGATGTACTGGTTTAAAAATCATTTACTTTTAAACCAGACATGTACACTTCTCACTGGGTCTGTCCTGTTAATGACTTAAAGGATTGTCACGATCACTGCTCCAGCTGAAAGAACAGACAAAAGGGGAATGTTTCGAATATCATGACCCTTTTTATTCAGGCCACAAGTGACAGGATAGCAGTGGGTATTTGATCTATGGCAACCAATTTGTAGACTGGCTATTGACTTATGATATTGCCTGGGGTTGATAGTTGTGTCCAAACTAAAATAATTTTTTTGTTAGTTGAACCAATCATATTCTTTCTGTTAGGACATTAGATAAGAATAATGACAAGAATAAGTGGGAAACAGAAAGAGAACATAGAGAGAGGGCAGGTAGGACAGTGACAAAGACATAATAATAGTGGCACTCTTGCTAAGGCATTCCTGCTGCTCATTGACTTGAACCCAAGATATGAGACCTGAGCCTGTTTCAGTCCTTGAACTTTTATTTCTGTAAAAGTTCTCCACCATTATCATGCAGTGGGTATCCCTATAATAGCCCTGTTTCCTTGACAGTGGTGCCTATGTGACTTACTCTCTTCCATAACCAAGCTAAACAATTGTTTCCAGGGAAAGCTTCACAATTCCACTTCACAATGAAGACCATTAAGGGGAATTTACATCTCATCCAATGTGTTACCAATAATTCATTTACATATTTTTTATTCCCTTCCTTCCCTCCTTCTTCTCTCATTTTCTTAACCAATACTTTCTAAGCACCTACTGCCTGGGTGTTTTGTTGGAGTTTGCAAATGTCCCTGAAGTTGGCCTTACTGTGTGTTAAGCACTGTGTTAGAAACATAAAATGTGCTGATGAGCAGGACAAACAAGATCCCTGCTCTCACACTGCATTTACTCTGGTTGAGTAGCTAGAATGAAAAGTCATTAAAAAGTGTGGTCTGGGAGCCATCAGAAGGCTGACCTTATCTAGTAAGACCTCCCTAGACAGTGATATCTACATTGACACTGAAGGGAGAAGAAGAATTCATCAACTAAAAAAGATTGAGCAAAAGGGAGAGGGAGCATTCTGGGCAGTGGAAGTGGCATGTACAAAAGTTCATGAGAACAGCAAGAAACCAACACCAGGCCCCTAAAACATCAAGAAATGTGAAACGTACACAGAGCAAGAAATTGTCTCTTGGTATGAGAGTTAAAAGGGTGAGGATGGACCACATTCCCCTCTCCTAAGGAACTTTCCCCAGTAAAGTTTGGATAATTCATTACATTCAACTGGCAGCATCATTCTTTCTTGTAGGCTTCAAAGAGACCAAAGAGACTGGCATGGAAGGCAGAGGGTGCTAAGTTGTTGGAAGGACTTAGTCCCTCAGGGAACAGAGATCAAGTTCTTACACGTCACACCTCACCCTGTGCTCTATCCAGTAACTATGTTATGCTGCCCAGAGTCATTTAGGTTGGAAAAAGGTATTTCTTTATCATCACCATCATCACGGTCACAATTATCATTTACTTTAGAAGGATAGTTAACAGTTTGCTAAACACTTTTTCACGCTTGATCTCACTTACAATTTTCAACACTCTAGGCAGGAGATATTGGCCCCAGTTTTCAGGTTAGGAAACTGAGGTCTTTAAAGGAGTCTAAGCTAATATATTGAACAGGAATAATAACAAATACAACAAAAGTCAAGTACATCCCCACAGAAGATGAAGACTCAAAGGAAGACCATGGTTCTGTGCACATACTCCTTAGAGATTTTCTACTTTTCTTCTACTAGCACATGACTGTTTTTCTTCCGTCCCCATACCTCAGTCAGTGAGAGATGTGGATCCTCTGGGGAACAAACAACTAAGGATGGTGTTTCTACTTCAGCATAACTCTAGGGTTTTTCCCCAGTTTCTATGGGAGAACTCCTAAGGGCCTGGAGCACCTGGGCATTACAATGTGGTTAGTAAGTGCCTGTATCTGACCCTATAAGGACCCTCAGCTACATCCTGGAGAATTCAGTTGGGGCCACTGTCTCTCTTTCAAGTGTAGGAAATTGTCTATGGATTGTTATTTGAGAAAGACCAGGAAAAGTATCTCTCCACACCTCAATGACAAACTCCTGAAGGCCAAGTGCTTGCAGTTCTTCCATTAGACGTTCTCCTTTAGGTTCAATACTGGCCTCGCTGGAATTTTCTTTGAAATGTGAATATTCCAAGGAGCAAGCGCCTGAAGAGTCACTCATGCTATGGTAAAAATAGACTTGCCAGTATGAGGGCCCTCCACAGTGGAATATAGAGATATAGGGGCTAAAAAGAGGTATGAGTGAGTCTGAATACAAATTTCTAACTCAGAGTTTTGCCAAGACTTTAACTTGCAAAAAGTTATCTGTAATTTCCTAAATTATCCTTTGATGAATTTCTACTTTCTCCCTTTTCATCACCGTCATAACTGCTGGCATCGTTATCATCATCACCTTCATAATCATTTATTGAGCGCTTATCACAGTGTAGGTACTAAGCAAGGCACCTTACTTGGATAAATCATTTAATCATGATAGCAACACTTTGAAGTAGGAACTATTATTAGCCCTATCTTATAGATGAGAAAAATGAAGCCTAGTGAATTTAACTTGCCCAAGGTAACAAAGCTAGTAAAAAATAAAATCTGAATTCAAATCCATAAGAAGAATTCCTGACCCTTTTCTCTTTTTTTCTGTACTTGTGAGGCCAAATACCAGTTGTCTTAATACACTCAGGAAAGCATTTAGTGATGAATCCATCTGCACACTGAGGAGCTGCTTGTTTGTTGTGCACTTATTGATTCGTACTCCAATTGCACATGATTGTTGTCACCAACTGAGAGGCTAGAAGTTTGTAATCAAACCCACATTAATATAGCTTTAAATTACATCAAACTGTCAATGGTAGATTGCTGCTCACGATTTAAATAAATTTTATGTAAGAATTCCCTGTCTTGTTTATACATAGGAAGAAAATGAGTTCTCTGACTTATGAGCACTTTTTTTTAACAAAAGAGGAAAAGATAAAAAATGAGATTAAATTATTGCCTTTATAATTGAAGTCTTTTTCTACATATTTAAAATGAAAAGTACTGGTTTTTAATTGGAATCAACTCCACCTCGGTTAATTAATAACTAACAGAAAATAAAAGCCAAATATAAAAGACAGTTGATATCTGTTGAATTCATCTCTAAATACAAATGTTCCTTGGCATTTTCAGAAAAGACCTCAAATATATAAGTTGATGACTGAGATAAACACTGTAAAATAGGATAACATCTGCTTTTTAAAGCTTCTTTGAGGATCAGGGATAAGATATGGCAAGTGCTTGCCACATTGGAAAAAGCAGGAGTGTAGCATATAAGAGAATGAAGGTGAGGCTGCTCAAATCTGGGCTTTGCTATTTCTCACGATTTTGTCCCTGATGAGTTGGTTAACATTTTTGAGCCTCCTGGAGAAATGGGAATGTTAAAGTTACACAGATTCAACACAATGATGTAAGAAAAACACAGTAATATAGTCCCCCATATGATGCCTGCATGACAAAGGTAGCTATTATTACTTCTCTCATTGGGAGTTTAAAATGGTGGCTGTTATAAAATTGTATTTATTGTATGTTATGATGACACATTTCACTTTGTTGTTATCAATAGCATAAATTATAAATGTTATTAATATTAAGAAAGCAGTATGATATTTGCTTGAAAAACATGGCTTAGAATTTAAATTCAGGAATGAAGATTATATAAATGCTAGTGTCTCCATTTAAATCAAATAGGCCTATACCTCACATATCAGACATGCTGCATCTTTGGATTCACTGGCCACTTTGGTTAGGCAGGGAGGTAGACTGGAAAGGGAGAATGGTGATGTGAAACCCAGGGTTATAGCAGAAGGTATTGCAAAATTAGGGATGGATGTCAAAAATAAAGATTAGAAGAATTAGGCAAATTGAGTCAGCAGTTTATTCCATAGGCACAGAATCTAGGGCTGCAGCATTGTGCAGGAGAACTATGCAAGCCACACAAATATTGTTTTGGAGAGTTTAAGTTCTTTCGATGACCTTAAGTCTGCACTAATGTGGTTCTGAACAATATGGATGGGTGGAGTCTTCCACTTTTCATTTTACATAAATCCACAAGTACAAATTCAGTGCACTGTATATAGTAAAGAAAGAATTACTAACATAATTTTTTAGAAGAAAAGGGAAAAAAGGAGACCAAAGGTCAACTGGCAAAATACTAAAGTAGCAAAATAAGAATTACCTGTGGGTCAGGCGTGGTGGCTTACGCCTGTAATCCCAGCACTTTGGGAGGCTGAGGCGAGCGGATCACGAGGTCAGGAGATCGAGACCATCCTGGCTAACACGGTGAAACCCCGTCTCTACTAAAAATACAAAAAATTAGCCGGGTGTGGTGGCGGGCACCTGTAGTCCCAGCTACTCGGGAGGCTGAGGCAGGAGAACCCAAAAGGCAGAGCTTGCAGTGAGCTGAGATGGTGCCACTGCACTCCAGCCTGGGTGGCCTAGCCAGACTCCATCTCAAAAAAAAAAAAAAAGAGAATTATCTGTGGAAGGACTATACCAACTTAGTTTTCCAGAGTGGTCTGACAATGGGGTAAGTTTAACATATATATATTTTGCCATTTCCAAATGATGGTTTAAGAGATTTGCTGGACCTATTTTATCATCAGGGAATAAATGAAAAAGACCACCAGAGTCAGTGCTATGTCCCGACTTTTCCGTTTTGACCTAAAAGATAGTGAAAAGTACCCCGACCTCATTTAAGTAGAGATTAAGGATGTGGGAGTTTTGCCTGCAAGTCTTTGAAACTGGCTAAAGCTTTCCGCTCAAGGCTTGACTTTTATATGTTATTAAGACTTTAAATCTACTGTATCCGTGAACCCTTCCTAAGGAAAGAACACGTAAATAAAGTGGATTTTTTCCCCAGGCGATAAAATCCAAAAGTAGAAGATGACATTAATGGTACTATCAGTTTATGTGGGTAATCCATAGAAAATAATGTAAAATATGAGCTATTTTAAAGAATTTCTTGTGTGTGTGCACAACTGTAGACAGGTGATATGCCCACAATTCTCCCTGCATACCACAGTTTACCATCAACCGCTCTCATTCTCTACCTACTGCATCTCAATTTACACCCTTCTGAAAAAATCAATTTTAACAGTTCAGTGCTTTATATCTACACTTCCCTCTGTGTTCATACAAATTACACACATGCACACTCACTCACATACAAAACTATGTTTTTTATTTGTGCAAATACAGGACTCTATATTATTTTGAAATATGATTGAATAAATTATCTACATGTTTATTAAAAGGATAAATACTGGTTTTTCCATTTAGCAATTTTATCAAATACAAAGAATAAAACTTACATTTTCTCACTTAACAATTTTATCAAATACAATGATATATTTACCTGCAGGTCAATGCATATTAACTGAATTTTTTTTTTTGAGACAACGTCTCACTTTGTCGTCCAGGATGAAGTGCAGTGAAGTGACCACAGCTCACTGTAGCCTTGACCTCGTAGGCTCAAGCGATCCTCCTACCTCAGTTTCAGAAGTAGCTGGGGCTATAGGCATGCACCACAATGCCTAATTTTTTAAATTTCTTTTCCTTTTTTACAATCTCACATTATTTTTATTTGATCATAATGTGGACAATAAAAATGTATTCCTATTCTTTTTGATACTAACAGTTTTACTGAATTTGTTTTCAGTTTCTCTCAAATAACACATAGCATATCTTGTTGATATGGAATCTCATACTCATTTAGATCCAGTACGTTCATTAGAATAATATAGCCTTCTGATTTTAAAAGCAACTGATTGCTTATAGAAAACTGATATGCATCAACATTTAGTCAGAAAAAGAAACATGAGAACATGCCTTTTATGTTTGATATCACTTAACTTACAAGATAATGTGAAAATAGTTTGGTTATAATTTTAACAAAAGTAAAACTCACTTCAACTAATGAAAAAAATCAAACACTGAAGAATCAAATATCTACTGACTTAGCTGATATTCCTGTCAAAAGAAATGTCTTCTGCTGCACTGAATATTAGAATTAGAAATTCACTATGTGTTAAGCCATATTTTAATTAATATGTTCCAGAATTGCACAGCTTCCCTATGTTGACGAGGCTGGTCTTGAATTCCTGGGCTCAAGCAATCCTCCCATCTCTGCCTCCCAAAGTGCTGAGATTATAGGAATGAGCCACCATCCCTGGCTAATTCATTCTTTTTGATGGCAATATAATATTTCATAACATGATGAATCGTACTTTAATTATTTTCTTATAATAGACTTACTAGTTATTTCTAGTTCTTTTCACTACAGATGATGTTGCAATAAATATTCTTGAGAATATTGCTATTATCTGAATGTTTATGCCTCCCCCCAAGTTCACATGTTGAAATATAGTTCCCAAAGTGATGATCTTAGGATGTGGGGCCTTTGGGAGGTGATTAGCTCATAAATGTGGAGCCCTTGTGAATGGGATTAGTGTTCTTATAAGGGGCGGACAAGATGAGAGTTCTTCCCTTCTGCTATGAGAAGACACAGCAAGAAGGCTCCATCTGTGAACCAGAAAGTAGGCCCTAACTAAACAATGAATCTGACGGCACCTTGATCTTAGACTTTCCAGTATTCGGAACTATGAGAAATAAATTTCTGTTGTGTATAAGCTATCCAGTTTATGGTGTTTTGTTATAGCAACCCCCAAAACTAAGACACATATATCTTTACATGCATGTTTATTTCTACAGCATGGGGAAATTGCAGCTTAAAGACACTGTCAAGTTTAAAGCTGCTCTCCATTGCTTTGTAAAACTTTCACAGAGACAGGATAAACTGGGATATTTTAAGTGCTCTGTCATTACCGGTTTACAATTTTTGCTGATTACTTGCTGTTTAACCAAGTACTATGA
Organism: Hylobates moloch; assembly: GCF_009828535.3. Lineage (NCBI taxonomy): Eukaryota > Metazoa > Chordata > Mammalia > Primates > Hylobatidae > Hylobates > Hylobates moloch. The sequence continues at coordinate 5,360,566 of NW_026652279.1, read as the reverse complement.
AAGGAACCAGAGAGGGAAACAGAGACAAACAGAAGAAATGTTCTGCCATCTATAAGAAATCACATTTCCTCTCATTGTCAATATCTCCTACAGAAAAAGATACCTCAGAGTGCCTCCTCAAGACATTGTGTGCACACAAAATGTGTGTTCTTGCCCTCTGTTCACTACCAGCTTTTTCAGCAACTAGTACTCTCTCTCTTCATGTCTCTAGCTCAGCTCTTTTAAAATATAGATTAACCAACTAACTTAGCTGACTTTTAAAATTTGCTTTGTCCATTATTCATGTTCTCTTCCACAAATGAGAGTCTAATTACTGAGGTACAAGCAAAAAGCCCTTCCTCCTTTGAGCCTTAGAATCCTAGAAGAGAGAGGGGAAGGACTGCAAATAATTTAAATGTAGTAACTTAGTAACCTTTATTCTATTTCACTCTTTCTCTCACACACACACATCGCCTGCGCACACACACAGACACACACCTCCCCCAAGGGGGGGAGCTATAAAACAGTATTTTGCAGTGTGATAAATTCTTATGAATGAATTAATAAAAATCTAGTGGAAGTTCAAAGAATGAGGTGAATCATTCAGTTTGGGATAGAGGAAAGAGGAAGGAATAAATACGAGAAAAGTCTTCATTGAGGAGGTAACATTTAGTCGAGGTAAAAAACAAACATTTTTTTTTTTTTTAAGGCTTGGAAGGTGAGGACATTCCATACAGTGTGAATAGAAATAGCAAGGGCACTGAGGTAAAAGGGGCTTTTGAGTTTTGGAGGGATCTGGTATAGCTCTCAGTGGTGGTTCTCCAATTATAATGTGGGTAAGAGTTATGCAGGGAGCTCATTTAAAATGCAGATTCATGGGCATCCATCTTACCAATATTTTGATTTGGTGGCCAGAAACCTGTAATTTGAACAAGTGCATCCAGATAACAAACACCTTTTTATATAGCAGTAGAGGCTGTGTGAGGAACAGTGGCACAAAATCATGTTGCCACAGTATTGGTGTGAACACGAACTGATATTTCAGATAGGTGAGAGTGTGAGACAATAACAGATTATGTCAGAAAATGATGTCAGGTCTTTGAACTTGGTTTTGAGAGAAAATAGCTTGACAATGGAGCTATTATTTTCTTCCCTAAAAGCCATTACTTCACAGGAAATATTTATTGAATGGCTGAATGAATGAATGTAGGCAGAATTCTGAGAAAGCAAACTGAAAGTTTCCAGAACTGTGAGGATTGCTTGCTTGTTTAACTTGACTGTAAGGAAAACAGTTTCAGAATAGCCTGCTCTGAACCACTAATTCAAGCCTTCCAAAAGCTGTCTTGGTGTATGCAAAATTGATATACGCATGCATTTTCATTCAAGTCTACAAACAAGGTAAAGGTAATTATCTTGTAGATCATCCGTGTAAACAATCATCACAGTCATGTAGCCACTGCCAGATATAAGCCCTTGGAGCTAAGATCTGGGAACAGAGAACAGGCTCTTACATAATTTCCCAGCTAGTCAGTGTTAGGGACTGTGATTAATGCTACATGACAGGCTTTGAACTTTCTATTCGATAGGTTTGCTTGCCTTTTGGAGCTCCTAGCAAGACGAAACGTGTGACCTGCAGATTTCATTCTGAATAACCATCATCCAGCCAACACCACTGACATGGCTCTGTGGCCCTTTGGGTAACCGTTTCTGTGCCTCACTCCTCTGCCCATAGACAAATTGCAATAGGAGCGTCAGGGTGGTTTTACGGAAGTGGAACACAACTTCCTAAAGCCCAGTCGCTGAAGAAAGCCATGGCAAACAGGCTGGTGGGCTCTTCTGGGTATAATCAGAAAAGCCCGGAGTGGCCAGAGAAAAGAAACTATAGTAGGGAAGGAAGGAGTTCTGCTCTCTACCCGCCGCCGTCTATCACAGCATGTAATAGCTTCGCAACATCTTTCCCTCCCTGAAGCTCCCGCGGAGCAGTTGAACACGCGCTTCCAGCATCCCAGTCCCGCCAAGGAGCTGTCTCAGTTCTGACCAACTTTCTGAGCTTGGCCAAGTCTTCCCGGCTCCTCCGCTCAACTATGGGTCCCTCCACCCATCCCCTCATCCCCGCGAAGCTCCAGGTGAGGGGCCAGAAGCCAGCGGCAGCTCCTCCATGCTCCCCGCTCCCCTATCTCCCAAGGGGGAGGAGGTTTCGTTCCATAGCCCCTGCGCGTCTGCAAGCGGTGAGGTGAGACGACACTTGTCTAAGCGCCTGCAAAAATGCGTCCATGCTCCCGCCTCCAAGCAGGGTGCCTCGACCTTGTCCCCACCACCTTGCAACGGCGCCTTAGGAGGGGGCAGCATTGAAATCCCTGGCTTGAGGGTTGCATCTCCGGCTTGGAGCAGAACCGCACAGGGAGCACCGACCTCCCCTCACCTGATGACTGGCTGCCTGGCGCCCCTCCCCGCACGCACACTGCTACTCACCAATTCCAGGGCTCGCAGGAAGGCGAGGGGCTCCTTTAGCACCCGGAAGGTGCCCGCAGAGGCCAGCTTTGGGGGAATGAGGCGAGAGAGAGAAAGCAAAGCGTGAGGAAGGGGCTGGGGGCGCCTCTCCCAAGCCGCGGCACCCCCCGCCCCCTGCTCCCAGCCAGCCGCCCTGCCCAGTTCTGTCTCACCTGACTCACAGGGTCCATAGCTCGCCCTCGCTCGCTCTTCTCATCCACCAGTTCTTTTCAAAAATGAAGTTCTCTTGGCACCTCCGTCCTCAGGGCCAGAAGCCCCTTCGGGAGCAGCCAGAGGAGCGACACCCTGGAGCAGCCTGGCGAGGACGGGGGGCCTCGGGAAGCCCACTCGCTAACGCTGGGCTCTGTGCTCCGGGAACGCAGCGCGTCGGGGAGGCGAGGCGAGTCAGCGAGGGGTGGGCAGGGAAGAGCTGGGGCAGGGTAGAGACAACAGGGGAGGGGGAAACCCATGGAGCCGGGGGAAGGCTGTCATTGGCCAGCCGCGCTCCAGAGGGGAGGGCGAGGAGGTGGGCGAGGCAGGGCCCACAGACATTGGTGCAGGCTCAGCCGTGCGCCCGGTGCCCTCTGGCTCCGGGGAAACTTTGGGTCTCTTGGTTTGGGAAAGCGGGCTTGGCACCATCAGCAAGACGGCTGTCCACCTGAAGAAGGGGTTTCCAGGTAGGAGGAAGACACCCACACTTTACATGAGACATCTGTGTGAGTTCTGATGACTTCCAAACAGCAAAATAATAATAATGATCAATACATAAAAATAAAAAATAACTATTTGTTGGCTCTTTCATTCATTCCTTCAAGCCTTTATGGAGCATCCTTCCTGTGGGCAGGCAGTGCTTAGGTGCTGGGGTACATCAAAAAAACAGGATAAGCATTGTCACTTCCCCCAGGGGAAGCAAAAGGGGAAAAAAAACCTTGCAATGCGGTCTGGACAGTGGTGCAGAGCAGAGCACAGGGGCCATGGGCACAGGGCAGGGGATCCATCTTGGCCTGTGGATGCCAGAGAGAGGACCAGGACAGAGGAAACTGCCTGGAGAGAAGAGGTGGAAACAAATTAATCTTGAACGTGGGACCATGCGCCAGTGGAAAACAGATTTGGCAAGGATGAAATGGCCAAGGTAAAACATCATGAAAGACTAAACAGGGAATGAAATTTAGGTACCTTTCAAACTCATTTTATTTCTACTGAGATCTTTGGCCGGAGATCTGACCCCCAAATGATCTCACCTGTCAAACTCATAAATATAACACTGGGTCCCTCCTCCAAAGTTAGACTCTTTTCTTGAAACTTAGTGAAAGGTGGTTCACGTGGTTTACTCTTAGTGGGCTAATCTTGCTGAATATAATAAAAACAATAGCAACCAAACAAGTGAGTTCTTCCTATGAGCTGAAAACCATGCTAAGGGCTTTACAAACATTACTTCATTAAATATTCACAAACCCCCATGAGTTAATGATACTATTATTCCCATTTTAGAGATGAGGAAATTGAGGCCCATGGAAGGATAGTGGCCTGCCCAAGGTTGCCCAGCTAGCAGGTAGTGAAGTCAGAATTGATATTTTAAAATCAGAAAAGGAAAAGAAGAGGAAGGGGGAAAAGGAAGAGGGGGAGGAAGAAGAAGAGGAGGAGGAGGAGAGAGAGGAGAGCTCTTAGCTACTACATCAAGTAGTGATATGTCCTCTTCCTTCTCACTCCCTTTGGACTGGATTCCATTTATGAGTGGTCTCCCAGCAACACAGATAGTCCATCTGTTTACTATAAAGATTTGCCAAAAAGGTTTGGAGTTCGTGTGTGTGTGTGTGTGTGTGTGTGTGTGTGTGTGTGTGTTGGTGGGGGCAGGTATTTGATATGTAGAAGTGGATGAGAAATACGGAAATCAATAATTTGCTGTCTGGGAGGGGGACGCAGCTTCTAGTGTAAATGCCCCCTGCTCATGAATTTTGCTACAGAAAAACTAGAAATGTAGTGAGTAGGAACTCCAGTGGACTGGTTGCACCATCTGCAGTCAGCCAGTTTTGTTCCTACTGCTCTTCCTACATGCAGATAGAGCCTAAAACAATTAGAAACAGTTGTTTCAAAAATAAGCCATTATGCAACTATGGGGGAGGGGTGGGGGGAACCAACACTGTGAATTACTTAGTGTGTACCCTACCATGTACGTATATGACCTTATGGGGGAAGTTACTTAACCTCTTCAAGACCTCAGTTTGTTTCTTTGTTTTAATCTGTAAAATGGAGCCAAAATACCTATCCTAACTGTTTTTTTATGAGAACCCAATGAGATTTTGCAGATAGCACATCTAGGGCAGTCTGCATTTCATAATCCCTCAGCATGTATTAGTTACATACCACTTCTACAGAAGCAAAGGGGAAGACCCAGAGGTCCATATCAGAGGCGGGGTAGATTGTAGCAATGTCCTACTGCCCTCAACAGTGCACCTCCACATCTATATATCCTTGCCCTTTTGGACCCAGCAGTAGCCATGTGACTTGTTTTGACCAATAAAATATGGGCATTTTATTGGTAATGTGTGCATTTCTGGGCAGAAGTTTTAAGAACCACCAAGTGATTTGCCAACTTATTTCCTTCTACCACAATGAATATAATTTCTACATAGAGGTTACTCTGACAGCTTGAGTCCTAGTGTAAGGATGACATAGGCAGATCTGCAACCAGACCTTGATGGACATGAAGCTGAGCAAAAAAAAAATGCATTTTGGGGTGTAAGCAACTGAAAAATTTAGGTATTTTGTTACTGCAGCACAACATAACCTAAGCTGACTGATAGCACATCTAGTAAAGTAGCCAAAATTCCACCCTAGGTTCGTATGATCTCATGGTCCTTGTATTCATCCTCTTTGCATGGTAGTCAACCGGCTTACAGAGTATGACATCTCCTCCATATGCTTAATAATGATAATTATTATTGTAACAGCTATTAACCAGTTGAGTTCCTGCTACTTGCCAGGCATTGTGCTAAGTGCTTTATATACATGATTTAAGTATCATAATAATTTCCCCTCTTCTAGATAGTATATCCAGCCTTAGAATGGCTACGTAACTTGCCTAAGGTCATCTACATATTTATATCTCTTTATACAGGGAGAGAGACTTATTTAAGATATTGCCTACTTGCAGATCATTTGAGCTGAAAACTTGGCACAGAGGAAGTGTGATTACTGAGCCTATTCCCTCAGGTCTCTCTTCACACCCAGTGTTCCTTCTGACTAATATGGTGGCGTATTTTTTTCCAGTTCTCCAAACACCATGTGAAGGAAGTCAGAATTGTGGCAAATGGCAGTGTAATAGCTTAGACAACAATTGCACATTGTCAGAGGATGCTTTTCCCATTCCAGAAATGTATGAGCTTCCAACAGCTGCATCACCAAAATAACCCAGAGTTTCATATCACATTTGCAATGTTAAATATTTTGTAGACTTTGGGTTAGAACCTCTGTATTCAGACCTGGAAATAACATTGGGTTCCCTAAAGAACTAGGTCGGGGGAGATAGGACAGATGATATAAACACTTTCACAATATTACTATCAGTGGTTAAGGGTGACCCATTATCTTTTGCCCCAAGATGATGAAAGATAATTTCCCTCTTACTATAAAGAATCTATCACAATAGATGAAGGATAAAGTTAAGTTTGGTGGGGCATAAATGATCCATTTTAGCGACCTGTATTGATTATGTAAATCAAATAATTTCCAAATTCTCTTTTGTGTTGGGGCAGGGACCCATAGCTGTGAATACTTCCTTTGATATGCCAAGGCAATCCATTTATTTACTGCAGTCCTCTGGTTCTCAATAGAGGGTGATTTGGGCCCTTCCCTCCACTGGAAAACACGTAACAATGTTTGGAGACGTTTTGATTGTCACAATGAGGTGGGGGCGGGGGCAGAGGATGACACTGCTGGCTTCCAGAGGGCAGAAACAAGAGATGCTGCTCAATATCCTACAATTCAGAGGACAGTTACTCAAAACAAAGAATTTTCTGGAAAATGTCAATGGTGCCAAGGTTAAGAAACTTCAGCGAGTAAGGGCTGAGTGCCTCTTGTGCCTTGGTAGTGTTCTAGGTACTGTAAACAGCTTGCCAAGTTTCCTGCCTTCACAAAGCTTACACTATAGTAAGAAATACATTCAGCCCAATTTAGTAAAGCTCAACATTTGCTAAATCAGCAAATGAAAATCAAGTTACAAACCAACCATTTTGAATCTCAAAGAGGGTTAATCTTGAGTCAAACTATACAAACCAAAGTACAAATCTGCAATAGAAGAACTTGCATTATTCAGGCAAATTAAATCTTGTTCTCATAGGAAAATATACGATGTTCGCAAATGAAAATCAAGTTACAAAACCAACCATTTTGAATCTCAAAGAAGGTTAATCTTGAGTCAAACTATACAAAGCAAAGTACCAAGCTGCGATAGAAGAACTTGCATTATTCAGGCAAATTAAATCTTGTTCTCATAGGAAACTATACCTGGGTTTCATATTCCTATGTCTCTTGTGACAAAGACAAAAAACTAATTTAAAACTTTATCTGCAGCAACTTAATACAGGAGGAAACACTACCTGTATGTTATGAAATCTAAAATAATGGAAATGAGTGGAAATCTGTCAAACTGTTGTATATTTAACTCTCTGCTCATGCTGCTAACCTGAAATTTCCAAATCTTTGCTTAGGTAAGTGAATATGAAAGCAAAGGCCAATAGCATGCCGGTACATTTATTTGTTTGTGTGTTTGATTTTGTATAGGGCCACTGGTACACAGGACAGGAGATTGTGTGGAAATATTTTCAAAAACTCTAATTTTAGAATAAGTATAGCATTATCTCTCAATCCAAAGATGAAATAAAGCATTTTTACTTTCTTATGTTCCCGTGTCTTAAATGGATGCAAAAAAACATGCAAGAATACATATACGTGTTTGTTTGGTTTAAAACTTCATCACATCATAAGATTTCATAGGCTTCTTATGAAAATCTTAGCATTCAAATAGGATCATTCTTAATTAACAAATATAGCTGATATAAAAATTCATATATGGATGGCCAATGTGAACTTAAATTATAAAATGCTTTTACTATTTCTGTTTCCATATTTGTTTCAAATGAAATAGATTTTTGTAAGTTACGTTAGGCTTGAATACATGCAAATCAGAGGACCAAAACTAACACCAAAGGATCGGATCCACTGACCCCAGAGAATAATAATAGCAACAGTAATTATAATAAGGGCTCTAATAATACATTAAGTATTAATATTAAGTAGATGCTGGACAGAATGCTAAGTGCCTCTATAGGCATAAATTCTTTAATTTCCTCATCAACCTTGTAAGTATATACTACTGTTACTTCCATTATGCGGATGAGAAAACACAGTTCAAAGAGATTAAAAATCTCAACTAAGGTCTTATAGAGAGTAAACAGCAGAGTCAGGATTTTCCTCCTACTCTCATAACTTTCCAAGAAAAAGATGATTTGCAGTTTTCATTGCAATTTTGAAAATGTCACAAGCTTTAGGCAAAAATATTTTTCTTGCTGAAACATAAACAAAATTTCTCTGGAGAACTGAAGTAAAGATGGGCACCCTTTTCTACGACTACTGCTAGTATTCCAGGAACGTACTAGAACACAATTAGAAAAAAATCTCTTCCCCCTTCTCAAACGCTCAATCATTGTAATTTTTATCTTTCATCATTAGCTGTGTATTTCCAAAATGCTCATCATTTTTGACATTCTCCTGGGATCACTCCCATGTTTTTGCAGATTCATGAAGCACAACATCTTTTTTTTTTTTTTTTTTTTTGAGACGGAGTCTCGCTCTGTCACCCAGGCTGGAGTGCAGTGGCGCGATCTCGGCTCACTGCAAGCTCCGCCTCCCGGGTTCACGCCATTCTCCTGCCTCAGCCTCTCCGAGTAGCTGGGACTACAGGCGCCCGCCACCACTCCCGGCCAACTTTTTTATATTTTTAGTAGAGACGGGGTTTCACCGTGGTCTCGATCTCCTGACCTCGTGATCTGCCCGCCTCGGCCTCCCAAAGTGCTGGGATTACAAGCGTGAGCCACCGCGCCCGGCAGAAGCACAATATCTTTGAGTTAGTCTCACATTGTTACCAAAACACCAGAGGTTTGGTCCAGGTCCTGCTGCTTCCCACACAAAAAGCCAATCCCTGAGACAATGAGTATGCCAAGGAAGAAGGCTTTAATCTGGTGCTGCAGCCAAAGAGATGTGAGATTAGTCTCAAATCCATACTCCTGACCATTTATATAGCAGAGAAGAAACAAAGCTATGTGTGGGAAAACAGAAACTAGGGAGGGATAAGGACTGAGGAATGAAGGGTATGGCGTTTCATTGTCTGGATGCAGTGATCTGGTGAGTTTCAATTCTTTGATACTTTTTTTGAGAGGCCTGTGGGTCATTTCCTGAGGAAGAAACCTAGATAAAACAAATGTTACTTTCAAGCTTTAAGACCACAAGGGACAATTTCTACGTTTATCCAAAAAAAAAAAAAAAAAAGCTCATGGAACGATTGGGTCAGTTTTAACGCCAGACACTGCAATTTTTGAGTGATGTAAACAAAGCCCAAAGAATGGAGGCATCTTGCCTAGTCTTCATCCCAAGGAAAGAGTCTAGCATAAAGGTGTTGACACAAGTCCTAGAGTTAGTTCAGCTGAGTTCATCATATCCTGGCTCTATCATTTCCTAGTTGTATGACCTTGGGAAGTCACCACCCTCTTGTCGTTCAGTTTCCTTATCTGTAAAATGGAGGTAATAATTTTTACCACCCCCATCACTTAGCAAAAAGGAATAAATGAGTTAATGCAAGTAAGGCACCCAGAAGAATATCTGGCAGCAGATGAGTTAATGTAGACATATACTAAAAGTCTAAGAAATATGACCGACAGCAATGGAAAGGAGATGGTCTATGATATTAACACCCTGTGTGGTTATCACACACCACTACTCACAACATATACTTTTAAGAAGTCACTCATTGTCTTTTCTTTCCTTCTTTCAAAATTCTCATTTCTTACTTGTTTCCCCAATTCTCTTTTCTTCCTTTCTCTTTGAACCCCTAGGCTGTCAGTTGATCTGGGAATTTTCCTTGGAGGTTAGCAAGAATATTTGGTCATTCAAAACATTCTTTTGGGGGATGTATGGATACACATACACATACATTATTGGATAATCCTAAAACTATAGATTAAATATATAAATATATAATATATAAATATATAGAGGCCGGGCGCGGTGGCTCACGCTTGTAATCCCAGCACTTTGGGAGGCCGAGGCGGGCGGATCACGAGGTCAGGAGATCGAGACCACGGTCAAACCCCGTCTCTACTAAAAATACAAAAAAATTAGCCGGGCGTGGTGGCGGGCGCCTGTAGTCCCAGCTACTCGGAGAGGCTGAGGCAGGAGAATGGCGTGAACCCGGGAGGTGGAGCTTGCAGTGAGCCGAGATTGCACCACTGCACTCCAGCCTGGGTGCCCGGGTGACACAGCGAGACTCTGTCTCAAAAAAAAAATATATATATATATATATATATATAAATATATAGAGATGCTATATAAATGAAATACATATAATCCTAGGATTATATAATACAGCATATTTTTTATTTCCCTGATGATTATAAGTTGAGCTTTGGCAGAGATTTTTATGCTTTTCTTAAAATGAGATTTGCTTTGCAATATGCACAATCTCTAATAATTTTACTTCTGTTTTAGGGAAGATATATTTATATATGTAAAACATATAGATGATGAAGATAGGAAAGATCAATGGATTCTACCATATACCTAATAAAAGTATGTAATCCAAAGTGTACTGCATGCATTCACTTTATTATATTCTCCAGTCTTTAGACCTTCCACTTCAATATGACAAAATAGTTTTTGCATCTGCTCTGAATGAGGTAAAAGAAAACCTTACCCTGCTCAGCAATTAAAAGGATCGTTTCCTTATTCCTTCCTAACCTAAACCTTTAAGAAAAGTAAAATTCATCTTAATTTAAATATTAAGATATTAGAAAATGGACTCCTTTGGCACTCATGGTTATAATCTCTGCCTGCCTAAGTTCTTTCACAGAGCTGGGCTAATGTGAGGATACTGCCTAATCCACTCACACACAGAGAAGAAGCATGAATCCAATACCTAACATTAGGTTTTTACTAAATTATATTGCACTGCAATTTTACACCTGCTTGGCAAATAGTACTCAGAAGAAAGGTACAATTACATAGGTTCTTCGCCAGAAATCGAAAACAGATTAAAATGATAAACACTTAAAAAGAGAAAGTAGAAAGGAAGGAAGAAAAGAACGAAGGAAGGAAAGAAAGATAAGGAAGGAAGGAAGGAAGGAAGGAAGGAAGGAAGGAAGGAAGGAAAGAAAGATGGAAGGAAGGAAGGAAAGAAAGGAGAGAATTTTTTTTCTCTAAACGATGATCAAAAGATATTATCAACAGTCTCATTGTAACTTACTTTTATTCAGAATTTACTACATGCCAGGCACTGTGATAAGCTCCTTATAACACTCTGAATTAGTTATTATTATCCACATCTTATAAATAATGGAACTGAAACATAGATAAATTACTAGCCCACATTCATACAACTACAAACAAGCCAAGTTTGAAGTCAGTATTTCTCAAGAATTTGAACAAATTTTATACCTTCTAACTGTACAGGGTATAAAATATGCATCTCTCAGATCACAACTGGAATTTGAAGATATTGATGAGGCTTTTATTTAGCTACCAGTCAGTCCCAACTGCCTAATTAAATATTAGGGAACTGGTTCACCCACATTCTCAATCGGTGTATGTCCCTCGGTTTGATTTATTTTAATCTTATTACTGATGATTTTTGCAAAAGCATTGTCTTCATTTTGTTTTCAAAATATCTTAAGGAGTTCTTGTTTTATGTTAGTGCTATTCTCACTCCCCGATAGCTGGGGAGCAAGAGCAGCCACCTTGGAGCCAAAGATGAAAGTCATGTCTGGAGGTTCATAGGTTTATCTGACACTGTATTTGTAATAAGGTAGTACTTTGCTCATGCTATTATGTTTTGGAATTGGTTTTTTGGTTCTGAGAGTACTTTCTACTGTCCCCTAATACAAAGCCCCTCAATGCTCAGTTCAAATGGCATCTGCTTTGTCCAGATTTCTACCTCCTTTAGTCATTTTTATCCTATGCTCTTTGTATTTGAAAATATTATTTTAGCATTTATAATCCCCTGGTTTTACTACAGTTATCTTAATTTAGTGTCTGTTTCTAACCTTAGAAGCCTTACCTAATGCTCTAGACTAAATTAGGTACCTCCAACTCCCATAAGAAATCTGGCACAAGGCCAGGCGTGGTGGCTCACGCTTGTAATCCCAGCACTTTGGGAGGCCGAGGCGGGCGGATCACGAGGTCAGGAGATCGAGACCACCGTCAAACCCCGTCTCTACTAAAAATACAAAAAAAGAAAAAAAATTAGCCGGGTGTAGTGGCGGGTGCCTGTAGTCCCAGCTACTTGGAGAGGCTGAGGCAGGAGAATGGCGTGAACCCGGGAGGCGGAGCTTGCAGTGAGCCGAGACTGCGCCACTGCACTCCAGCCTGGGTGACAGAGCGAGACTCCGTGTGAAAAAAAAAAAAAAAAAGAAATCTGGCACATAATAGGCACAGAGAAAATGTTTGTTGAATGAATAAATGATCTCCTTGAAGGTAGAAAATATGGATTACTCATATTTGCAGCCCATTCGTTGCCAAGCTCAGTGTCTGGCACATATTAGGTGGCCAATAAATCTAGAATGCAACAAACTCAGCTTCAATAAGATGAAATAGGATGAAATGCAATATGGAGTGCTTAGAATATCAGTTCTGTGTAGAGTGGTAGGTAGATATTTGTGGTACAGAACGTCCTTACAAAAGGCTTATCTAGCAGTGTTTCTATGAGCAAATATTTTTAAATTCCTTTTCATCTGAGACACAATTGTTGCTAATAACAATAATCACATTAAAAGAGCCAAAGAGGAGTGGCTGTTACATAAATTCTAGATTGGTCTTCATTTCTTTTCCCTTTTTTTTTTTTTTTGAGATGGAGTCTCTATCTGTTGCCCAGGGTAGAGTGCAGTGGCTCACTGAAACCTCCGCCTCCTGGGTTCAAGTGATTCTCCTGCCTCAGCCTCCCAAGTAGCTGGGATTATAGGTGCCTACCATCACGCCCAGCTAATTTTTGTATTTTTAGTAGAGATGGGGTTTCACCCTCTTGGCCAGGTTGGTCTTGAACTTCTGGCCTCTAGTGATCCACCCACCTTGGCCTCCCAAAGTGCTGAAATTACAGGCGTAAGCCACTGCACTTGGCCTGGTCTTCGTTTCTTAAAAGCAGTTGTACACATATTTGTTTCAACTTGAACTCCCACACCCACATTTCCATGGTCAAGCATTTGTGAGAATAATTTTTTTATTCATAAGCAAATTATATACTTATGTTATTAGGAAAATAGAATTTATGCCCATATCATAATTGAGGAAATAAATATGAGGGATACTTAAATATATAATGGTTTCTCAGTGATTTCTTACTATTGAAATTATAACAAAAGTCTCTTCACAAATATTTCATGTGAGTAAAATTACCTAGAAATTGAAATAAATTTCTAGCATTCGCACAGTGCAAAAATGTCAAAAGATAGTACAATGGGAAAATTCACTTTCAGTGCCAAATAATTCCATAAACTTCCTTGTAATAAGTTTGATATTAAGTTTTCTAAATTTTCCAAATACTGTTGATCTTTGAGTAACATGGGTTTGAACTATGTGAGTTATTGTACATGTGGATTTTCTTCCACCTCCACCGCCCCTGAGACAGCAAGATCAACCCCTCCTTTTCCTCCTCCTCCTTCAGCTTACTCAACATGAAGAAGACAAGGATGAAAACCTTTATGATGATCCACTTCTACTTATAGTAAATATATTTCCCTTCTTTGTGATTTTCTTAATAATATTTTCTTTTCTCTAGCTTACTTCATTGTAAGAATAGAGTATATTATATATTTAACATACAAATTTGTGTTAATAGATTGTTTATGCTGTCGGTAAGGCTTCTGGTCAACAGCAGGCTATTAGTAGTTATGTTTCAGGGAGTCAAAAGTCGTACATGAGTTTTTGTGGGGGGGTCAACACTACTAACCCACATGTTATTCAAGGGTCGACTGTTTTCCATATTTTCTATAAATCTTTAAATAGAAACAGAAGCTATCACAATTAAACACATATGCTGTATGTGTCAACAGTGGATCAATTGATTTGATCAGCTATCCACAACATAACACAATGATTTCCTCAGTGTCACCTAGGACTTTTACTGTCTGGATGGCATGCAATCAATGAATCTTTAATAAAGGCTGTCTTTGGGGACTTCCCCTCTCCCTTACACCTTGGCACATAGAATCATAAGTTAAATTCTGTGCTCATTTTGCTTGCTTTTTTCCATTAAGAGCAATTATTACACAGTGTGAAACAATGAATATTCAAGTGACCTGAAATCTGAATTTGTGAAACCGTGTCTGAAGTTATGAACTGTTTTAAAATATTTTTATTTTTGCTGAAATTAGTGATACTGAACAAGTTGCTTTTTTTTCAGACTTCCATAATTCTTTCAAAATTTATTTAGCAGGGGACTGGGGGAGGGAAGTTTCCTCAGGCTCCTGAAAGAAACCTCAGGCATGACTCTTGATTACTGTCTTAATAAAAAGGTGTACGGTCATTTAAAATGATCGTGAATCTAAAATGTGTAATTCTCAGTCCTATATAGTAATCAAAATTGCAAAACTGATTGAAAGTTAAATCTTCCCCTATTCTGCAGCCAGGGCCTAATGGAGGTGAGAAGCCTGCACATAGTAGAAGATGCTGGGATTTGCTTCTTTCTCTCCTGGTTTCTCTTCCTCTCCCTCTTAACTAACAGCTTTCTGATAGGAATAAAGAAGGAGTGGTGCAGCAGGAGGGCCCTTAGTTGATTGACACTGTCATAAATTGGCTCCATCCTTTCCCATCCTAAAAGATTTTCTCTTCTTCAGAAAGATGCTCTCAACTACCACTATTGGGGACCACTTACCTGCCCCTCTTTGACTTCAACAAAGGTGATTCTGCTTCACGGGTCACTTACTCCTTCTGCAGCTGGAAGTCCCCTCAGGTTCTCTTCTTTTGAGGTCCTATTGACACTCCAGGAAAGCCCTTTAAGGCAGAACCTAAGAGGAACCAAGATGGCTCCTTGACATGTGGCCCATGGCGGTTGGTGGGAAAAACTCATGTATCCTCTTCTCCAACAAACTGAGAGAGCAAGTCACTCAGGCTTTCCAACTCTCCTTTGATTAGTCCACCATTAGTTAACCTGATACATTTTCAAACATCAGCTCACTTTTTCCAACTTTTGGGGACACACATTGAGCTCCATTTTTATGCCTATAGGTTCTCAGTGAGCTCAGTGCACTTCTATAACTTTGCACATCAGTTCTTAAAGCACCCAAGAAAATCCCAGGGCCACATTATGACTTTCATGAGGCCTATCTCCACAAAATTATATTAACAGTTGCATTTTTTGACTGTATTGGTATAAAGATGAATATAACCCAAGCTGATTACATTCATTTTTTTTCCTTTGTACTTACAAAATTAAAATATCTTAATAATTCCCTAAGAGTACCATGGACTCTAGGCACCGTGGCTACTGAGTCTCGTGGAGAAGACAGCCCTGAGTGAGCCTCCATAAATATAACCAGTATGTTGACAAGTGAGACACATGCAGATGCTACAACAACACAACTGTATTTTTTTTATTTTTTATTTTTTTATTTTTTTTGAGACGGAGTTTTGCTCTTGTCACCCAGGCTGGAGTGCAGTGGCGTGATCTCGGCTCACTGCAACTCCGCCTCCCAGGTCCAAGCGATTCTCCTGCCTCAGCCTCCTGAGTAGCCGGGATTACAGGCATGCGCCACAACGCCCGGCTAATTTTTTTTTGTATTTTCAGTAGAGATGGAGTTTCACCAAGTTGGTCAGGCTGGTCTCGAACTCCTGACCTCAGGTGATCTGCCCGTCTTGGCCTCCCAAAGTGCTGGGATTACAGGTGTGAGCCACTGCTCCCGGCCTTTATTTTCGTTTTATTCCATTAATAATTTATTGAGTACCTACAAGATACTAGGCACCATAATATTAAATACAACAAACACCTGAGTTTTCAACATTTGAATGTTCTAAGTCAAATAGGCAATGTAACAATGGTGAAAATAGTAACAGGGCAATGGTGCTAAAAAAAAAAAAATAGAAAAAGAAATCAGAAATAATTAAACTAGTTTATAACTTCTTCTCTTTCCTGTTCCAACTTCTAGTTAGGGAACATGTTCACACTTTGGTTTCCCTTTCACTTCAGCAATGAGTATTACTTTGTTCACTCGGATTGGGAGTTACCTGGTTTGAATCTTTGCAGCATCTGTGAACTTTGGCCAGGTTTGCTAGAGTCTGTGTTTCTAGAATCAATTTTTTCACTTGTAGAAAAAATTTGGGAGAGATGATGTTTAATACTCTTCCTGCTCTATAGCAAATAAGGGAAGTGAGGTAAAACGCAATATTAAATATTGATGCATCCACTTTAAAACCATTAAGTGGACATGGACTATATGTCTAAATATCATTTCTTAAAACAAATGAAAAATCTCATTCGTTCAATAATGGTTTATTGAATGTCTACTCAACATAAACACTTCACTAGGTATTAGGATAACAGTGGTGATATTCACAGCCCACATGGAATGTGAAAGTCTAGTGATGAATAAATTTTCCTGCTTCCTACTTTCTAGTGTATGGAACATTATGAAAGCATGTATTTTTATTACTAGAAAATAAAACTTGTCCTTACATTGTTTCTTAAAGCTAAAGAAGGAGGAAAGGTTTTGTTTGTTTTTGTTAATGTATATCTTTTGTTAAAAGGTATACATTTCAAACTTAAAGAATGCCATTGGCTGGGCACAGTGGCTCACGCCTGTAATCCCAACACTTTGGGAAGTTGAGGCAGGTGGATCACTTGAGGTCAGGAATTCGAGACCAGCCTGGCAAACATGGTGAAACCCCATCTCTACTAAAAATACAAAAATTAGCTAGGCGAGGTGGCAGGTGCCTGTAGTGTCAGCCACTCAGGAGGCTGAGGCAGAAGAATCCCTTGAACCTGGGAGATAGAGGTTGCAGTGAGCCAAGATTGTGCCACTGCACTCCAGCCTGGGCCACAGATTGAGACTCCATTTCAGAAAAAAAAAAAAAAAAAAAGAATGTCATTAGAAACCAAATTGCCACTAATACTGTATACTTAAAAACACATTTAAATTATTTCTATAGTTTTGAAAGACTCATGTATCTTCCTTCTTGGAAGAAATGTGTTCAATCAAAAGCCAGTAATGTGCCTGCACGCTATAGAATTTTAAACCGTTTTATATTTTCTTTTAGAGAGCAAGGGCTATTCTCATAGGGTAGAACTGAGTAATGTGATTTGGCTGTGTCCTCACCTAAATCTCATCTTAATCCCCATAATCTCCTCGTGTCAAGGGCGGGACCAGGTGGAAGTAATTGAATCATGGTGGCTGTTTCCCCCATACTGTGCTCGTGATAGTGAGTCTCGGGAGATCTGACGGTTTTATAAGCGTCTGGAATTTCCCCAGGTTGCGCTCACTCCGTCCTTCTACCTTGTGAAGAAGGTGCCTGCCTCTCCTTTGCCTTCTGCTATGATTGTAAGTTTCCTGAGGCCTCCACAGCCATGCAGAACTGTGAGTCAATTGAACCTCTTTCCTTTATAAATTACCCAGTCTGGGGTATTTCTTCATAGCAGTGTGAGAAGTAACTAATATACTGAATTTCTGTTGAATGTCAGACTACCGCTTACATCATGGAAAACAAAAATATTAGGCCCTATTGAACATTTAGTTCTGGAGACAATTTTAAAAATACACACATATGCCTGCTATGTGCTGATAGGAGTTGTTTCTATTTATAATAAAATTGCCCCTCATATAGAGCACTTTCTCTCTTAAAGGCTCAAGGAGTTTCTCTGCATGCTTAATGGATATGTGCTTCTCTATTTAAAATGATTTTTTCAAACAGGCTTGTAAGAGTGTCTTTCAGGTATGTTATTGTTTTGCTCAAATTCAGGCATCATATTCATCACCGATCTGCTAATTACTGAGCTTCTTCACTTTTTTTTATCTACCCAATGTCAGGTAAAATCTTTACCTATATTTTTCTCAATGTATGGAATCCCTGGGTTCTTTACCCTCAAGCAGCAAATCCATGCTATACATTCTGAACTATGTGGAGTTTTATATATACTGATCACAAGAAGCCATAGAACAGCAGTCACTGTAGCCTGGGCTTTGTGGAGACAGAAAGACCTGGCCTTAGATGACATGTAAGAACTGTGTGACTCTGGGTAAATTCCTTAGTCCCTCTCTGTGTCCGTTCCCTTGTTTGTAACATTGGGATGTATTAATAGCCAGTATTGTGGTTGTTTAAAGACGTGGCAGTTTTGAAACACGGCCCCCAAATTATATGACGCTTTCCATCAGGAAGTGCAGCTGATTTCTCTTCCTATTTAATCTGGGCTCTGTAACTACTTCACCAATGGAATATCTTGGGCAGTTTCTGGGCTCTTAAGAAATAGCAGCTCCCACTTGCTATATATTAAGATGCTTTTTCTAGGAACCCTACTGCACAGCCATGGTAAGAAGTCCTAGATGCTCATGGTGAAACCCACAGGAAAACTATCTGGGGCCCTTGCCCTCAGCTGTGGCCAAGCCAGTGGCTGGCAGCCAGCACCAACTCACCAACCTTGGAAGTGTGACATCTTGGAAATAGATCCTCTATACTTGGTAAAACTGCCCCAACTGACACCATGTGGAACAGACGTGAGCCTCCTCTGTTGATTGCTGCCCAAAATTCATGAGCTAAATAAATGACTGTTGTTGTGTTCAGTCACTAAGTTTTAGAACAGTTCATTATGCAGCAATTTTAATTGGCATAAAGATTAAATGAGATAACCTATGTAAAGTGCTCACACAATTCCAGTACACAGCAAGCACTTTAAAGAGTATCATCTGGCAGGGAAAACCTTGAAAAGGACATTATACTTTGGAGAATGTGAAGGCTAAAGAATCTTTGAGATCATCTAGGTGAGAGATGACCAACTGGTGGTCCAAGTGGCTGACAGATGTATTTTGCTTGGCTCATACAGTGTTTTCCAAAAAATTGAACAAACATTTATAAATATGGATACATCTCATGAAAATTCAGACTTCCAGCTTCTCCCCTTAAAAAGGACCGCATATTTGGCAAAACTAAGTCCACGTTCCCATCAGGAGCTGCAGCTATGTAAGGCTGCCCTCTTCATGCAAAACACATTCACTCAAGTTTACTCCATCTCCAGCCTAATATTCAGAGGTAGCCAGTCCTTCAATTTGTATTTATTGTCTGGCCACTGTAAGCATTTGACTTTTCAATCTCTTCTCTTATCTAATTTTATTAGTATGCAGATAAACAAATGGAGACCCAGAGAAATGAGAAGGTGTATTGCAGGCAAACCTGCCTTGGGTCAGATCTTCCGACTGTGAGCCCAACATAAGTGTTACCATTGGGGTTACAGTGGTCTCTAACTCAGCTAGGCAATCCATATCACTGGTAGTGAACCTTGTATCTGTGCTTCCCTGGATATACTTGGACCTACTTGGCTCTGGACTTTGGCTGCTTGGCCACTGTCTCCATACATTGGTGGCTGCCTCTGTCTTCTGTGGGACTAAGGCTGGGCTTTGGCATGGTCCCCATCACTCTTGCCACAGGGAGGACCACAGCACTCAGTCCACCTGAGTGGACTCGCATTTCCACCACTGTTGGGCCCAGGTAACACCCTGCCCTGTGGAAAGTAGGATCTATTTTCACCATCAGTGTCTTGGAAGGATCCAGTATCACAACCTAGAAGTACAGGGAAGTTAATGCCCTATGGAGCAAAATTTGACCAGGAAAAAAGACGAAGAAGCCACTAGGTAACTTTCTCATGGTTTCTCTCCTTACCACTCCCAAGCACACTGGGCCCCAGAGCAATGATTCCTTCTGTCTCTCAAGAAAAGTCTTGCATGACCAATCAGCTGTGCTTTCTGGCAAGCTGTGGCCAGCATGGTCGTGTATTACTTTGTATTTGCTTTTCCACCTGTTTCTTCCTCACTTCCCTTTCCCCACTGTTCCAGTCCTAAAATTGCATACCCCAATTCAGCATTGGCATGTAAATTTTGCCTCAGGCTTTGCATTCTCGAAAACTTAGGTTGAGGCACTGTCCTTGTAAAATGATTCTTTTTTGTCCTCAAGAAACAACCCTTTAAAAATGAACACTGTAATGGTAAATCCCTAATAGAAGTCATGAGTTATTAATCTCACCTCTGCCACTAATGCAATGAATGATAGAAAATGATTATTTAACTAAGTTACTTCACATTTTGCCCATCCAAAAAGTGAAAGGGAGTATCATAAATCAGCATTACTCAGCCTTTTTTCCATCACAGCATACATAAAATTTGTATTTGTGTAGTACCTTGGCATAACTGGTTCAAGGCCAGACATGTCAGGCCCAGGGATTCTGTCTCTCTAGGCTATTCAGGCTAAAGGATCATCAGTATCTTAGTAGACCTGCCACCCAATCATTATGTACCAGAGTGCTGTGGCAGGGTTCAAAGCTGGAGATTTTCAAGTTTTTTGACAGCAACACACAATGAGAAATTCACTTTAATATTATTAGCAGTACAACCAGATATGTCTAGGTAATGGTTCTCAAACTGTAGGTTATTTAACCCCCACTAGAGAATTTTTGGCAATGTCTGGAGAGATGTTTGTTTGTCACGACATGGCAAAGTGTGCTACTATCACCCAGTGGGTAAAAACCAGCAAGGGCTGCCATAACAAAGTCCCATGGACTGGTGAGCTTGAACAGAAATGTATTTTCTCACTGTTGTGGAGGCTGCAAGTCCAAGATCAAGGTGTCTAAAGGCAGGTTTCTTTTGAGGCCTTTTTCCTTGGCCTCTTCCACAGATGGCCATCTTTTCCCTGTGTCTTTACATGATCTTCCCTCTGTTCCTGTCTGGGCCATTCTTAAAAGACCATTTATATTGGATTAGGGCTCACCCTAATGATTTCATTATAACTTAATTATATGTAAATTATATATAATTTAATTACCTCTTTAAAGACTCTATCTCCTAATACATTCCAAGGTACTAGGTATTAGGACTCCAACATATAAATTTTGGAGGAACACAATTCAGCCCACAATACCAAGGTTGCTGCTACACATCCTATAATGCATATGACAGACCCCCCTCCCCACCAATCACATATACAATAAAAAATTATCTGGCTTGAAATTCCAACAATGGCAAGACCCTTGTCTAAAACCTTGGTCTAACACATACTCAGTGCTCAATAAATTTTCACTAAATACATAATATATCATAAAATTGTTTAACTGAAACAATTTTGATAAAATAATAGTGCAGCAACTTATGATGTACTCTGTTATTTTCTCTTCTAATTTTTTAATGTTGGTTGCAACTACTAAATTGATCTCATGACCTACTAGTAGATCTTGACCTACAGTTTTAAAAGTGCTGATCTAAAGTATTGACCAGCTTTAAAAATCTTACAGATCAATATTTTTAAACAAATACAATATATAGAATGCTGCTATAAGTCAGGCTTATTTTTAACAGACTAGGATTTATTCGTCAAAATTATTATTTTAAGGTAGTCTTTAGGAAGGCAATGCAGTTGTCCAAATGATGCTACAGTTGTTTAAAACATTCAAGAATTTATTTTGGAGGATATGACATTGTTTTCTTCAGAGCTTGGAGAACAATCATGTTTTGTAGTTACTATATATATGTATTTTTTTTACTGTGAATCTATTATCCAAATTGAGTGACTTTCTTTTTTACCGTACTTGACTCTAAATGGCCTTTAGCTGCTATTAAAATTTAAATCCACCCTCAAATGGTGATTATTTGGCATCTGAACATTCAAAAGAATATGCCATAAACTCTTAAAACAGTTCTATAAATGGACTTGCCAAATATTTTCAGTGGTTTAGAATAACTGAAAAAGAAAAATGGAACCATTCTTTTTTTTTTTTTCTGAGACAGAGTCTCACTCTGTCACCCAGGCTGGAGTGCTGTGGCATAATCTCAGCTCACTGCAACCTCCACCTCCCCAGTTCAAGCAATCCTCCCACCTCAGCCTCCCAAGTAGCTGGGACTACAGGTGTGCGCTACCATGCCTGGATAATTTTTGTATTTTTGGTAGAGACAGAGTTTCACCATGTTGGCCAGGCTGGTCTTGAACTCCTGACCTCAGGTGATCTGCCCCCCTCAGCCTCCCACAGTGCTAAGATTACAGGCATGAGCCCCTGTGCCTGGCCTGTATGGAACCATTCTTGTCCGCATATATAAATTCTGGTGATTTGCTCAGTGTCCATTAACTGCATGCATGACCATATGCTAGGGGGTATGAAAATGCATGATTTTGTGCAGATCTTCAAATCATGCCTCCTTGTTCTGTTATCAGCACATTTTTAGAAATGTTTTCTGTAGCTTTGTGGTGAGAAAAGTCGCATGTCCACGTTTACAGGAATGAGGAAGGAAAGTTTTCCTTAAAGGCACAGTGTAACACTCTTTGTAACTAAAAAAGAAAACGAAATTAATTCTTTTTGGCAGATTTATGCTACAGCCAAAAAATATTTAAGACACAATGTTTTTATCCTTTATTCTGAAATTATAGAAATAAGTG
Organism: Hylobates moloch; assembly: GCF_009828535.3. Taxonomy (NCBI): domain Eukaryota; kingdom Metazoa; phylum Chordata; class Mammalia; order Primates; family Hylobatidae; genus Hylobates; species Hylobates moloch. The sequence continues at coordinate 5,338,219 of NW_026652279.1, read as the reverse complement.
CTTCATAAATCGAATTCAAATTCAATGTAATGGATCACTAAACATGATGTAAAGACAAAAAGGATATTTTATTATGTATTATAAAAGGAATACATGATTTTAGTTTATAAGAAACCTTTATAAAATAATATAAAATGAAACATCTCAGCCTCCAGAGAAATTCGCAGTTGATTGTGTCATTCATATCTTTGGAACATTTAGAACATACAGTATTTTTCTGCAGATAGAATACACATTATTCAAATTGTTCTTCACCTTGTCTTTTTTAAGACACCTCTGTACTACAGAGGGTCTTTTAAGTACACTTCTGTACTACAGAGGGTATAGGGGATGAGTATGGCATCTTCTCCTTGGTTGTTGTCTTTCCAAGCAGACAGATGCAGAGGTGTATGTATATTGTCCCATCTGGTCCTCAGTCAGTGATTGACGTAGATCTTTGCTGATCATCCCTGGATCACATTTCAGTCCCATCAGAACCTGCAGATCTCTTTGATATGTCTACATTTCTCTCAGACACAGGGAATTACTCTGCCATGCTGGATTTGGGGGAAATCTTGCAAGCTCTCTGATTTTAGTTATACCACACAGCTCTTCCTACTCTTCTTTCAGCATTTTGTTCAGGATACTGCCAAAATTGTGGATCTTGTCATTTTCCAGGCATTTAACAAGAAGCAAGTTTTCTTTTCTCTCAGACTTCATTACCTCCCACTCTTGAACCCCTGAATTCAGTCTTAAATGGAAGGCTCCTTTCTGGGGCACATATATGCTTTCCTTCTAACTCCTCTTCTCCCAACCCAGGGACTTTTTTTTTTTTTTTTTTGATACCAGGATTGTTTTTTTATTTAGCAATATGTCTTAGAGAATTTTTCGTGGCAGGACAATAAATCTGTCCCCATCTTTTGGGCAGCTGCTTAATATTCTATTGTGTGGAATTTCATGCATATTTATTCTTTCGTCCTTCAATTTCCTTGTTTTATTTTTCCTTCCTTTAATTTTTTTCTCTGAATGAAACAATATAGATAAAATGTACACAGTAATACAAAGTTCAAAATATGTAAAATATAAAGTAAATTTTACCTTTCTGTCCCATTCCCCAGAGACCACAGCTTTTAACAGTTTCTTATTTTTGTTCTTTTGGTGGTTTCTATTGTAATTTTAAGTGTTATGCTTCTATTTATTTTTAAGTCTTTATCAAAATATTAGTTTCCATAGCTAAAAAGAAAACAGCAAAAAAAAAAAATACTTACAATGAGTAACATTAATTTAATGGGTCCATAGGATGGATCAGAAGCTTAAACACATGCTCAGCACACCATCTTGAACCAAAAGACTGAGTAGGCAGGTTGACATCATGGTTAACATGAACTCTCCAGGCAGTCTGAGTTGTAATTCTGGCTCTGTCACTTTCTGACTGTGCAGTCTTGGTCTCTGTGAGACTCATTTTCCTCATCTTTAAATTTAAGCTAAAATCATACCTACCTTGTAGAATTTTCCTCAATTAAAGAAAATCGTGTTTGGTGTAAAATACATCAAAATTTGGATTCCACTTATGGCACCTACTAACCACATGTTGACAGTGTCACCTTGGACTAGTTCTCAGACATCATTAAAACTGGGACTCGTAAGAGCTGTCTCCCAAAAAGTTGTGTGAAGATTCCGTTAATGAAATATGGATATGTAAAAGTGCCTGGTGTATAGCAGGCACTTCAGAAAGGCTAGTTTCTATTTTTCAGTCCTGTTAGGAATGAATGATTGCCCCAGGCATAGAGATCTTGGATAATTTTCTTTTTATTTTATTTGATTTATTTTCCTTGTATTTTTAGTTGACATGTAATAATTGTACATATGCATGAGATATTGACTGATATTTTGATACATGTATATCAAACCAGAGCAATTAGCATATCCATTACCTCAAACATTTACAATTCCTTTGTGGTCTGAACATTCATAATTCTCTCTTCTAGCTTTTTGAAAATATACAATGATTTATGTTTAGCCATATTTATCCTACAATGCTATAGAACCCTAGAACCTATTCCTCCCAGCTAGATGTAATTTTGTATCTGTTAACCAACTTCTCCCTATTCTCCCCTCTTCCTTACCCTTCTGGGCCAGGGAATTTTTAATCCATGGTTGCAGGTAGGTAAGTTTCTCTTATTCACTGTTCAAGCTTCCAAATATTTTTTGATGTCAGAGTCTAGGCTTTTGGAACTTAAAAGCCAAACATTCTCTATTTATGTGTTATTTGCATTCTACTGTGTCATTCATCCCCCGAAGCAAGGCATGCAATCAATATACCAGCTGAAAAAAATTCAAGCAAAAAATAAAAAAGCTGACATTACAGAATGTTATCTCATTACACGTATATATGTCCTATTTATGATTCCCTATAGGAAGTCACTTATGTTGTTTCCATTTTTGTTGCAATTTTTTTCCATAAGTTATTGAGGTACAGGTGGTATTTGGTTACATGAGTAAGTTCTTCAGTGGTGATTTGTGAGATTTTGTTGTGCCCATCACCCGAGCAGTGTACACTGCACATATCTGTAGTCTTTTATCCCTTGCCTCCCTCCCGCTCTTTCCTCTAAGTCCCCAAAGTCCATTGTATTATTCTTACACCTTTGCATCCTCATAGCTTAGCTCCAATTAACATCCTTGCCCATATAGCTTAAGAATTTATGTAAGAATATAGACAATAAAAATCCTAGCATTGGAATTCCTGGGACAAAGGGTAAGTGTTTTTAAAATATTGATGAATATCACCACAACTCCCCTTCAAAAAGAGTACGCTATGGCAATCTTGTATAGAAGTGCCTGTCTCTCCATAGCTTCATTTTCTAGGGTTTATCACATATTTAAACTTCTTTCACTGTGACAGCTGAAAATATGATCTCTTGGTTTTCTGATTTTCCATGTCTTTAGTTATACAAGTGATTGAACATATTCTCATAGATGTCCTGGCCTTTTGTATCTTACATTCCCTGAATTCCTTATTGATGTGCAAAATGTTGTGTTCCATAATCTTAAAGTGCATTAAATAGAATTTAAAAAATCATACATTTATTTACTTTCGGGAAGGCAAATTACACAGAATTTAAGGCAACTACTTTCCAGTTTCTCCTTCATTTGACAGCAACTGAATATTAGATGGGGATAGGTAAAAAAACAGAACTGAGAATGAAAAACTGAGTTACTAACACAGAGCTAACAATTATGCTTTGACAGTGTTATCATATCTTCACATTGCAAATGCAGAGCTAATTGTCATCAAAATGGGATTTGTTCTAATACTCACATGATAGCAGCCATGAGAGACAGCTAACGTAATCAGTGAATGTCCCTTGAACATGTGTAATTATGCCAAGATTCCAATAACTAATTAGCACAATGGATTTTGGTTTCAGTTCAAATGTTGCAGAACATCTATTTCACATATCCTATGTTGTCACTGTCTCAGTTTCCACAACAATTGATAGAACTCCACAAAGAGAAGCTAAAAGAACACACATATGAACTTCAGAATGAGAAAATAAGGACTGATTACCAACTGTATGATTAATTTTTTCTCAACACCTCAATTCTGTAACATCTAAAATACCTGATGTCTCACTCTTTCAACCTTCTCTGTGTCCATTTATTACATTTTGTAATTCATACTTATGCATATCTTACCCAAATTAGCAAACTGTCTTCCAGCTAGAAAGCACCTTAAAATCTGAGAAACACACCACATTTCACCCTTCATCACAATTGCTACCATGTCCTGAAGCCATACCATGTGCCAGGCAACACTGCTAGGTATTTATTGCAAGTCCTATTTTATAAATGGAGCCTCATGTTCAGAGAGGTTAAAAAAACTTGCCCAAAGTCAGCATTTGGTAAGCTGCAGAATCAGCATTAACAGGCTTTGGGGGTCTGATGAATTCTGCAAGGAACAAGGAGGGAGTTTTTAATATAAGCTGTGGCATTTCTTGGAACAGACCATTCTGGAACTGCTACTTAATAGCTCTCAATCCCAAGGCCCCTCTGTGCATCACCTTTCCCCTGGGCAGTTAGGTATCCCTTCAGTGCTCCGGCCAGCTGTGTTTAATCCTACTTACATGGTAAGGTGGGTGAGGCAGCTTGTGTTAAATAATTCAAACATGAAAGAAGAGACCATATGAGGTATCAGCTGGGTTCCTGATTCTCTGCCCCATCTTTTGGCCACATTCTTCTCATGATGGAAATGGCCCTAGATGGACTCCTTTCTCTGCAGCTGCTCCTTGGTCAGAAACTGCACTTCCCAGTGTTCTGACCTTTCACCTCACGATATTTAGGCTGACTCACTGAGAGAGCAGGGAAAACGCCTTTCCCTTAAGAGGCAGAAAGGGAAGAAATGAGGTTTGGGAAGGAAGGATTGGAAGGAGAATTAATCCAGTGGAAACAGACCAGTGGTTGCCCAAGTGTTAGAGCTGGATGACGGAGCCCTTTGAAAATACTTCAAGCCAACAGTTGGGGGAAAGCAACACTGTCAGGTAGACACACACTAGGCGACCTTTCGGGATAGCGCCTTGCCCAGCTCAGCACACTCCATAGGCAGAGAGGCCCTAACCACTGAACTCTATGCTTCATAATTCAGCTCTAAGCAAGCCTGATAGTTGAGTTCTTCCTTATCCTTACCAGAAGTAAGTATAAAATTTCACCCAGGGATTTTAAAACAGGGAGGGTAGCTCTCATCCTACTTGGAGGCTTTAGATTGAACATCCCTGATTTTATTTAATTTCCTAATTTGCAAAACCTAAGGTTCGCAGAGGAAAAGCAAGTTGTCCAAGACCAGACAGAAAAAAAACAAACATTGCTTCTCATGTAATAATTGTCAAATAGTATTTAGAAGACAGAATTTTGACCCATTTTAACATTAATGATCTATTTTATGTCTCAATGTTGCAGAAAATTTGTTTCTTAGAGAAGCATTTTTCCCCTAAAAATAGCTAACATATATTGAACTCAGCACAATGTCAGGTATTATGCTAAACTTTCTTCTTCCAACCTTTAAGTTCAGGGGTACATGTGCAGGACGTGTAGGTTTGCTACAAAGGTAAACGTGTGCCATGGTGATTTGCTGCACAGGTCATCCCATCACCCAAGTATGAAGCCCATATGCTAAACTTTTTGCCTATACTATGTCATTTAATGTTTACGATAATGCTAGGAAGAGGAAAATTGTATAAATCAATATTGTATAGGTGATAAAGGCTCAGAGATTACAAATCATTTGTAAATTGGTAATATATAAAATCTTAACCAAGTTTTGAATTCCAAAGCTTAAGCAAGTTCTCAAGTACTGTGACGTCCTGAGGCCCCATACAGCATTTGAAGTATTTACAGCAAATAAAGGGCCCTGCTTCAGAGGGTTTACACATGCTATTCCTTCCACCTGGAATGCTCTTCCTCCAGATATCTACAAGGTTGAAACGCTCACTTCAGGTCTCTGCTCAAATGTCACTTTATCAATGAGAATTTTTCTGACCACTTGGCATAAAATACCTACCCCATACATCTACTCCATAGATTAGGAAATTCTTATCTCCTTCACTCTGTATCATATTTCTATATAGAATTTATGATCATATCACTAGAAATAAAATCTCCATGAGGTCAGGAACCTGAATCTGTTCACTGCATCTCCAGTGCCAGAAGAGTGCCTGCTACACAGTAGGTGCTCACTAAATATTTCTAGAATGAATGTAGGGATGAATGAGTAAATAAATGGGTCAAACAAGTACAATCACACCTCCAACATCAGCCGCATAAGATGTCAATAAAAGGAGTATCTGGGGGACTCTAGGGAGTTTGATTTAAAAGGTATCTGATTTTGTAAAGAAATCTAATTTAACAAAAGAATATTTAATTATGTCAGTGCCCAATATTAAAGCATGCAAGGGGATACATTTTTTCTTTGAGCCTAGACAGCTGGGAGAAGAATGTACCAGTCTGTTCTCCTTGTCTGTCCTTGTGTTCCTTCTTTCTTGCATAGCTCTGTATATTTAAAAGTCATTGGAGGCACTTATCCTAAGAAATGTAGAAAAAGCACTTTTTTCCTTTTCATAAGCCAAACACTTATTCCCAGTGGGTAACATTGAGCAATGAAGTGTTTTTGACTCCAGCACTTATCAGTGTTTCTGAAATATACAGGATAATTAAATTACTCAGAGGTCGTGCTTTAATCAGGAGCAAATTTAATGAATATTCAGGCTGTTCATTGTTAGAAAATGGTAAAAGATTGTCAGAATATTCCCATTACAGAATCAAAAGTCACCCAGAAGAGGGTGCTAATGTTCTTTATAAAATATACCACACACACACACACACACACACACACACACACACACAAACACACGCACACACTCACACTCAATAGGGCTTTCTTATGTAACTGATCAATTGGCACTAACTGTATGTACTGAGCATTAAGTAGAAAATATAAACACAAGCAATTCAGAAAGTCAAAATCATTGCCCACTGATAGCACTAAAGTTCTTAAAAACTGGGGCAGTTTATAAAATTTGCCCCAGTTCTGGACAGGTTAGTTAACCATTAACTATCAGCACCGAAAATAATATATTTTCTATCACCAAAAATGCCCACCAGAGTTAATGTTGTAATATTTCATTAAAATACAAACCTTTATCAAAGCTAAGAGAAGATGAGCCAAATATTAACATTTTGGCTAACATTTAATATTATAGTCAATGACAGATTTTAAATAAAAACATTTCTTTCATTTGATTATTGCATATTCTTTATTCAAAGGTGTTTCTTTTGAGGGTAAATAAAGATGATTACCAAATATTGCTTTATTTTGATTCAAGAAAAATCATATTCTAGATTCTGGCTATGTGCTCCAAATGAAAACAGAGATTTGACACTGGCATCTTTTCTAATTCACATGGTCAAAAATAAAATTTTGGAAAGAATAAAGCTTCTGCAAACCAAGTAATTCTCAAAATCCCTTTCCTTATGCTTTGGAGATGTAAGTTGAAGATAGCCATGGCAGAAAACATCTTTCTTTTATGTTTAAAATGTGTCCTAATTTCTTTTCCTTATCCTAGGTTTGCTGAGCTCCTGTTTTTATAGTTCAAGCAATTTGTATTTTGATTATTTCTTTGAAGCAGACCAGTCATGTGAACTGTACATTTTCTGTAGGCAAAATGAATGCAAATAAGAAGAGCTTTCTGTGTCTGCCTAAGTGATTTTACTTAGAATACAAATAAGAAAAGCCGTGCAGACAGCGAAAGCTATTTTTACATTCCACTATTAGCTTCTAGGCATAGCAGATTTAAGAGGACATCTGTATTCCAAAAAGCTCAATAGATTGATAGTCCTAAATGAAGTTGCCATCTTGCAGAGCTTGTGGAACAGGGCTGTCATTGGAAAGAAGCAGTGCCTTTGCATGAAAAGAGTCAGCTTAGTCATTCACACACAAAATGCGTGTGCCATTTTCAAGCCAACACTGACTACCAAGCTAAAGTGGAGGAACACAGGCAGTTGGATGGGTTAGAGAATAGAGCAGGGATTGAACAGGCCTGTGACACCAAGTCTGTCCTTAGGCTAAGAGCCATTACAGCATCTCTACTCAATTCACAGATTGCAGTGAGTTGTCATTACTTGACTGTTCTCAGATCCATTCTCTGTCCTTCTCTACCTGGTTGTGTATTGCAGGAAACTACATTTTCCAGCCTCTGTTGCCTTCTGATTCCAGATGGGTTTAGCTAAGGGAAGACTCTAATGGAAGTGGGGAGAGCAGGGCAAGGATAAGATCCAGCATATCTACCCCACCTCAATCCATATTAGATACATTATCTGTGTGGCTCCGTTTCCTTCAGGTTGGTCTCCACCTCCATGGCCTCAGTTCCCACCATGCAGGCCCATCAGGTGACCTTGCTCCCTGAGCTCTGATGCTTTTCTCACTCCATTCCTAGGTTGGTGGTGGCTTCTTTGCTTTCACTAAATTCAGGGTTGCCTCATAATGCTACATGTTTCCTTAGCTATTCTATTACCTTTTTAAGCAAGTCCTTGTATTAGATTCCTTTGGTTTGAAATACTTAAAGGGCTCTTTTCCCTGATATAAGAATCTATAGTTTGTTTTATAAGAATATTTTGAAAGGACTCACCTTCCTAGCTTAGCCTGTTTTTTTTTATTATTATTATTATTCTACAGTTCCTTTAGCTCAATCTGGGTGGGCAGTAAAAAACAAAACAAAAATGGGTTAAAAACACAGCTTCTCCAGCACTTTCTATCCTTTTCATTGCACACACAAAATGACCATATACGTAATTCTGAGGAAGTTATGACAATATAATGCTCCTTACATGGTTACACTGAATGCATATTTTGCATTATTATTTAAAACTCTTTAAATGGACTATCAAGTGTATCAGTCAGGAAAGAAACAACCAACCTTCAAGCTATGTGCTTGATAAAAGTTTGGCAGGAGTTAGCATTATTGGAAGAATTATTTATGCCTCACTACTTTCAATACACTATTCCATTGTCTTTTTCCCATTGTTCTATATCTATCTGAAATAGGAATAGCAGAAGTATCTTCCTCATTAGATTGTTGAGAACACTAAATAAGACATGCTTACAATACTGTCTGGTCCACAGCAATTACTCAATAAATGTTAGCTATTATTGTTGACTATGTCTTTTGTCAGTTTAACAATCATTCTTTTGTAGAAATATGTCTTTTAATTTTGGTAGCCTTAAAATTTTTTACTTGTTTCTGATATTCTGCAGTTTAACTATGATGATTCTTCTAGATGTGAGCTTGTTTTTCTTTGTGCTATTTAGATTTTAGGGTGCTCCTTGAATCTTAGAATTGATTACTTTTGTCAATTCTGGACAATTCTTGATTATATTCTCTTCTAACATTAGATATCATATATTCACTTTACTCTCTCCCCCTAGAATTTCCGTTAGACATAAATTAGATGCTGTCTTCCTATTTTCTGTCTTAACTTCCCTTGCTTTTTTTCTCTTCCATATTCTAGGTCATTACCTTGGATCTGTATTCTAATATATACATTTTTCCTCATGGGTATATGTGCTATTGTTCAACCAATTAGCTGATCTTTTCTTTCAGTGAGTTTTTATTTTCAGATTTCCATTTCATTCTTCCCATTTTTCAAACCTGTACTATTCATACTGTTTTGTGCTTGTTTTATCTTTTCTATTTCCTTTTTTACCTATTTAAACATCTTTAAAAAAAGTCAACAAAGTTTTCCTTTATTGATAACATTATCAGTTTAATAACTGTAGGGTAGAAGGACACAAGTACTTTTATGTATTAGTGGAAGCATAAATCGGTATACCTTACTAGAGGGCAAGTTGGCAAAGTACTTAAAAATATATGTGTAAGTTCATTCAAAATTTTACTTCCAGGAATTTATTTTAAAGAATTCATTATTGATTGATTGAAGCAGAATCTCACTCTGTCGCCCAGGCTGGAGTGCAGTGGCACAGTCTCAGCTCACTGCAACCTCTGCCTCCCAGGTTCAAGCAATTCTTGTGCCTCAGCCTCCCGAGTAGCTGGGACTACAGGCACAGGCCACCATGCCTGGCTAATTTTTGTATTTTTAGTAGAGACAGGGTTTCTCCATGTTGGCCAGGCTGGTCTTGAGATCCTGACCTCAAGCAATCCACCTGACTCAGCCTCCCAAGTGCTGGTATTACAGGGATGAGCCACTGCACCCAGCCAAGAATTCATCATTGATGTAGCACAGATTTTGCTATTAGAATGTTCATTGAAAAATTGTCTGTGATAATAAAATATTGAAATCTACCTATTAAAAGGGAATTAATAAGAAAACAGTCTTTTTCAGATAATTCTATTTGTTCTTATTAGTGTGCAAATTCTTCCTTTTTGTTGCATCATCTCACTCTTCATCCAGCAATTCACTTCCTTTCATGTTTTGAATCTCCAACCAGGGGCTCATCTTTAGCTGAGACTGATTTCTATGTGTGGTCTGGGTTTTGGAGATATGAAGTATCTCTACTGGGTGACTTTGTCTCTTCTGAGGGTCTGTGAGTTTCACTCATTTGAAGTCCATTGATGTTTCCACTAGGAGTTTCTGTTCCATACTAGTGGTATTAATTCACATCTGTTCATTCACATAGTGATGGGTTCAAATTTCCAAGGTTAATTTTTTCTAGCCTCAACCCTGGATATGTATCAAGTTTTCTTGCTGCTTACCCTAACTGGTGGGGGCAGAGTTTTCCCAGTCCCTAGGAGTTGTGGTTTGTCGCAAGTATCTCAGCTCTAGTTCCCTGTATAAATAGGACCTGTGTCCTGGGGTACCCTCTCGGTACAGGCACGCCAACTCCCATATCCAGCCATTAGGGCCTGTACCTGCTTCTCATAGCACTCTGATATATTTAACCAAAGCTCTGCTCATGTCTTTGGTTTTTGAGTTTGCTTTCCATTTGTGGAAATGGGTATTTCCGTCTTTTGGTTTTGAATTTGAATTCACATTATCTTTTATTTGCATATCTATTTTATGAATTCAGATTCTAATTAGAAGGGGTCTTTCCTCGGTTTTATTCCTCATATTAATCATGTTGAAAGAAAAAATATGCTTATAATTACAGAAAGATGCTTCCACAATGTGTAGTTTCTGTAATTTCTGAAACATCTGAAAGGGGATGTAGCTATAGTCTATTACCAGGAAGAAAATAATAAAACTTTTAGCTGATCATGAATCCACAAGGAGTCTGTGACATGAAGCAAAAACTTTTTAAATTTTCCATCAGATTATTGATTCACTTGGTATGCTTTTGGCTGTATGTAACAAAAAACCCAACTAAAATTGGCTTAAAAATAAGAAAGATATATTATCTAACCAAAAGCTAAAAATAGGATCATTTCAGGATTGGTTAACTGAGTGGCTCGTTATTGCCTGAGTTTAAATTCTTCATAAATCTCTTAGCTTTCCTCTTACACTTAAGAGATGATTGTAGCAGTTCCAGGCATAACAACTTTAATGTATATCAAGATATAGGAAAGGAAGGAAAATAGTTTATTTATTCTTTAGGCCTCTTTTTTTTAAGTGAAAGGAAGAATTTCCAGAATTCCTGGTGGTCTTACCCCCAAATCTCATTGATTAAAAGTGCATCATATACCCGTTCTCAAACCAATTACTGGCAAGAGAAATAGAATTATCATAAATGGCAAAGATCAAATTAGTCTCGTTCTGGGATTGGTAAGAAGTCCAGGCTTCTCTGAAGCACAAGGCTGCCCAACAACTGAACAATATCAGGAACCTGTTACCTTGGAAAAGAGGAAATACCTGTTGGGTAAAGAGCCAATAATATTTGCCATTTTCACCTTTCACCTTACTCAGAGTCAGCATTAGGGGAGAATACGGAGGTCTATTCTCTGGTCTCCTTGACCTCTCAATTTGCCATCCCTCTTTCCTCCTTTGACCTTTCCAATGCAAGCTCCTGCTAATGCTCTTGAGCAAGGTGGGAGACTACAATTGTTTCTGTGTCCTGTAAGGGTGAAGGTGGATCCTGATAATGGGTACCTTCTTACAGCCTGTGCAAAGCCTGGATTGTTTTAGTGTCTTCAGAATGAATTATCTATAAGATAAATAAGGGTCATATTACTATCCTGCTTTAGAACTTGGTCTTTCTGATGTTCCATGGCACTGTCAAAAGATGCATGCATGGGTGTGGTCAATGGGGAGAATACAAATTCTCATGGCACAGTGGAATTCTACCACAGGGCAATTAGCTGGTGATGTGCTGGCATGAATGGAGCAGCATTTCCTCCTTGTATAGACTGGAGTCCCAGGTAGGACAGGCTGAATGACTTGTATTATGAAAAATGGGATATTCTCACTCACACAAAGAGTATGTGTGTAACTGGCAATGACTCCAGCACATTGCAGGTCATGGACCTTGCAATAATGTCCTTTGCAATGATCGATATCTCCCTTCATTCACAGTGCATGTTATGAGTTACAGGACAATAGCTTCTTGGATAAGTCCCCTTGGGTGAGGTAATTGTCATTTATCAATACTCGTGCTTATTCCCCCACCTCCAGACTTATTGCCACACCTTATTTATTGCTCCACACAAAAGTCCTGTCTCCTCTTTCATTTCCTTCTAGACTTTGGAGGCCCCCATAGCAAGAGCACAGATAATTAGCCACAGGAAAAAGCCTCTCCCTTCTCATGAGTGCAGGGAATGCTATAACATTTTCCAGATGGTGAGAGGAAACATTTGCTTTTTTTCCTAGAATGCCGTCTATGAAGGCAAGTGCGCTGTTAAAATGGGATGGGTGCTTCTGATGCAGGAAAAACGTAAAACATATAATAATATCATTAACTTTGCAAGTTAAAGTAGATTGAATATTTTTATCCTGTTAAATAAACTAATTTATTGTCAGTTTGAACTCTCTGTTTCTGTCTCTCATCAGTTTGTACTGCTTTGCATGTTATGTCTCTAATGTGTTTTCTATTTTCAAAAACTAACAAAACTCATGAGGAGTAAGGAGATAAGACACAAACGGAAGAAAGGGATGCAGTAGATCAAATAACCTCCCCTGTCTCACATATAATCCCAGTCTAATTAAGCTGAATTACCTAGCCTTATAGAAATATGAAGAGATAAATAAGATTATCAAGGCCTTAAATCCATCTGATAATCTATTTCCATCTTATAAATGTTTTCATTGTTAAACAGTTGCTTGGCAATGGTATGATGGGTGACAATGGTAGGATGGGTGCATGACACACTTGACAATGGTGGGATGGATGACAATGGTAAGGTGGGTGTGTGACACATTTGACGATGGTAGGATGCGTGTGTGACACACTTGACAATGGCAGGATGAGGGTATAATACACTTCACAATAAAAAGAGGGTTGACAATGGTAGGTTGGGGGCATAACACATTTCACAATGGTGAGATAGATGACAATGGTAAGGTGGGTGTGTTACACACGACAATGGTAGGATGGGTGTGTGATACACTTGACAATGATAGTATGGGTGACAATGGTAGAACGGGCACATGACACACCTGACAGCGGTAGGATTGGTGATAATGGTAGGATGGGTGCCTGACACACCTGGTATCCTACCATTGTTACTCATTCTACCATTGTCAGGTGTGTCATGCACCCATCCTACCATGAACTCATGGTAAAGTGTGTGTATTTGACACACTGGGCAATGGTAGGATGGGTGACAGTGGTAGGGTGGGTGCATAACACACTTGACAATGATAGGATGGGTGACAATGGTAGGATGGGTGCACGACACACCTGACAATGGTAGGATGGGTGACAATGGTAGTATGGGTGCATGACACACTTGACAATGGTAGGATGTGTGTGTGACACATGTCACACTTTGCTAGTCAAGGGTCAAGAAATGTAAATTTTGAAGAAACTGTGCCAGAGTGTTAGCTGAAAATGTCAGCAGACATATGTTGAATCCACATCTATAATGACAGTTAAAACAGATACCACAGCTCAGTCTCAATTGAGAGGAGCCTGTGCACATACAACCTAATTAATGGTCAGCTCCATAGGAAGATGAAGTTTGTGCCATTTCATTATCCAAAATAATATTGCTCAATCTTGGTTTTGTTCAAACCTAAAAATCTTACTAATTCCTTTATTTTTTTAATTAAACAATACAATATTATGACTTACAGTGTAATACAGCAATGACAATTTTAGAATCCATTCTTTAAAGATAACACAGCCTCCTCCGAGATACAGTTACACCAAATTACCCTACTACCACACATCAAAATCACTGCTATGAAAGAACATCCTCACTTACTAGCTCTCTGAAATTATGCCTTCAGGGCTCTATTTTGTTTCACTTTGATCCATATTAAATACAAATAACCACAACAATGTCAAAACATATAAGCTCCATTAGTCATTAAAATTAAGTGAATGAATGTCAGATCTCTTCTTATTTTATATCACAGAATTAATTTAATAGCACTAAGAAAACCGTGAAAATTTGCTTCCTATTTACAGCTCCATTTGTGTTTAACCTAACAAGAAGGTTCTCCTGTTCTGTGTTTCTGCATTCCCTACCACTAGTTTTTCATGTCTAAAAGTCATTCCAAAATTATATCTCAGCAGATGGGAGAGGGAAGGGGGATGGGGAGAGTAGAGGGTGGAGGGGAAAAGAAAGGAACTGCTGAGGAGAAAAGAAAGCCAGAACCAATTAGACCCTCTTCTCTCTGGCAGGTAGAAACTGAATCACAGAAAAAAAAAATTGAATGATTTCTTCAAACTGAGTTTCTTTCATTACAATGAAATAGGTTCATTTCTGTCAGGATAAAATGGCATAGAAGAGTTTCTCCCTGCTTCTCTCCAACTGTGCACAACTATAAACCCTGGAAGTGACACAAGGGACAACCAAAGGTGAATGCTGAGAGATAGTAAGAAGGAGGAAAGACACCTTCAGACCTCAGGACTCAAGGAACTACATAGTACCAGGGTGTCATGCCCCTTACCCAACTTAGGAAGCTGACCCACATATCATGTCCCAACCCCTGACCTAACAAGATAAAGCATCTCAGGTTGGCTGATTTTTCCCCTAGACCAAAAAGGAGGCCCACCAACAACATCAAGCAAGTCCAGCGGCACAGGTGGGGAGGAGCAATTGAGAATTCTACCAAATATTAGCATCTGGGAGCAGCACTCTCCTTCTCTGCCAAGCCTTAGATGCTCCAACCCTCCCAGAGACACCTGAGGCCAGGCCTGGAGAAATCCCTACCAGGTCCTCAGGAAACACCAACCAGAACCAGTGGGAGCTTCTCAGGCACCATTTAAACCAAGCAGACCAAAACAGCACCTCAAAAGCTCTAAAAATTAAGCTGTCATTGACATTACAGCCGACAAAACCAGGCCAAGATGTCTGTATTAAACCTAAACCTGATAAAATGAAGATTTAACTAGGACCTTGAGTCTCCTAACATAATAGACAAAATGTTCACAGTAGGATTGAAAGTCATCTGTCATACTAAGAACCAAGAACGTCGCAACTTGAAGGAGAGAAGACAACCAGCTGATGCCAATGCCCACCGCGATAAATCAGGTGTTAGAATTTTCTGACAAGGATTTTAAAAAAGTCATCATAAGAATGCTACAACAACAAATTGTACATTCACTTGAAGCACATGAAAATTTCAGCAAAGAAATAAAATTGTCAATTAAAAAGAACAAAATGGAAATCACAGAACTCAAAAACACAAACAACACTCACTGGTTGGCCTCAGTGGTAGAGTGGAGATGACAGAGGATAGCATTAGTAAACTTGAGGACACAGAAATATAATTTCATGCAATTTGAATGAGAGAGAAAATAGGCTGAAAAAAATACGAACAGAATATCAGGGGCCTGTAAGACAAGAACAAAATACCCTGTATATACAACATTGCCATATCAACAAGTCAAATCATGATCATATGAATTGACATAGAAAAAGCATTTGACAAGCATCTGACCCATTTATAATAAATTTATAATAAGCCCCAAAAATCTAACCCATTTATAATAAACACTGTTACCAAGTTGGGAGTAAAGGGGAATTGCCTTGATAAAGAGCATCTGTGAAAAATCTACAAGTAACATCATACTTATGGTGAAGCACTGAATGTGTTCCTCCTAACATCAGAAGTAAAGCAAGAATGTCCACTCTCACTACTCTTCTTCAACATAGTATTGGATATTCTAGCCTCTGAAATGAGGCAAGAAAAAGAAATGAAAGGCATACAGATTGGAAAGGAAGAATTAAAACTGTTCATATTAGTGGATGACAGAATTATCTACATAAAACTCCCAAGTAACCTACAAAAATACTCCTAGAACTGGTGAGTATAACAAGCTTGCAGGATATAACATTAACACACAAAAATCACAGACATTTTTATATACTAACAGTGAACACAGGAAAATCAGAATTTTAAACAATACCTCTAAAATACAACGAAATACTTAGGTGTATATTTAATATGTACAGGAGGTGTATGCTGAATATTACAACATGTTAGGAAATCAAAGAAGACCTAATTAAATGGAGAGGCATACCATATTTGTGTAATAAAAGATTGAACATAATAAATCTATTCTCCCCAAATTGAACTATAGGCTTAACACAGTCTCTGTCACAACGCCAGCAAGGTTTTTGTAGATACAGACAAACTTATGCTAATACATATGTAGGAAAACATAGGCCCTAAAATGGTTGAAAGTATCTTGATCAAAAAAATAAGGTGGGAGGAATTACTCTTCCCAATATTAAAGATTACTAGATAGCCACAGTAATCTGAACAGTGTGATATTGGTAGAGAGACTGATGTATAGATCTATGGAAAAGAATAGAGAACCCAGATCTATACCTGTACAAAAGATCCAACTAATTTTTGACAGAGGCAAAAAGCACTGCATTGAAGGAAGAACAGACTTTTCAACAAATGGAACAAATGGTGCCAAAATAATTGGACATCCATAAAGAAAAAGAAAAAAGAAAAAGAAACCTCAGCTTAATATGCCTTGTACAAAAATTAACTGAAAACGGATAATGGAGTTACAAGTAAAACACAAACTATAAAACTTTTAGGAAAAAAATAGAAGAAAATCTTCAGGATCCAGGGCTAGGCAAAATGTTCCTAGACTTAAAACAAAAAGCATGATTAATAAAAGAAAAATTGATAAATTGGACTTCATCAAAATGAAAAACGTTTGATCTGTTAAAAAACACATGTGATGAGAATGAAAGGAAAGTTTACTAGCCAGTGAGAAAATATTTGCAAACCTCATATCCAACAAAGGGCTAATATTTAAAATATAAAGACCTCTCAAAATAAAATTTTAGAAATGAGAGCAAATAAGTGGTCACTAAAGGTTAGGTACAGAAGGGAGTCCATGGGGGAAGGAGAGAGGTAGGTGTTATCAAAATTTTGTTTAAATCATCTCAAGGTGTGGTTCAAAGACTTAGGGCCTTGGAACTAAGTGGTTAAACACACGGCTTCCTGGAGACCCCTCAAGACAAAATCAACCATGCTATTCAAGAGTGGGGCCCACAAATCTGTATGGTTAACAGACAATCCAGCAGATTCTTAAGCCCACTGGAATTTGAAACCACTGTTCTAGCTCCCTGGAAGATATAGTATGGATGTGGGCATTATCATAAATGTAGTAAATTCAAGTTCTCTTTTCTTCAGCTCAAGGTTTAAAATAGGCGGACAGTAAATTCTCTAATTGTTCCGTATGAACTTCAGGATAAGGATTATGTTCCTTAGCATAGCACACAAGGCCCTCCATGGCCCAGACCCTACATCTCCAGCCAACAGGCCTGTTTCCTGTTATATTATAAACAGGAAATATGAAAGATCCTCGCTGTGTTGATGCTATTCAGTGTCTCAACTGTGGTGATGCTAAATATTGTTTTGCTTTGATAAAGAGCATCTACACAGGTGGTAACTTTGTAAAAAATACACACACACAGATGGGTACAAATAAAAACAGTGAAAATCTTGATAAGATAAGTAGATGGTATCAATATCAGTGTCCTGAATGTGATGTTATGCTATAGTTTGCAAACGTCCTCCATTGGCGGAGATTGTAGGCAAATTGTAAAACAATTTTGTGTATTATTGGTGACAGCTGCATGTGAATCTATACTTATCCCAATCAAAATGTCATTTAAAAATGATAGAGCCTCCCATTATTTCCTTAATACATTTTTACCACTGCATTAAACTATGTCATCTCCTGTTAACAAATACAAAACAGCATCTTTTATGAGAAACAGCGGATGGGCACAGGCCCACTGACCTCGAGCAGAACATGCTACTTTCTGGTAACAAAAACTCAGACTACAGGCAAGCCTTCATTTGAATAGATACTGAAAAATACATTTTGGAGCTTAGAAAGTCTACTTCTTTCATTTTTCATCTCCACACAGGGGCAGCACACCAGAAATCTATATAGCTGAGATTTGCTACAGACAACTCTTGCTCATTTTCTAAGCTGGGGAGAATTAACCTACTGAAAGGGTATACAGTATTAGAATATGATGCATTTTCTTCCATCTTGACCCCAAAACAATGAAGGCAGCATTTCTGGGTTGGTGTGCCTGCTATGCAGTTCTAAACCTTTCCTCCAGTGGGAACCCAAAGATCCAGTGGTTGTGGAAGAATGCAATCCCATTGATATGATTTGGCTGTGTCCCCACCCAAATCTCATCTTGAATTCCCATGTGTTGTGGGAGAGACCTGGTGGGAGGTAATTGAATCCTGTGAGCAAATCTTTCCCGTGCTGTTCTTGTGATAGAATAAGTCTCATGAGATTTGATGTTTTTATAAAGAGGAGTTCCCTTGCACAAGCTCTCTCTCTCTGTCTGCTGCCACCCATGTAAGACATGACTTGCTCCTCTTTGCCTTCCGCCATGATTATGAGGCCTCCCCAGCCATGTGGAAATGAAAGTCCATTAAACCTCTTTCTTTTGTAAATTTCCCAGTCTCAGGTATGTCTTTATCAGCAGTGTGAAAATGGACTAATACACCCATTTCACCACACACCTAATGTATATGCTCCAGAACAGGCTCTTGTCAGGAATAAAGTTGACATTTTAATCTTTGTTTATCTTTCTCCTGTGTCTGTTTTTTCAGTCATTTCTAAACTTAGGTAAAAAAGGAAGAGACTTTGGGTCAGCCATATAATCGGAAGGGGAAAAGGCCAATGGCAACATTTCCTAAGGCTATCTCATAACACACGTACTGTTTTATTTGGATTGCATATCTATACAGGATGACTTGAGGAAAGTGGCTTATGGAGATGGAATAGGCTAAACACGCCCTGGGAGACAACTCTTGGCTCTGTCATTTATCTCAAGTTTATATAGTATTATTCTTTTCAGTTTTATTGATAATTACTAAAAATAATGTGATGTTTCTAATCAAACTTAGGTTGAGTGCAGACATATTCCATGCAGAGTAAAATAGCCTCTTCAAAAATGCAGAATCAATTGCATAGATTCTTTGCAGAATTCTAGAGTTCCACATGGAATTTAGTAGTGGCAGTGATATCCATATGTGGTGAAGGCAAAGAGTAATGGGAGTATCAAGGCCTGTTGGCTGTAGATGTAGGGTCTGGGCCACGGAGGGCCTTGTGTGCCATGCTAAGGAACATGATCCTTATCTTGAAGTTGACAAGAAACAATTAGAAAATTTACTGTCCACCTGTTTTAAACCTTGAGGTGAAGAAAAGAGAATTTGATTTTACTAGATTTATAATAATGCCCCCATCTGTACTATATCTTTCAGGGAGCTAGAACAGTGGTTTCAAATTCCACTGGGCTTAAGAATCTGCTGGGCTGTCTGTTAACCATATAGATATTTGGGCTCCACTCTCAAATAGCATGGTCGATTTGGTCTTGAGGGGACTCTGGGAGGCTGTGTGTTTAACCACTTAGTTCCAAGGCCCTAAGTCTTTGAACCACATTTTGAGGTGATTAAAATTTAAACAGAACTCTCCTTATTTCTGTCCTGTGAACAAAAGATCTGAATGCACTTTCAGATGAAATTAGCAAAGTAGGTTCTAGTCATCACTAGAGGGTAGCATATCAGAATTTTTAGTTTTGAACAGTTTTTTTATAAGAATCAAAGTTTAAAATATTTTTAATATGATTTTTTAAAACATGGAAGTATTCAAACAAAAAGCATTCTTTGGAAAACTGTCTTCTGCATCTTTGTTTTTTTCTCTAGTTTAATCAAATGACTGTATCAAATCGAAATATTTCTTCAGTTACTAACACATCCTCATTCTGGGTGATGACAGCAATTATAGGATGTTAAAGATAACGGAGCCCATTCCCATTTTACAGACTAGGGACATGAGCTCTGGGAGGTAGCTAACTCAAGGACTCTACACTTCACAGCACAGTTGGGCCTAGATTCCAGGTGCCCTATCAATTCAATAGTATTTCCTACAAGCCATCCTAAAAACATTAAATAATTTTGGAGGTGCTGAAGGTGGAGAAAATAATTCTGCATTATCACATTTTAGTTCTTTTAATATAGTCAGAATCTGGGGCAGAGCGTGGTGTCGCTCACACCAGTAATCCCAGCACTTTGGGAGGCCAAAGTGGGCGGATCACTTGAGGTCAGGAGCTCGAGACCAGCCTGGCCAACATGGCGAAACCCCGTCTCTACTAAAAATACAAAAATTAGCCAGGCGTGATGGTGCATACCTGTAATCCCAGCTACCTGGGAGGCTGAGGCACAAGAATCATTTGAACCTGGGAGGGGGAGGTTGCAGTGAGCCAAGATCAGCCATTACACTCCAGCCTGGACAACAGAGCAAGACTCTGTCTCAAAAAAAAAAAAAAAAATCTGAAATATTCACTTGAGACAGCCCTTGAGAACTTTATGAAGTAACTCTATTTAACATCTTTCTAAATCCCATATATCCTCCTGCAGATGAAGTACCTCATATCTCCTTTGCTTTTTTCCACTGTATTAGACCAGCTCTGAGTTATAACTCTTCGATTTCTGCATTTTCATCTTGATCACACATTTGTTTTTAATGGTAGAAATACAGCTCCCCAAGTAAGGACAAAACAAATCAGGATTAAAAAGAACAACAGCGGGGTTCACTGATCTTGTTAAAATAAGTGAAACTGCTGTTAAATGCTCCAGTAAATCAGCCAGTTTATATTTTAAGTGAGCTTGGCTTTGATAAGAAAAATCTGTGCAAAAGGGTTGAACTTTTTCTTCTTTTGTTCCTGACATGTGGCATTTGTTTCACCGAATGGCTTAGCTTCTGGTGAACCATGTGCTTTTTTGGCAGCTTCTCTCCCTCCAGTGCTGCTAAAATAAAAAAAAAAAAATGGCCTTTTCTTAGAAGGATGCTGACAGCTTTTGACCTGCGGCCTAGAAGTTGGAAGGCCCTGCAATGGTGCTAGCCCTGTGAGAAGAAGAAGCAATAACATTACTTATTTATCATCATGGAAGTAATTTTCTGAGATGGAAGACTTAAGAATTTAATTGGGGAATAACAGGCAGTCACTAAGCAGTAATCAAACATTTCCCCTTCTTTAAACTTTTATTTCAATGGTTTTTGGGATACAGGTGGTTTTTGGTGTACAGATGAGTTCTTTAGTGGTGAATTCTGAGATTTTGGTGCACCCATCACCTGAGCAGCATACATTGTACCCAATATGTGGTCTTTTAGCCCTCTTTCCCCTCCCAACCTCCTTCCACCAGTCCCCAAAGTCCATTATATCACTTATGCCTTTCAATTCTCATAGCTTAGCTCCCACTTATAAGTGGTTTTACATTCCTGAGTTACTTCACTTAGAATAATGGCTTCCAGCTCCATCCAAGTTGCTGCAAAACACATTATTTTGTTCCTTTTTATGGCTGAGTACTATTCCATGGTATACATATACCACATTTCCTTTATCCACTTGTTGGTTGATAGGCACTTAGGTTGGTTCCATATCTTTGTAATTGCGAATTGTACTGCTATAAACATTGTTCATATGTCTTTTTTATATGATGACTTTGTTTCCTTTGGGTAGGTACCTAGTAGTGCATTTCTCTCTTTTTAAGGAGAAACTCTGAGTCATTTCATGCCTTTTAAAATGGAGTCTCTTGACATCCTCCTTATATATAATACACGCTATTAAATTCCAAATTTCCAAGGTATAAGCCAGACTTATAATAGTCACTAAATTTGCCAATCTCCCAATAAGTTTCAGGCACTGAGATAAGAGATTTATCCATAAAACCATATTTATCCTTCACAGCAACTCTATGAGGTAGTTGCTGTTATTATCCCCATTTTACAGATGATGAAACTGAGGCTCAGGTGAGGTCATTAGTTAACACTGCAAACTAGAGGTAGAAGTCTTTACTCAATTCAGGAAGGCAAAGTCCACGTGCTGGCTCTTAACAGCTCTGCTCCACCATACTTAATTTATATACAGCCCCTGCCAAAGCAACTCAGAAAGAAATGTATTCAGCAAATGCTATGTGGATAACCTCATTTAGTCTTGGATAGTCACATAATATGCATCTATCTTCTCTTTAAGGTTAAGGTGCTGTGAGAAGGTGAAAAGCGTCAATTATTAGCCACACCTTAGCTAGTGAAACTAAGCCTTTAAATCTGAGGTAGAGTTAATGTCTAGGACAAAATTCAAGCCAGACCTGATTTTCATGCTCTATTTACTGTAGCAGATCAGAATCCTTCCTTCAGGATCTCTGTAAACAGAAAGAATAAATAGCAAATATCTAAAAAGGACCAGGACCTAGACATGCTGTGCCTATTCACATTAGAGACGAAAGTGTTATTTCAGATATACATTAAATTACATTTCTGGGACATCAAAGCCTATGCCTCCATTCACAACAGTTTCAAGCTCCAATTTTAAAAGAGTGTCCTGAGCACCCACTGAAACATGCAAGAGGGAAAACAAAACCACTAGAAGGAAAGAAAAACACTGAAATTTCTACTCTAGGGAGGGAGCAAGGAGGTACAGGGCTGGGTTATGTATTGCGTGGTCCATATACCACTGGTGGTATCTGAGTTGATTCTAGGTAGTACATGAAAACATTTTTATAAAGAAAATTTAATAGTTGTAAATTAATGTAATGGGTATTAAAGCAAAAAACTAGACTTTAAAACTAGTGATTTCATGGATAGTACTAGGTTGGTGCAAAAGTAATTGCAGTGTTCACCATTAAAAGTAATGGCCAAAACCATTACTTTTGAACCAACATAATAGTTCTTAGAACAAGCTAAGTGTTAAGAAGTGAGTAAATTTAAATTTAATTTGAACAAAAGTATTGAGTGAATAACAATACTGATAAATATGGACAAAAATTTCGAGATATACACAAAAGATTAGAGTCTCATAAACTTCAGTATGGCAGAATCAGTAAATGATAAAGGCATAAGACATTTGAGTCCAGTTTCTGGTTCTGAATGGACTAGCCAGCTATTAACACAGTTTACACTTCCAAACCATAAAAAAATGCAACTGTGTACATTGCAAAAGGGTGTCCTAAAGGATCATGAATAGAAGATAATTAGCTCCCTTGTTACATGATAGTGATGTGGGGTAAAATATTCTCATTTGATATATTTTCCTGACCTAGAATATCTGTACACAGAAGAGCCACAATCATCCTAACGGTCTCATGCATCCAAAAAAGTAAATCTGTGGACAATAGTTTTTGATGAAAATTATATTAATAATAACAATGATAATGTGAATTGCTCTCATTTATTTAACACACAGGATGTGTGTGTACATCAGATGCTGTGCTCAGTACCTTGAATATCTCTTATCTTTCAATGTTTCTAAAAATTAAGTATGAATATCTCCAATTTGTAGTTGATGGAACTGAAGGTTAGGGAAGTCAAGTTTTTTGCCCAAGGCTATAAATCTATCAGTGGTCATATCAGGATTTAAATCCAGTAAAATGCCAACCTATTTCTACTATGCTACCTTGCTTTTTGATATAATAAAAACTGAGTATTCTAAACAGAGGCATCAGGGAAATAATTGTAAGTAGCAAGTTATGCAGAATGCTCTTTAGAGAACATCTAAATGTTTTTTTTCTGTTTGTTTGTTTGTTTTTTTGGAGAAGCGCATGAAATAGCATCATTTCAAGATGGCGGCCATCAATAGTTTCTGGTTTTCTGCCTGGGTCTCAGATGGCCGGAAAGCAGAACTAGAAGTTTGCTTCTTTTTCCCATGCAATTTCTGAAGTAGCCTCTTGGTGGTGCCAGATGGTTAATTCTATTTTTGTTGACACAGAGTAAAACACCCATAAATGAGTATTTTTCTCTGCATAAGGCTACCAGAAAATTCTCTCTCTTTGTTCTTTAAAATTATTTTCAGCATAGGTTTTACCCATGAAAAAGTGGGTAGGTCTAGAAATCTTGAGAGTGTGGTAAACTGAAGAGAAAATAAATGAAGAAGAAATACAACTAAGGAGAAAGGTAGAAACTATCGGAATAGAGGAAAGAAACAAATACAACATCCAGAAAAGTTTCACAAATGTGAAGCTGTGCTATAATCAGATTCAGAAGCAAACTCCATTAATTGTCTTTACTTATAAGTTAAAGGAGTGGCACGGCTGCTTGCAGCTTCAACTGTTTGCTATGTAAAATGAAGATAATTCCTTACCTGCCTAAGAATGACATGATCATTTAGACTAGCTTCTTCTCCAAGGCCACTGAGTCTGTTTAAGGACTGATCAAACTGATACTACATTTACGTATCAGTATCCTCTCTTCCCATGTGGTAGATAGATTCTTAAGCAGCATGGGTTTATCTAGCCAAGCTGGCAGTCACATGTTAAAGCTCAGGTAGTCTTCATAAACCCCACAGACACTGCTATCCCAGTCATCAAAGGCAATTTTTCTTTGTTGGCCTCCTACCTGGCCTCCCTTCTTTTTCTGTATAATCCATTCTGCTTCCAACTGCCTCAATAAATTAAATCAAATCACCTTCTTCCTTAAAACCCTTCAATGACCATTCATTGCATTTAAAATAAAATCCAAACTTCTTCCTGTGGATGGCATACCCTGGCCTGTGGCAGACACTGCTGGTTGACTACCCAATATCATATCAATTTTCCTTCCTCCTTAGGAACAGAATTCCAGATGTGTGTGACAGCACGAGCTCAGTTACAAACTCAGCTCTTCTAACTCTTGGAGTTAGAAGTAGCCATGTGACCTATTTCTAGCTAATGGAATATAAGTGGAAGACTACTGCTGGAGTCCTTCTGGAAAAGCTATTTAGAAAAGAAATTATTTTAGAATAGGACAGACTCAGCTTGCATGCGCATTTAACCCTTTACCTTTCCTCTCCCTGCCTCGAATAGCAATGAAATACCTGTAGGTAGAGCAGTTATTTCATAACAATGAGGACAAAGCCTACATGCCAAATATAGACAAGCAGAAAGATGAAAGGATCTTGAGACCCTTGGACTGCCTACCCTCTAGATTTTTTTCCAATGTGAGAAAAATATACCTGTTTTAGATTAAGTGACCGTAGTTTGGTTTCTGTTTCAAATCGCCAACAGTAATCTTATGTAATATACTATGTCTCTGATTTTATCTCCTACATTTTCCCCTTACTCATCCTACTTGTTGTAGATGGGCTGTGTTGTATATCCCAGATCCTCTATTTAAAACAGAAAGATCTATTTTCCCAGATTCTGGGAAGATTATTAACTGACAGATCTTAGCTCTTAGACTTTTTGGGGCATTGCCTCACACGAAGACAGCCATCTTGCTCAAAGGAACATTCTCTATCTGGAGCAATCCATATGTAATCACTAACAGACTGTGGGATATATGTGCCCAGTCCTAGCCCCTCCCAAAAGTGGATAATTATCAAGGACTATCCCAGTTTTGAAGTTCCTATGGAGTGAATGAGGCCTTTGTTGAGATGTATTATAGTTCAACTGTTCTCTTTTTCCAATCCTGCTTCTTTTTTATGATATATTTTATTTTGATTTTTTCTTTTATGGATATATAATATTTTACATATTTATGAAGTACATGTATTATTTTATTATTATACTTTAAGTTTTAGGGTACATGTGCACAATGTGCAGGTTTGTTACATATGTATGTATGTGCCATGTTGGTGTGCTGCTCCCATTAACTCGTCATTCAGCATTAGGTATATCTCCTAATGCTATCCCTCCCACCTCCCCCGACCCCACAACAGTCCCCAGAGTGTGATGTTCCCCTTCCTGTGTCCATGTGTTCTCATTGTTCAATTCCCACCTATGAGTGAGAACATGCGGTGTTTCGTTTTTTGTCCTTGCGATAGTTTACTGGGAATGATGATTTCCAGTATCATCCATGTCCCTACAAAGGACATGAACTCATCATTTTTTATGGCTGCATAGTATTCCATGGTGTATATGTGCCACATTTTCTTAATCCAATCTGTCGTTGTTGGACATTTGGGTTGGTTCCAAGTCTTTGCTATTGTGAATACTGCCACAATAAACATACGTGTGCATGTGTCTTTATAGCAGCATGATTTATAGTCCTTTGGGCATATACCCAGTAATGGGATGGCTGAGTCGAATGGTATTTCTAGTTCTAGACCCCAGAAGAATCGCCACACTGACTTCCACAATGGTTGAACTAGTTTACAGTCCCACCAACAGTGTAAAAGTGTTCCTATTTCTCCACATCCTCTCCAGCACCTGTTGTTTCCTGATTTTTTAATGATGGCCATTCTAACTGGTGTGAGATGGTATCTCACTGTGGTTTTGATTTGCATTTCTCTGATGGCCAGTGATGATGAGCATTTCTTCATGTGTTTTTTGGCTGCATAAATGTCTTCTTTTGAGAAGTGTCTGTTCATGTCCTCTGCCCACTTTTTGATGGGGTTGTTTGTTTTTTTCTTGTAAATTTGTTTGAGTTCATTGTAGATTCTGGATATTAGCCCTTTGTCAGATGAGTAGGTTGCAAAAATTTTCTCCCATTCTGTAGGTTGCCTGTTCACTCTGATGATAGTTTCTTTTGCTGTGCAGAAGCTCTTTAGTTTAATGAGATCCCATTTGTCGATTTTGGCTTTTGTTGCCATTGCTTTTGGTGTTTTAGACATGAAGTCCTTGCCCACGCCTATGTCCTGAATGGTATTGCCTAGGTTTTCTTGTAGGATTTTAATGGTTTTAGGTCTAACATATAAGTCTTTAATCCATCTTGAATTAATTTTTGTATAAGGTGTAAGGAAGGGATCCAGTTTCAGCTTTCTACATATGGCTAGCCAGTTTTCCCAGCACCATTTATTAAATAGGGAATCCTTTCCCCATTTCTTGTTTTTGTCAGGTTTGTCAAAGATCAGATAGTTGTAGATATGCGGCATCATTTCTGAGGGCTCTGTTCTGTTCCATTGATCTATGTCTCTGTTGTGGTACCAGTACCATGCTGTTTTGGTTACTGTAGCCTTGTAGTATAGTTTAAAGTCAGGTAGCGTGATGCCTCCAGCTTTGTTCTTTTGGCTTAGGATTGACTTGGTGATGCGGGCTCTTTTTTGGTTCCATATGAACTTTAAAGTAGTTTTTTCCAATTCTGTGAAGAAAGTCATTGGTAGCTTGATGGGGATGGCATTGAATCTATAAATTACCTTGGGCAGTATGGCCATTTTCACGATATTGATTCTTCCAACCCATGAGCATGGAATGTTCTTCCATTTGTTTGTATCCTCTTTTATTTCATTGAGCAGTGGTTTGTAGTTCTCCTTGAAGAGGTCCTTCACATCCCTTGTAAGTTGTATTTCTAGGTATTTTATTCTCTTTGAAGCAATTGTGAATAGGAGTTCACTCATGATTTGGCTCTCTGTCTGTGATTGGTGTATAAGAATGTTTGTGATTTTTGTACATTGATTTTGTATCCTGAGACTTTGCTGAAGTTGCTAATCAGCTTAAGGAGATTTTGGGCTGAGACAATGGGGTTTTCTAGATATACAATCATGTCATCTGCAAACAGGGACAATTTGACTTCCTCTTTTCCTAATTGAATACCCTTTATTTCCTTCTCCTGACTAATTGTCCTGGCCAGAACTTCCAACACTATGTTGAATAGGAGTGGTGAGAGAGGGCATCCCTGTCTTGTGCCAGTTTTCAAAGGGAATGCTTCCAGTTTTTGCCCATTCAATATGATATTGGCTGTGGGTTTGTCATAGATGGCTCTTATTATTTTGAGATACGTCCCATCAATACCTAATTTATTGAGAGTTTTTAGCATGAAGCATTGTTGAATTTTGTCAAAGGCCTTTTCTGCATCTATTGAGATAATCATGTGGTTTTTGTCTTTGGTTCTGTTTATATGCTGGATTACATTTATTGATTTGCATATGTTGAACCAGCCTTGCATCCCAGGGATGAAGCCCACTTGATCATGGTGGATAAGCTTTTTGATGTGCTGCTGGATTCGGTTTGCCAGTATTTTATTGAGGATTTTTGCATCAATGTTCATCAAGGATATTGGTCTGAAATTCTCTTTTTTGGTTATGTCTCTGCCAGGTTTTGGTATCAGGACGATGCTGGCTTCATAAAATGTGTTAGGGAGGATTCCCTCTTTTTCTATCGATTGGAATAGTTTCAGAAGGAATGGTACCAGTTCCTCCTTGTACCTCTGGTAGAATTCAGCTGTGAATCCATCAGGTCCTGGACTCTTTTTGGTTGGTAAGCTATTGATTATTGCCACAATTTCAGAACCTGTTATTGGTCTATTCAGAGATTCAACTTCTTCTTGGTTTAGTCTTGGGAGGGTGTATGTGTCGAGGAATTTATCCATTTCTTCTAGATTTTGTAGTTTATTTGCATAGAGGTGTTTGTAGTATTCTCTGATGGTAGTTTGTATTTCTGTGGGATCGGTGGTGATATCCCCTTTATCATTTTTTATTGCGTCTATTTGATTCTTCTCTCTTTTCTTCTTTATTAGTCTTGCTAACGGTCTATCAATTTTGTTGATCTTTTCAAAAAACCAGCTCCTGGATTCATTAATTTTTTGAAGGGTTTTTTGTGTCTCTATTTCCTTCAGTTCTGCTCTGATTTTAGTTATTTCTAGCCTTCTGCTAGCTTTTGAATGTGTTTGCTCTTGCTTTTCTAGTTCTTTTAATTGTGATGTTAGGGTGTCAATTCTGGATCTTTCCTGCTTTCTCTTGTGGGCATTTAGTGCTATAAATTTCCCTCTACACACTGCTTTGAATGTGTCCCAGAGATTCTGATATGTTGTGTCTTTGTTGTCATTGGTTTCAAAGAGCATCTTTATTTCTGCCTTCATTTCATTATGTACCCAGTAGTCATTCAGGAGCAGGTTGTTCAGTTTCCATGTAGTTGAGCGGTTTTGAGTGAGTTTCTTAATCCTGAGTTCTAGTTTGATTGCACTGTGGTCTGAGAGACAGTTTGTTATAATTTCTGTTCTTTTACGTTTGCTGAGGAGAGCTTTACTTCCAACTATGTGGTCAATTTTGGAATAGGTGTGGTGTGGTGCTGAAAAAAATGTATATTCTGTTGA
>NW_026652279.1:5308949-5309123 GCF_009828535.3 Hylobates moloch | reverse complement strand
AGGACTTGCTTTATGAATCTGGGTGCTCCTGTGTTGGGTGCATATATATTTAGGATAGTTAGCTCTTCTTGTTGAATTGATCCCTTTACCATTATGTAATGGCCTTCTTTGTCTCTTTTGATCTTTGTTGGTTTAAAGTCTATTTTATCAGAGACTAGGATTGCAACCCCTGCC
>NW_026652279.1:5239928-5308939 GCF_009828535.3 Hylobates moloch | reverse complement strand
GACCCTGTTTGGCTGGGTGTCAGCAGCGGTGGCTGCAGAACAGCGGATTTTCGTGAGACCGCAAATTCAGCTGTCTGATTGTTCCTCTGGAAGTTTTGTCTCAGAGGAGTACCCGGCCGAGTGAGGTGTCAGTCTGTCCCTACTGGCGGGTGCCTCCCAGTTAGGCTGCTTGGGGGTCAGGGACCCACTTTAGGAGGCAGTCTGCCCATTCTCAGATCTCCAGCTGCGTGCTGGGAGAACCACTACTCTCTTCAAAGCTGTCAGACAGGGACATTTAAGTCTGCAGAGGTTCCTGCTGTCTTTTTTCTGTGCCCTGCCCCCACAGGTGGAGCCTACAGAGGCAGGCAGGCCTCCTTGAGCTGTGGTGGGCTCCACCCAGTTCAAGCTTCCTGGCTGCTTTGTTTACCTAAGCAAGCCTGGGCAATGGTGCGTGCCCCTCCCCCAGTCTCACTGCCGCCTTGCAGTTTGATCTCAGACTGCTGTGCTAGCAATCAGCGAGACTCTATGGGCATAGGACCCTCTGAGCCAGGTGCAGGACACAATCTCCTGGTGTGCCGTTTTCCAAGCCCTTTGGAAAAGCGCAGTATTAGGGTGGGAGTGACCCGATTTTTCAGGTGCCGTCTGTCACCCCTTTCTTTGACTAGGCAAGGGAACTCCCTGACCCCTTGCGCTTCCCAAGTTAGGCAATGCCTCGCCCTGCTTCGGCTCTCGCACAGTGCGCTTCACCGACTTTCCTGCACCCACTGTTTGGCACTCCCTAGTGAGATGAACCCAGTACCTCAGATGGAAATGCAAAAATCAACACCCGTCTTCTGCGTCGCTCATGCTGGGAGCTGTAGACTGGAGCTGTTCCTATTCGGCCATCTTGGCTCCACCTCCTAGAGCCCCCTTTTCTTCTCTCTCTAGATGAAATCCCTTTTAATCTCTTTATATATTCTTTCCCTAGGTGAAATCATTCCACCTTGTGACTTTACATAACATCTAAATTCTTGACTATAAATTATTTATTATATTTCAAGTTCAACCCTCCATTTAGAGCACTAAAGTCATTTACCCAGGTGCCTGTTTGACATCTCTACTTGTTATCACAGGCGTCTCAAATGTAAGATGTTCATATCCAAATTCTTCATTTCTTCCCCTGTACTTGATCTGCATCTCTCTGACTTTCCCACACTCCTATCAATCAAATCAGAACCCTAGTGCATTGATCAGGGTCCATTTGGAAAAGAGAAGACACATCAGTTACTTGAATCTAGATTAGTTTAACGTAAAGAATTGCCTGTTAGTTATAAAACTGTTAACTAAATTAACAGAAAAGACCAAATAACACTAAGTTATGACAGAAGTAGCAGTTGAAGGAACAGCAACCTGCTCTAGGCCTGGAGAACAAAGGGAAAAGGCCAGAGTTTATTAAAACATAAAGCTTAAATGGGTGGGACCTACAGAGCTGAAATTCAGGTATCTGAAGAGGGTGGACAGCTGGTGCTGGTGTCTCTGAGAGGAATGCAATGAGGCTGGTTCTGTGAGTACTGGAAAGCTGAAAACTGGATTTATTCTGACATGGGAAAGAAGTGCATCTGCTGGAGTGAAGAAGAGGGAGGCTGGGGTGACTTTCTTGGCACCAGAAATCCCAGAGAAAGTGACCAGGAAAGAACAAGTCTTCTCTCCTTCTTTCTGCTGTTCAGTCTCTTTTACACACCCCCACATTGACAGAGCCTAACAGGGAGCAGCTGGCAAAGCAAAAATGTGATTTTCAAACCCCCAGCCCCAGCATCACATAGCAGAGTGCAGGACGGAAGACTTCAAGGACAGCCCCAGGAACCTAGTAACCAGCCTATCAGTTATTAACCACCTCATAACTGAATTATCCTTAGTCCTTTCTCCTTGCTTAGTTCTAACATCAGATCCATCAGAAAGTCCTGATATCACTATCTCCAAAATAGTTTTTAATTTTGTTGACTGTTTTTCTTTCTTTCTGACCATAAACTTGAGGTCTTACATTTTGTCACCTCTAACCTGGATTACAGCAGTATCTGTCTCACTAGACTTCTTAATTTCACCCTTGCTCACCTCCACTTATACATTTGTACAATAAATGCTTATTGAGCACATGCTCTGGGCCAGGCACTGATCCAGGCACTTGGGTTACAACAGTGAACAAAATGGACAAAGTGCTATGTTGAAGCGTGAAGAGCTTCAATTATAGCCACTCACATTGACACAAAGCAGAAAGGTGGCTTTTTAAAAAATACAATTGACCCTTGTACAACACAGTTCTGAACTGTATGGATCCACTTATATGCAGATGTTTCGCAATAAAATTTATACCAAGTGTGCCTGTCTCCCTTGCCTCCCCTTCCACATCCTTCACCTCCACCTCTGCCACCCCTGCAAAAGAAAGACCAACGCCTGCCCTTCCTCCTCCTCCTCAGTCTACTCAACGTGAAGACGAGAATGAAGACCTTCATGATGATCTACTTTCACTTAATGAATAGTAAATACATTTTCTGTTCCTTATGAATTTTAAATAATATTTTCTTTTCTCTAGCTTACTTTATTGTGATAATACAGTATATATAATCCATATACCATACACAAAATGCGTTAATCAAGTTTATGTTATTGGTAAGACATCTGGTCAGCAGTAGGCTATTATTAGTTAAGTTTTGGGGGAGTCAAAAGCTATACTCGGATTTTTGGGTGTGGGAGGTTAGCACTCCTAACTCCATTTTGTTGAAAGGTCAACTGTATATTTCTATTTGTACTTACTTAAAACTCTTCAAAGGTTTCCCATACCAAATAGAAGAAAAGCCAAACTCTCCATGATGTATAAAGCACAGCATCACCTGATGACAGCTGCCCACCTTGCTACATAGCAGTGTCCTCCTCCTTCTCTGTACTCTGGACACACTGGCCAACTTTTAGTTTCTTGGACATGCCAAAATCATTTCCTGCTCGCAGACTTACAACATTGCTTTTCCTCTGGCTAGAAAGATCTTCAACTCACGCTTGGCACGTCTCCATCCCACTACTCAGGTTTGGGCTAAAATGTCAATACCCATTTCTGACTACTACATACATACAAGAAGTCCTCTCCCTCATTAGTCTCTGCCACTTCTTTCTCTTCACTTCCTTCATAGAACTTATCTTGACTTAAAATTTTAGGCAAATATCTTATTTGGTTCTTTTCTTGGTAAGCAGATGTCTCTCTCACTAGACTCTAAGCAAGAACTGCTCTAAGAGCAGGGATCATGTCTATATTCCTGCATATAGCATCATGCCTAGTGCTCCATAAATATTTGCCAAAAAAAAAAAAAAAGCTCCAAGGAGTCAGGTTAGTGTTGTTTAACACAGCAATACTCACACTTATTTAGCCGCAGAACCAATCTTAACATAGTATCTTTCAGCCCTCCCGAAGAGCTCATGTCCTGTTAGTATAATTTGGGGAACACAGACTTTCAGTTGGCATTCTCTCTGGCCCTGTGTATCGCTTTACGAAAAAACACCTTTCAGGCAGAAGGCACACACCTGTAATCCCAGGACTTTGGAAGGCTGAGGCAGGACGGATCACGAAGTCAGGAGATAGAAGCTTTACTTTCTTAAGAGGCAAAAAGCAAAGGGTTTACAGGTATTTCATTTTGTAGCCTGAGAGGCATCCTAGATTAGAAGCAAAGGTAGGATTTTAGAATTATAAAGAGATTGGATTTCAATTCTAACTCTCTTCTATAAAATAAAGATCATAATTCCAACATTTCAGGAATGTTTGGAGGACACAAAGAAATAGAACATACAGAGCACCGGGAGCAATGTGAGGCACATAGTGGATTCTCAATAAATGTTCCTCCCACACCTTAACTACTCCCTTCATCCCTCTATTGGAGAAATATATTTCTAGCAACTTTTAGAGAACAATGGAGAAACATAGCAAAACCCTAGTGTGGATTATATTGACTGCCAGTGAACGGGGTTATCAACTAATATATCATTTATAATTTTTCATTTCTAGTATTTGCTCCACCCTCCTGTAAATATTAGACATAGCCTTGCCCTTGAGGATATTTTTTTATTATTTATTTATGTATTTTTGGGACAAGGTCTTGTTCTGTTACCCAGGCTGGTGTGCAATGGCATAATCTTGGATCACTGCAACCTCCACCTCCCATTGTCCTTGAGAATTTTAAAACCTAGCTGTGGAAGAACAATCAACCCCAAAGAAATAGCTAGAGAGGAATAAATAACAGTAGTCAACAAGTGTTGTAAGAAATCCTTATAGACATAAGGATTGAAGTATCTAAGTTTTCTCTTATTAAGGATACTGGAGAGCATGGATATGCAATTCCTCTGAAGTGGCCCCAAATACTAAATACTTTACCAAATGCTTTTGGGTGGAGTTGGAGAACTCTACCCAACATTTAATTAACTTCTCTTCTCATTTAACAATGTGCCCTTCTAAAACCACAACACATTTTAAGGAATCTGTCCTCATAAATCCCCAACTAAAGAAAGATTCAAGCTTCTTCTTAAAACCTGATTTCTCAGTGGAGTGCTTCATTACAGACCCTGGGAAGCTGAAATGGCAGGCTATTTTTTCTCCTTCCTTAAAATTGAAAACAGCTTGAGCTCTCTAAAGTCCTTGTCATCTACTGAGGCAGATGGAAACTAGAGGAGAGAACAACTTTATAACAAAATAATAGCAGGATTAGCCTGTAGAGAGATAGTGAGCACTTGCAAAGATTCAACAGAATACTATTTCTGCAAAAAACTGTAACCTTGACTCTCCTTGCTCTTGTGCCATGGCATCATTCTAAAGCATGAAGAAAAATTTGAAGTAAAAGTCTTGGCTGGGCACGGTGGCTCATGCCTGTAATACCAGCACTTTGGGAGGCTGAGGCAGGTGGATCATTTGAGGTCAGGAGTTCAAGACCAGCCTGGCCAACATGGTGAAACCCATCTCTACTAAAAATATAAAAATTAGCCAGGCATGGTGGCAGGTGCCTGTAATCCCAGCTACTCGGGAGGCTGAGGCAGGGAACCGCTTAAACCTGGGAGGCGGAGGTTGCAGTGAGCCAAGATCGTGCTACTGCATTCCAGCCTGGGTGACAGAGCGAGACTCCATTTCAAAAAAAAAAAGGAGGTCTTATGGTACCTTTCTCAACAGCCTAATTTATAAAAACAAATCTAGTTAGATTAGCAGAATCTGGAGAAGAGGCTGATAGTGGCGGCAAGAGTTTGTTGCATATTAAGTTTGAGGAACCAGTAAAGGATGTGTGAAGTTGTCAGGTATGAAAGTGGTATTGAACTACAATTAGTATACAATTAATTTAGTAGTTTTTAAAAAGGAAGTGAGGAGAACAAGAGAGGAAGGAAAGGAAGGAAGGAAGGAAAATGGGAAGATGGGAGGGAGGGAGAAAAAGGAAAGAAAGGGAAAGATAGTTTGAAACAACTTATAGAAGATAAATATGGATGGCATAATTTTTGTTTAACAGCTACCAGGTGTTTTTACTTCTTCTCTTCATCATTCCTATTCTTCAGCCACTCTTTTGCTCAGTTTTCTGGACAGGAGCATCAAAAGTTAGGAGTGGTGATTGTGAGAATAACTAAGAAGGGAAAGAAAACGGGAAACAAGTAAGGTTTGTAGGAAACCAGACCAGCCAACCCAATCAACTTTGCTTGCAGCAAACATTACTTAGAGAAACTAATAATCCTCAGATAAAAAGGAAAAAGAAACTAAAAGGGAAGTCCTGTGTAAAGTCACTTTTGTCCACAATCTATTTCAGTTAGATGGAATCAAATTTCTTTTAGGTTTTGATTGGTTCTAAGTTCCATGAAGACTCTGCTAGCTTTCTGTTGTATTACCTACTCCTTGAGGAAAGAAACCACTAAAATTAGCTTTCCCCCCATTCTCAGCACCCAGCATACAGTAGGCCCTGCATCTAACTTAAGGAAATGTAGTTAACTAATACTGGCCAAGATATATAAGTAAAGAATTATTCTCATTAATGAATTAGAGCTACATAGTGAATTGAATCTAATTACACAAAACTAACACTCTTAATTTAGTTAAATACTCCAATAATTTCCACAATTATATTCACTTGACTGTTCTCTTAGTAAGAACAATGTCCTGTTTGGAAAAAAAAATGTTAGCTAATATGGACTCTGTGAGGTTTTCTAAACCTCATTTAATTACAAAATACAGTCTAAATTCATCCAACAAATATTTCTCAAGCACCCATCCAGCATACAATTATAGGGAGCACTGAGCAAGACCAACACCTTCCATGTTTCATGGAGCTTCCAGTCTTTAGAGGAGACAGATGCTAAGCAACTAATTGCCTAATTAGCTATTTGATTAAAATTGTGATGAATGCCAATATGTCGAAGTTTAGGATGCTATGAGTGTGTGTAAGTTAGAGACATGGGAACTCTTCCTTGGAAAAGAAATTATGCTTGAACCCATATGTGAGGGTTAAGGAAAAATTAACGAGGTAAATAGGGAGGGGGAGAATAGTTTTATAAGCAGCTTATTTAAAGACTTTAAAGTGAGAAGGAGCAGAACATGCTGGTAAAACCAACGAAAGGCAATATGGCTAAACCCTAATCATGAGGATTAACTTAAAGGATGGCACAGACCTATAGGTTTTTGAAGGCTGATAATGGCTGTACTTTGTTGTTTAAATTAACCCCCCCAGACTATTCAGAAAATCTTCAGTAAGCTCTGGACTGTATATGAAAATCATCAAAGACTTGAATTTGTGACATGGCTGATTCTGGGATATATGGACTTGTTCATTTTAATTCTTTCTCTCATTGTTTACTCTTTCCCAACCTTTTTTTTTTTTTTTGAGACGGAGTCTCGCTGTCACCCAGGCTGGAGTGCAGTGGCGCGATCTCTGCTCACTGCAGGCTCCGCCCCCCGGGTTCATGCCATTCTCCTGCCTCAGCCTCCCAAGCAGCTGGGACTACAGGCGCCCCCCAACCTCACCCGGCTAATTTTTTGTATTTTTAGTAGAGACGGGGTTTCACTGTGTTAGCCAGGATGGTTTAAAACATAGAAGGATGTCTATATTTCCAGATGAGTGATGTGTTTTTAATGATGATGAGTTTATACATTTTTTTTCATTCTTTTCATCAAGGAATAAGGTAAACCTTAGAGGAGAATGGAGTGACAATGACCTGGGAATTGTATCCTGTGGATATAATAAAAGTGTTAACTTAAAAAACAAAAGATTTCTATAGTCAAACCTTTGAGGGAAATAGTACATTGTAAAAGGTAAATAGATTTCTTTATTGAGGGATTTCTCAGAGCCTTTAGTATTCTACCAAATCAATGTTTCTTACTAACCGGCTATGCCAATCTTGTGCCAAGCCCAGGAATATAGGATGACTTTGAAAGACATGGTCACTGACTTCACGGAGCTTACAGTCTATGCAACAAGGGTTGTGATCCCCCAAGAGAGAAACAGAGTTTGCAGGCCTTCCCAAACCTATTTGAGTACAGAATACTCTTTCAGCAGAGCATCTCATGGAAAAGTATTTGAGAAACACTTGCTAGTCCTATCTAGAAGAATCAGTACCAGACATCTCCAAAACATCTAGATTGAGTTCTGTGGGAAAGTACTTTTAAAAATGCCAGACACGGCTTTGTTTCCTAGAGGACAAACCAGATGACTGTGGTAGGATGGCCTTTTAAAATAAATGAAGCATCAGCAACATTAGAAGACCATATGTGCCCCGGAGTGAGAAACGCTCACTCATTCTGTGCCAGATTTGACAGCAGCATCAGGGAGTTCTCAGGAGGCGCATCAGAAGCCCACATCTTTCCTCATTCGGGAGGCAGAGCAGTTAATATTTCCCAAACAATTTAAACCTCACGCCAATCATACAATAATTGGTTCTTGTAGTAGTATCTATGCTGATGAAGTTCTAATTCAAAGAAGGGCATCACTCTAGGTGTGAGGCTAATTAACAACCATCTCTTCACTATGGAAGAGATGTATATTCTGGAAGTTACTGATTTTCAGGAGTATATTCTGGAAGTTATTGACGATGAGTGTGTGTGTGTTTCTGTTTGTGTGTTTGCACGTAGAACTAATGAAAAATTTATTATTTATGTATTTATTTATTTATTTCTGACCATCTCAAAACCAAAATCTTCTCTGAAGTACTCTTCTAGGAGGATGAATACCAAATTGGCTTTTCTCAAATAACTGGAA
Source organism: Hylobates moloch (assembly GCF_009828535.3). Taxonomy (NCBI): domain Eukaryota; kingdom Metazoa; phylum Chordata; class Mammalia; order Primates; family Hylobatidae; genus Hylobates; species Hylobates moloch. The sequence goes on along the minus strand of NW_026652279.1, from coordinate 5,300,723 downwards.
AGAATGGACATCTTACTGGAGCTGAGCAGTGAAGAAGCCTCCTGGGCTTTATATTATTTTAGGTTCATTAAAGTGCAACATGCTCGATTCTGAGATTAACTTCAAAATATTTTCTTTCATTTCTTAAAAAATGCAGCAGATGGTAATTAGGAGATTTTCTGTTATTGGGGTTAAAAAGACAAGAATATGACTTTCCTTTTCATTCTAGTATCTCAGAGTTTTCCTTTCTAATGAATTATTTGACTTTCAAGAGTTCTGTTCCTTGTGGAGCCTCATGATTCATAGTATATTGAGTTATGGCTATTGTGTTGTGATTTTGTTTAGAAGGATACAGAAGATGACTTACTTTAGATAAGTCCATATAAAGAAGTTGTTCTTTGTACGTAAAAGGTACTCATGAATACTTACCAAATTGTTCAATCATGTTAGTGACAAATGTTTCCTGTGAGTCATTTTCCCTTTGGTGACAATGCCTTCATGAGCTAGTCAAACGAAAGATTAAATCCACCTGCTCTGGTTCTTGATTTCAAATCTACTTGTAAGAGAATTAGCATTATCAGATAAAATGACAGGAGAAATCATACCAGAATTGCTTTATAGAGGAAAATTAATATTGAGTCAGAGCATCTGAATATGTGTCAAGCTGACGTGGGTCCCAGCACACGTCACTGAATGTAAACACTCAATGAAATTTGTTGATCCTCCAGCCTTCCCACCTCATTCATCACCCATTCAATTCTGCACTTTTACTAGCTATAACTTGGGTTACAAGAATGACAAGAATACATGAACTAAGTGTCATTCCTTTACCAGAAAATACTGCACATTGCCATAGGACCTGAAACATCAGGAACCAAACTTCCTCTCTCCTTCTCCCTGAGAGCCTGGTGCTTCTCTTTATGCATGCATGTCAACTTCATTCTGTTCTGTTTCTGCAGAACAATTTTCTCTACTTCTTTAGGCAATTAGAGCAAGATAATAGCCATAACGACAACTCCAGGCACAGCCCCAGATTCGCATAACCCTAATTTCTGATCTTGACCTAATTTCAATCTTCTAGAATAGAGAATCTGATTGGCCCAGCTCAGGTGTCTACTTCTAGTACCATTAGCTATGCCTAGGATCAATGGCCCATGTGTTATGCTGTCCACACAAGGAGAGGCCAGGAATGCTAAGTGACTGACATGTCCATTATACTTTTCATGCCTTTTCACATCTAAATTTGAATACATCTCCATGTCACATTCAAAAAGTTTTATGTCATATAATGCAAAATTTAAGTTAATAGAATGAATCACATAAAACCTAAATATTGTGTGATTTTTCTTTTCTTTTCTTTTTTTTTTTGTGAGTCACAGTCTCACTCTGTCACCCAGGCTGGAGTGCAGTGGTGTGATCTCAGCTCACTGCAACCTCCGCCTCCTGGACTCAAGCCATTCTCCTGCCCCAGCCTCCCAAGTAGCTGGGACTACAGGCACCATGTTGGACAGGCTGGTCTCTAACTCCTGACCTCAAGTGACCTGCCCACTTCGGCCTCCCAAAGTGTTGGGATTACAGGTGTAAGCCACTGTGCCCAGCCTATATTGTGTGATTTTTCTATTGGGATATGTTCACAAATGTCCCCTGGAGAAATCTTTTCAGAGCTTTTTCCCCCCTAAACTGGTAATTCTAAGCTAGTGGTTTTTAAATTTTAGGGCACCTAAGAATCCCCCATAGATCTTATTAAAAATGAGAATTCTCCCCTATCTCAGAAAGCCTAAGTAAGTCTGGGGAGAACTTCAGAAATAAAGATTTTTATATGCTCTCCAGGTGACTCGGTTGTAAGTGGGTCACAGTTTGAGAAACACAGGACTAGATTGCATAAAAGCAAAAAAGGAGCAGGGGCTACAAATTTGACAGAAGGGTCTTCTGTAGAGGGGAAAACAGAAGAAAACCAGCATCGTTTCTGAGGAATCCTTTCCTTGCTGTAAACTTCCTGAACCAACAAGAGAACTGTCAAAACTTCATCCTGAAAACAAACTTCTTCAGTAGATTTTCACCACTGTATTTAACATGCTCTGGGGCTTCATGGCCAGAAATGTCCAGTTATTTCCATAAAAAGATGCACAGCATCATATTTCAGATAAGGGTATTTTCTTACTGGGGCAAGTAACACTTTGCACACTCCTGTCAGCAGGTAACAAAATAGAGATAGCTATCGCGCATACAGGTTATGAAAATATGAAGCCAGCTTCCCATACAGAGCTCAGTTATTCTCAGGGATCAGCTGAATAATACAGATTTTCTTTCCAAGCACCTGTCAAGGGAAGAATATAGACATTCTACAAAGGGCTATGTCAATGAGCTTTCACTCAGCAGCAGAGCAGTGTGACGATGATTTCATTCTGTTTAGCAAGAGCCAACTTTAACAGTGACGGGTTTAACAGCAGCTCCAAAATTTCAGAGGCACCCTTCTCCCTGTAAGTGATGGGGAACATATCATACAAAGGGAGTTTTTGTTTGCTTTACTTTAGGCACTAGGCTAAGTATTACATGAAAAGGTAGAATTGGTGTTACATGAAAATGGTAGAAGAGAATATTTTGGACAGGTACGGACATCTGCTTGGAAAAGTTCTGAAATTTATTGACTCGTTTGCATATTCAAAAATGTTACTGCAAAAAATATTGAGGGATCATTTTCATTAAGCTTTCCCAGGTACTGTCTGCTAAGTGTTAGGGATACAACAGAATGCAAAAACTGACCTGGCCCCTGTCTGTGCAAAAGGAAGGTGAGAAAGACAAACACAAAGATAATAATCACACACATAGTATAAAATTACAAGTCTGGCAAGGTCTTTTGAATAAATTTGGGGGATGCTACAAAATATATAAAGTAGGGAAGTGACCCCGTTATAGAGGTCAGAAAAGGATGGTGAAACAGTGGTGAGGGAACAGTCAGAGTCAGCAGAGAAAGAATCACTCTGGTTGGGCGTGGTGGCTCATGCCTGTAATCTCAGCACTTTGGGAGGCTGAGGTGGGCAGATCACCTGAGGTCAGGAGTTTGAGACCAGCCTGGCCATAATGGCAAAACCTCATCTCTACTAAAAATACAAAAATTAGCCGGGCATGGTGGTGCATGCCTGTAGTCCCAGCTACTCAGGAGGCTGAGGTAGGAGAATCAGTTGAACCTAGGAGGTGGAGGGTGCAGTGAGTCTAGACTGTGCCACTGCACTCCAGCCTGGGTAACAGAGCGAGACTCTGTCTCAAAAAAAAAAATAAAAATAAAAAAATCACTCAAGTATTTGCAAAGGTTTTAGGTGAGGCTGTGGTAGCGGAGAATCTAGGTAATTCAAGAAGTTGATGAAGACTCCTACTAAAGGAGAGAGCAAATATGTTGTTACTAGTTGAACTGTATCCCTCTAAAAAGATAGTTGAAGTCCTAACCCCCAGTACCTCAAAATGTGACCTTATATGGAAATAGTGTCATTAGATAGAACTGATTAAGATGAGATCATGCTGGAGTAGGGTGGGCCCTTAATCCAGTAGGACCAGTGCCTTTATAAGAAAAGGAGGTAGAGACACACAGAGGAAATACGGCCACGTGAAGATGTAGGGAGAGGTCTGAGTTGTGCTTGCACAAGCAAGGAACGCCTGGGGATGCTGGAAGAGGCAAAGGAGGACCCCACCCCTAGGGTCTTCGGAGAGAACACGGCCCTCCCAACATCTTGAGTTTGGACTTGTAGTCTTTACAACTGTGAGGAAATACATTTGTGTTGTTTTTTATCCACCTGGTTTGTGGCAATTTGTTATAGTAGCCCCAGGAAACTAACATGGGGGTAAAGTAGGCTGATGTTAAACCAGGTTGGAGAATAGAGCAGGCCAGGCCCTACAAGGCCTTGATGATCTTATTAAAGGTGTTTCTCTTAAGAGCAATAGCCAGCCAGCAAACTTTTTGTTTTTGTTTTTGTTTTTGATATGGTGCTTTGCTCTTGTTGCCCCAGGATGGAATGCCATAGCGCCATCTCGGCTTACTGCAACCTCTGCCTTCCGGGTTCAAGCAATTATCCTGCCTCAGCCTCCGGAGTAGCTGGGATTACAGGCATCCACCACCACGTCCAGCTAATTTTTTGCATTATTCAGTAGAGACAGGGTTTCACCAGGTTGGCCTGGCTGGTCTCAAACTCCTGACCTCAGGTGATCCACCTGCCTTGGCCTCCTAAAGTGCTGGGATTACAGACATGAGCCACAGCACCTGGCCCAAAGAACATTTTTAAGCAATGAGGCAGTGGTGTCTAGGTAGCATGTGAGAGGATCGGGTTCACCTTTAGAAAAGGTCACCTGGACTTCTTTAGTGAATGAATTGGAAGGAGGCAAGAATGATAGGCCACCAACATTCCAAATCATTGATGTCTCAAAATAGTCACCCAGCTTCCGGTTCCCAGAGTTGACTGCGACCGAGGTTCAGCGCTTGGGTGAGGAACTGGTGGCATCAGCAGATTCAAGGTGATTTGAGCTTTCGCTAGGATGACGGAGGTTGTTTGCAACAACTGTCTCAGCTTCAGGCCCATATTAAATGCAACACGGATGACACCACTGGAGACCTTAAGAGACCGTAAGAAGCTGATTGCAGCCCAAACTGTCACCCATTGTAAAAAGATTATCCTGAAGAAATGGTACATGATTTTTAAGGACCACACGATTCTGGGGGACCATGAAATCCATGATGGGATGAACCTGGAGCTTTATTTTCAATAGATTAGAATCCTAATATTTCTGCTGCCCCACTGTCCTCTCTCATCCTCACATCCTCACTCCCAACGCTAGTATAGATGCTTGTTTTTAAAAACTCACCCAAGACTTAGATGTGGCAAATATATATATATATATGTGTGTGTGTGTGTTTATATTTATATTAAAAAATTGAAAAAACAGAGAACCAAAATAGCTACCCAATCAGATCACCTTTTTCTTTCCAACTACTGTAGATTAAAGAAATCAAATTTTCTGGATTCATTAATTACCGGACAGCTGAAACGAACTTTCCCAAACTGTGTTCCAAGAAACCCATGTTCTGAGAAGTCGGTTTGGAAAACATTCCATGGTCAAGTAAATTATGGAAGTTCTAAGTCCCTTGGGAGCTTTCGTCTTTCTTGGGGAGACAAAACGTGCATTAACATGTTAAAATCTCTAGGAAGTCCTGCGATAAAGAAAGAGTATAGCTCCAATTCTCTAATGTGTTTGATTATGAAATATCCTTGGGCCAAACCCAAACCAAAGATAGTTGGGATTACCTGTTAACATTCTAAAGAATTCACTTTTGAAAATGCAGGGCAGAGAGGTTTTTAAAAATAATCTTTTCATATCCTCACCCCACTTTTGGAGCCAGGAAATTCTACCCAATATTTAGTTTAAATTTTGCTCTGCAGTTTTTCTCTTGCCTGTGTTCATGGCCCACTGAGGGATAACTGCTGACAATCTGTGAAGTGATGGTTATTTTGAAGCTCAAATCTCCCTTCCCCTTCTCTTCTCCCATCTGGGCGTCATTTGAGAGATCTGCCCTGAAGCAGTTCTGCAAGCAGGGTGTGGAGAAAATATTTATGAACCATTTTTAAAACACCACTTTAAAAAACATGGCATATTCAAATGTGATGTGAAACATATATCCCCAAACTTCAAAATGTTGGTCATTATCACCAATACAGAGAATGTTATACCTGGAAAGGAATCTAGGAGTCATTTGGTTTAAAACGCTCATTTTGCTCATAAATAAACTAAGGTCCAGATAGCCAAAGAGAACGGGCCAAAACCGCACAGCTGATCCTATCACACAGCTGGAAGGAGATCAGAGGTGTTCAGTCCCAGGCCCAATTTCTTTTGAATATATATTCTGGGGCTTTTTAAAAACTTACTGAACTCCTGGCAGCATTTGAATCTAGATATTAATAGTTAATATAAAGATTACCAAAAAGGCATTCTAACTAATGCAAGAATCTCAACCAGTACATACCTCTTTTTTCTGAGTGAAAGTAACCAATTCAGTAGAAAAAAAGGGGGGAAGGGTAAATTGTAAATAGTAAAAATAATAGCCTATAATTCAAGTTTTATGTTCTGGTTATCTCTGTTCCACATAAATAATTTTCTTGAAATTACCAAAAAATAATTCCTCTTGACACTTTCATGTATTTATTGTAAATTCTTTATTCTTGATGTAATTTTTTTTCTTTTAAACAACAATATATTTTAAAATGTTTTAAACAATAAGATTTTTTTAAATGACTCTGAAAAATATCTCCCTTGGCTTTTATTTTTTATTCTGTCTCCTTCCCTTCCATCAAGTATCTGTAAATATAAAGCAGGTGGAAAGATATCTCCCAATCGGTACCATACATTTAAGGCAGGAAAATCATGTTTTGCTGTCTCCACTCTTTATGGTGTTATCCTACTAGTGATCCTTATTAATGCATTTATGGAAGTAGATTTCAGCTTGCCTTGTCATTGCTGTCTGTCCCACAGAGACACATATTTTGCAGACATGATTCTGTACCTAAGCAGCAGCCTTTCAGACAATGTGATAGGTAAAGGCAGAAAGAAAGATGGCACCAGTACAGAAGACTTTGCCCAGAGTGACTTTGAGCTAGGAGACCTAAATAGGATGCCTTTGCTGGTGAACACATCTTGCAGACACTTCAAGAAAGGTAATGTTCATGCAACATGGCCCCTTCCCTCAAGACATATTCTTCATCTTATAATCAACTGAAGGAAAAGTGATCTGTTACAATATTGAAGCATAAACAGGCTAAGGAGAATCTTGAGACAGCTGTTCAGTCTTTATTTCTCCTTTTTAGGGAAGTTTAAAGGATAATTTTGGCTCTATGTTATATTCTACTTAGTAGTTAATTTTAGAACCTAATCCATACAAAATACATTTCCAGGTGTAATTTCCAGATTAAACAGGAATGGCACTGCCTGGGTACATCTAGATTTACCTCTCCCCACCCAGGTCTTCTCTGCCCATTTTGCTTCTTTTGTTGAGACAGCCCATTGATATCGTTACACTTGGGCTAAACTAAAAACACATCCAGCTCCCAGTATTCTCTCATCTCAGAAAACAGATAAATCTTTTAGAATGCTTAGGGAGCTGGCTTCAAAATGCTGCCACTCCTTTGATGATAGTATCACAAAGAAGTTAGAGTCAATATCCTTTCTCTAATTCAGGAAACAGCTTGATGTAGGGAAAGATTGAGAAATTAAAAAGAGAAACACCAGTCTATATCATGATCTCACCATGTATTTGCAGAGAAACTTTGGCTGAGTTTTTTTATTTTCATGAGTTTCCATTTCCTCACCTGTAAAGTAGGATTGATAAAATGTACTGAAAATGTTGAGAAGAGCAACTGAAGTTTTACAAAATATCCTTCATGGTTTCTGGCATATCAAAGCTCTCAGCCTATAAACTTTACCTTCGCTTTTCTGGCTCCTTTTGAATTCAGCATTCAATCCATGGTAACTTCAGAAATCAAATGCCAGCTGTGTGTCTAAAAGAAAGTTCTTTGTGACGATTTAACCTAAAAGAATCTCTCATCCAGAATCTATTTAATATCTAGGGTTCAATGAAATGCCTTTAAAGCAAAGCATTTGGGGGAAAATACAGAATAGAAAAGAAATGCACTCCATAGAATGTCATAGTAGGAGCTATGTCCATGCCTAAGGACGTAAGATAAAATCAAAATATTCAGTCCAGCAAGTAGGTCACATAAATTCCGCTGTTACCTACAGACAAGAAAGTCGTGGGGTACTGGACAGACTTGACAGGCAATAAAATGTGATGGTTAACAGCAAGTCAAATACGATTATTTCCAGTTCTGGCTCTGAAATATACTAGCTGCACCATCTTAAGTAAGCCATTGTATTTCTGTGAGCTTCAATTTTCTCATCTGTGTAAGAAAGATAATAGTATCTAATTTATGGGGTTGGTGTTGTGAGTAATAAATATTGTAATTAATACATAGTGCTCTGCACAATATCAGGCAAGGAGCAAATGTTGAATAGATGGAATCAATTATCATTTTTCTTTTTTTTTCTAAACACTTAAGGTCAAGTCTGAGTCACTTCTAATCAGAGTTTCTGCCCTCCCACACTCAAAAATGCATAACAGGAACCCAATGATTAGGTACAGAAACAAACAAAAGAAGAAGAAAATCCTTATCTCTGATGAATCCTCCCCCTCCATTCAGCAGTCAGGAAATAATGCACTGAGTACTGGTAGGGTGGGACAAATCCAAGGAAATATTTCCAGCTGTCAAGACATCCACAGTCTATGTCCTGTGGTCTTCACACATGAGATGTGAATTTTGTAAAGTATGCTTATTTCAGCTCAATTGCCAATTTTTCTTCTAGAGCAAAACTAAAGATACTTAGGCTTGTGACCAGTGGGGAAGCTTTTGTCTTCATCCTAACCAACTGGCTGGCCTGACAATAATAGCACTTTTCAATGTCATTCTTTTTGGATATCTAGAAAAGATAGGAATCCTGAATTGTGTTCAGTGAAAAGTACTTAAAGTGAAATCTACCAGATGTACCAATAGTTTCCTGGGTAAAAAATAAAGTACTTTTTTCAGAGGGTCCTCTAGTTTTTCTTTACTCCACCGGAACGTCAACAGGAAGCTGTAAATCATCAAGATTGAACATCTCAGCCCTCAGTCTAGAGCAGCACAGGGGTTAGCAAATAAGATGAATGTGATACGGAATGAAACCAAAGGGAAGCATTTGTAATATTACTGGTTTGTGTGAATATCAGTTGGGAAAGGAATATTTGAGGAAAAAAAAAATCTAGTGAATGCGCTAAAAACCCCAAATGGTTAGCTGTTGCTGATCCTGGACTAGATGTTATAGAATCAATGATGAAAAATATTTTAATCTTTTTACTTTTTTTTAGCAGGTGTATATATGGGTATGCATGTTATTTACATATGTGTGTATGTGTATTTTTATATATATATATATATGTATATATATATATATATATAATTTGACACATTGAGGAGGCCAGTATAACATGTAATTGAAGTATTGTGGAAATATGGAATTGATTAAATTAAAATTAGAATGCTTCTGGGATTTGTACACAAATGTTTACTGCAGCTTTATTTGTGATTGTCAAAAACTGGAAGCAATCCAAACATCTTTCAGCTAGTGATAAAGAAAAGTGGGAAATCCATACAGTGAAATACTAGCCAGCAATAAAAAGAACAAATTAGTAATACCCACAACAACATGAATAAATCTTAAAAGCATTAGGCTGTGTGAAAAATGCCTTGAGTAAAAGGCTCCACACTCTGCGAATCCATTCATAGAACTTTCTGGAATAGGCAAAGCTGCAGGGATAGAAAATTGATTGGTGATTTCCAAGGATCAGGAGTGGGAGTAGGAGATTGTCCATAAAGGGGCCCGAGAATTTGGGAGGAGGTGTTATATATAGAACACCACAGAACTGTATACTAAAATGAACTTCACTGTATATAAATTACATCTCAATAAAAATAAAATAATGCCTCTGGGCTCACCGCAATTCCTTGAAGGCATGCAGCTTTAAATAGCTGAGGTCCCTATCTGAGGCAACCTCATTGGCTAAGTGAGGCCTTATTGAGTTGCTGGCCTACCAGGCCTTAATCACCGCCATGTGGCCTCAACGTACAGCCATGAACATCAGTGAAAGCTGCAGCAATACCCTCCTGAAAGAGCAACTTTCTCTCACCTTCCACACTGAGTTCACCTCTTCCCCACCCAGGCCCAACTGAGCACTTCTCGTCTCCATGTCACAGCTTCTTCCCAGCCTCAACAGGTGAGTGATGCAGTTCAGATGCTGCCCTGGTTTCTGGGCACTTTTCTCCTTGAGACTTCTCTTAGTCTTTGTATTTCAAAAGCACTGGCAGGAGAAACCAATGCTCCACAACTGCAAACATTTCTAGGACCCTGCCAGGCCTTAGACGCAGCAATTGTTGCAGAAGATCAGCTTCTTTGCCAGAATAAATCACAGGAAGAAAATAAGAGCATGGTTAAGGATCAGGTGTACAAGAAAAATGAATTCCCAAGGCCACTCAATGAAAAATGCACTAATTAAGATTTAGTGTTAAGTAACAGACATCAATTTGAGGTGGAGAAGTAATATTATATCTCAGCACCTTAGTCCTTGCTTTTTATATATTCCATTCTCCTTCTAGAATTCCCAGGCAATCATCTTCTTTCTCCTACTCCATACAGAAGCAAAACCAAAGACTGAAAAATGCCCCTGGCCTAGCCATGAGGCAGAACTATTTGAAGGCATGTTTTCATCCTCAACAGTGGCTAGTCCAAATTGAGAGGTGCTGTAAATGGAAAAAATACAAACTGTATTTTGAAGACTTGGCACAAACAATGTAAAACATCTCAATTTTATATTGATTTTCATATTGAAATGCTAATCTTTTGGTTATATTGAGTTAAAATATTTTAAAAATTAATTTCACCTTTAAAAATTACTTTTTAATGTGGCTCTAAAAAATTTAAAATTGGCCGGGCGCGGTGGCTCACGCCTGTAATCCCAATACTTTGGGAGGTTGAGGCAGGCGGATCATCTGACGTCGAGAGTTCAAGACCAGCCTGACCAACATGGAGAAACCCCGTCTCTACTAAAAATACAAAATTAGCCAGGCGTGGTGGTGCATGCCTGTAATCCCAGCTACTCAAGAAGGCTGAGGCAGGAGAATTGCTTGAACCCAGGAGGCGGAGGTTGAGGTGACTTGAGATTGTGCCACTGTGCTCCAGCCTGGGCAACAAGAGAAAAACTTGTCTCAAAAAAAAAAAAAAAAATGGTTAAAGCGTCCAGGCGCGGTGGTTCATGCCTGTAATCCCAGCACTTTGGGAGGCAGAAATTGGGAAGATTCGTGAGCTCAGGAGTTTGAGACCAGCCTGGGACAACGTGGAGAAACTCATCTCTACAAAAAATTTAAAAATGAGCCGGGCTTGGTGGCACACAGCTGTGATCCCAGCTACTTTGGGGGCTGAAGTGGGAGGATCACTTGAGCCCGGGAAATGGAAGTTGCAGAGAGCCGGGATTGTACCAATGCACTCCAGCCTGGGTGACAGAGTGAAACCCTGTCTCAAAAAGATAAAGATAAAATAAATTTAAAATTACCTGTGTGATTCACATCGTGTTTATGTTGGGCAGCACAGCTCCATAACCTTGGCAAATTACCAAAGTTCAGTTTTCTTCATTAGTAAATGAAAGTTAAGAGCTTAACATAGTGTCTGGATCATAGGGGAGTTTCAGAAATGGTTGAGATTAATTAACACAAAACTATACATTTAAGTAATCGTTTATATGCTGCTCAGGGCATTCAAAAAATGACAAATTATTAAATGCCCATAATATAGAGAAGTGAGTTTAGTTAGAGTAGAGCTAGATTATGTAGTCCAATTACCTGGTTTTATAATGCATTAAAAAGCTTATTCCTTCAAGAGGTCTAATGGGCAAGCGTGAGTTATAATCCAAAGAGCATAGTGGTCACAGTGGTTTACATGGATATATGGAATGACTTTATTTGAGGAAGAAAGTCAATTCTCCAGAGTTCGGGCAAATTGGGCGTTGAATGGGTATAGGAATGGTAGGGACCTGCAACCCACTCCTCTGAACCATCACATGTTACAAAATCCTGAAAGAGGAAAGCTACAGAAATCTATGTCCCGAGGAGACTGGTTCTAGATCATGGAGCTGGAAGTCCTCAAGAATCTCATCCCAAAGCTTGGCATAAAAGGTGGAGCTCAAGATGACACAACAAGGAGAGGTACACTGATGGAACCAGACATGCTTCCCCTGTCTCCTGGACAAAATAAATCCAAACATTTTTGTATGATTTCAGGGTAGAAAAAGAAAGTCTCAGCTGGGTGTAGTGGTTCACACCTGTAATCCCAGCATTTTCGGAGGCCAAGGTGGGAGGGACACTTGAGGCCAGGAGTTCAAGACCTGCTTGGGCAACAAAGTGAGTCCTCTTCTCTACAAAACGCTAAAAAAGAAAAAAAAAAAAAAATTAGCTACACTTCGTGGCATGCGCCCATAGTCCCAGATACTCAGGAGGCTGAGGCAGGAGAATCACTTGAGCTCAGGAGAATGGAGGCTGCAGTGAGCTCTAATCGCACCGCTGCATTCCAACCGGTGTAACAGAATGATACCCCGTTTAAAAAAAATGGAGAAAAATAAAACTTCCCCAACTTATCATCTTCCCTCCTACCCCCCACCTCCTCCAAGGAATGACATAAAAATGCCCAAGACCAGATATTGTATCAACCCTGACAAGTGGGCGAATTGGGTTAGAAAAATAAAGGAATGTGATATTTCTTGCACCTTAGGTTTTGTACTACAATTCATGGTAAATTCCAACTTATAATTTGGTATACTCATGGGAAATTATTTTGGAATGATATACTTGTAAGTGTTTGGTTGTTGTCTCTTGCAATGGGATAGAAACTAGGAAGGGCTTCAATTACTATTGTGTTACTTTTCCATAGAATTTGAGAAAAGTGCAAATATGCATTGCTTTTGTAATAAAATAATAATATATTATCATTGGGGAAAAATGATAAACCCACAGAAATAGCTCTTTCTATTTAGGTTGTCAGTAATCCTTCAACAACCTCCCAGACTTGAATAAGAGCCTGTTTGTTATTCTCCTGATGGTTCTAGGACTATGTCTCCAGGTATCCTGGAGCTACTGATGAGTCGGTAGCTGCTGCCTGTGAAAATTGCCCCTGTCTCTGGCCCCCTCCTAAGTGGCCCCACCCATCAGAGCATTACCTTCTCAAGAGCTAGCCTGAAATGGAGCAGCGGGGCTGTCAGCTTCACAAGCTCTTCCTCAAAGCACAGAAGAAATACGCTTTCACAGGCAGTTGTTCAGGTAGCTCAGGTGTTAATTTTTGGGTCATCTGTCCAGAAAGTCTTTCCAGGAATTGTCTGAGGAGTAAGCTCCATGTTTCTGCTATATCACCCTGTACCTCTGGCCACGTCTGCTCAGGACCTGACACCTAACTCAAAGGAAGGCAAACTGATTTTGTCTACCAGGAATTTGTAATTGAAATGAAAAGAGTGGGCCCCAGTGGTCTCAGACATGCAGACTTAGAATTGGAGGCACCAGAGAAAACCTGAAAGTGGAAAAAGAAGACAGCAGCCAGGCAGAGGGAAGCCGAGTGAGAAATAGCAGGGATTGGAATATTAGTCTTTATGGCAGATGGTGCCAAATTCCATTGTTTACCCAAGGCCCACGGTCTTTGGGTTCTGTGAGGAACCCTTGTGCTTTGTAATAATTTCCTTTATTTTGCTCAAGTGAAGTCTAGTTGTTTTCAGTTGCTTATAATCAAAAGATCCTTAAAAATGTGGGTAAAATGTTCACCTACCCATGGTTTAAGTAATCAAGGAATTCTCACTTGGAAGGGTCTATAAATGGAAAAAACTTAGTCTCAGCTTTCTCACATGTAATAATGGTATCCTAATACTCTTCTTCCCTGCCGATATTATGAATTTATAGAAAAAAACCTAAGGCTATTAAGGCATTTGCCAGAGATAATGAGCAGTATGATTGTTGTGATGGTCTGACAACCCTGTGTAGACCATTTAGGTCACCCCCTGTCCTTAGGGGCCCTGGCCAGCCAGAGTTGATGCTACATTATCCCACCTTAATACATCTCCTACAAAGAAGAACGGCATTAGACTTCCCAGACTAAAATAAAATTAAACTACACTGTTACTGTCAGGAAACAGAAGGGGGCACCCTAAGAATATTTAGTAGTTGCAAACAGCAGCTCTAACGTCTTTAAGTACAATGAATGCTTTCTCTCAAGCATAGAAAGCAAAGCATGGTCAATTTTACAAGTAAAATTTTTCTATGGAGCCACATGACTAGGGGATAAAGATTAAGAGTGCCTAAGTCAATCTCTGAGAAAAAGGTAAAAATTAAAATGAAGTTTCCTATTTCACGTGACAGTACGATAATAGAAACAAGATATTCCTCCAAACATAACCTAATTTGATTGTCACAATGGTTTAGAGAAAAAGAGTGATGAGAAACTATTGCTTCTATTGACTGAATATGAAGAGAGAGTCAGAGAAGGAAATAATAAAACTACTTTTATGGAGCAATTTCTGTATGCCAAACACATGCTTTATGAACATGATTTTATGTTCTATAACAACCTAAAAAGTAGGTACTCAAAATTTTCCTCAAACCTCCAATAACTAAGCGATTCTCTCTCCCAGTCATTTTTAACTAGCAGTTAATCCAGATGGTTTTCTTAGTATTAATAGACCTGAAATAAACAGGAAAGTCATTTAAGAAATCATTATTAAATTAAGCAGATGGAAAAAAAAAGGAGGCAGGAAAGATGAAGGTAAAATAAGGAATAATATGGGGAAGGATAGAGGAAATGGAAGAAGGAGGAGTGATATGGTTTGGCTGTCTACCCACCCAAATCTCACCTTGAATTGTAATAATCACCACGTGTCAAGGGCAGGGCTAGGTGAAGATAACTGAATCATGGGGACGGTTTCCCCATACTGTTCTCATGGTAGTGAATAAGTCTCACAAGATCTGATGGTTTTATAAATAGGAGTTCCCCTGCACAAACCATTTTGCCTGCCTCCATGTAAGATGTCCCTTTGCTATTCCTTAGTCTTCCGCCATGACTGTGAGGCCTCCCCAACCATGTGGAACTGTGAGTCCATTAAAGCTCTTCCCTTCATAAACTGCCCAGTCTCAGGTATGTATTTCTTAGCAGTGTGAGAACAGATTAATGCAAGGGGGAAAGGGAGGAATGGAGAAGAATGAGGTAACAGAGCAGAGCATCAAAGAAAAAGAGATCGGAAGCAAAGGAGTAGGATTCGAAATAAACAAACAAACAAAACTTCTCCTGAGCTGTCTTTAAAAAACCCTTCATGAATCTGAGTGACCAACCATTTCTCTATTTTTATACACTCCAACAGTCCAAATATACAAATTTCAGAAGCCGCAAAATGGCATCAGACAATGTCAACATAGGCTACAATATCCACTTCTAGGAGTGAATGTTTAGGAGGGAAGCAAATGCTGCTATGAGATAGGACAACAATCAAAGGAGGGATATTGACTTAGCAAGCTCTGAAACCAGCCTTCACTGAAAGGTTTTACCGTCTCCAGCTGTTCATTAGTTAATGAATATGAAATATTGACTCACGGGTGACCCCACAGGTAGTTAGGAAAGCAATCTCATTTGAAACCTGTCAATTGCACAGAGACAGATGGGAAGGTGGGTGAGTGGGGGAGGGAGATGGCCCTTGATCCCTTCCTTTACTTCCAGCCACAGCCTTAGACTAAAGTAGATTTTTGGATCTAGATTCTTCCCCCTACTAGGTGGGGCAGGTCCTGAAATAAAGACAAAGTGGGTTGGGGGGTGAGGGCATCTGTTTCCCTGCTTTCTAAACACTTCAGAACAGGAATAAATTTAATCCCAAGGTTTGCTAACCATGGTAGATAAAATATTTTTTAAATGAATTTATTTTAAAATTTAAAAAATATTTAAAATGAAATATTTAAAAAATATTTTTAAAAATATTTTTAAATGAATTTATTTTAAAGTATATTTGGAGAAAAATTAACTTGCATATAAACCCTCAATTTTGCAAATATTAGAATGAAGCCAAAAGAGACATTTATATTTTTAAAAGTAAAATAGATATGTGAAAATTAAAAGACAAAAGCATGCAGAAATAACTATAAATATTGAGGCTAAAGTATGAATGGCTGAAGTTTGAGAAACTATGATTTAGGATACAGCACAGTTAAGCCAATAATCATGCTTGATAAAAAATAATGGGTGAATGGGTGAGTAGATTAATGGTTGGTTGAGTGTGTAGATAAATTAGGAGTGTTGAAGTAATGAGGGAATGGGTAGACGAATATATTGGCAGGTGTGTAGATGAATTGGAAGTATTGAATAGATGGATGAGTATATGAATGGATGGTTGAATAAATGGATGGTTGGACAATTAAATGGTGAAATGTGTCATAAATCAGGAGTGTCCATGTGAGATACACCCTTAGGTTAATTATTTGCTAGTGCAAACTGGGTGCCATTGGGTTGAAGGAAAATGGCAGTAGAAATGAGCCTGTCTGGTTCTCAACTAGTGCACCTCAATAGCAGGTATAGGGAAATCTCTTCACAGGTGAGCTGGAAACCTATGATTAACTGAAAAGTTTATTTTGCCAATGATCTTAGGATTTCATCAAAATTGTTAAGAGTGCTGCTTCTGGAGTTATATTTTCATGTTAAAATTCCAATTCTTCTATTTACTTGCTGTTGACCTTGGGCAAGTTGCCTTACCTACTCATCCTCAGTGCCCTCAGTTGTGGAATGAGATCAATCAGAACCTGCTCTGAAAGGTAATAGAAAGATATTTGCATGTTTTAAATTTCACTTGTCAGTTTGAATCTTTCAATTTCGATTAGCATTATTATTCTGTTATTTTTACATTTTAATAATGAAGTTATTTTTAACTCTAATCACTTTTTAATGAACCATTCAATTGAACCATGAACTCCAAAGTATAATATTAAATTTTTTAAATAGTTGTCTGATAAAAAAACTTATTTTGACTTACATACTTGTTTAAAAACATTTTTTTTAGGCAGGCTCTAAAAACAAAAAAAAAACAATTTTTTTAGGCAGGCTCTAAAATTGTTACCAGTCACCCCTCCTTGTACTCATGCCTTTGTATAATCCCTCTTCCTTGGATATAGATTGGACTCAATGACTCAGTTCTAATGAGATGTCACTTCCATGATTAGATTATCAAAAGATTCTTGTTTGCTTCTTGTGCATGTGTTCGTTCTCTCTCTCTCTCTCCCTCTCTCCCTCCTTCCCTCCCTCCCTCCCTCCCTCTTTCTCCTTCTCTCTTTTTAGTTCTTAGAGTCCTTGTTCTTAGGAAAGTAAGTTGCCATGTCCTTGAGCAGCCCTGTGGAGAGGTTCACATGGCAAGAAACTGGTATCTCTGGCCAAGATTCCATAGGACTGAAGACTATCAAAGTGAGTGAGATTGTGGAAATGGACCCTTCCCCAGTCAATAAACTGGGAAAAGTCAAACAACCAGAAAATAATTAAAACGTCAGAAGTAAATCCTTGCCTATCAATAATGTCTAATGTAAACCATTTAAATTCTCCAAATAAAAGATATAGACTGGCTGAATGGATTTTTTTTTAAGACCCAACTATATGTTGCCTGCAAAAAACCCACTTCGCCTATAAAGACACACCTAGACTAAAAGTGAAAGGATGCAAAATTATATTCCATGTAAACAGAAACCAAAAGCAAGCAGGAGTAGCTATATTATATCAGACAAAATAGATTTTAAGTAAAAATATAAAGGTAAAAGGAGACAATAAGATTATTATATAATGATAAAGATATCAATTCAGCAAAAGGTAGAACAATTGCTAATTCTGTGTACCCAATGGAACACCTATATATAAAAAGCAAATATTATTAGAGCTAAAGAGATTGCAATACAGTAATTGTTGGGGACTTCAACACCCTACTTACAGCATTGGACATATCATCTAGACAGAAAATAAACAAGAAGCATCAGACAAACCACACTGTAGACCAAATGGACCTAACATTTACAGAACATTTCATCCAACGGCTACAGAATACACATTCTTCTCAGTGGCGGATGGAATATTCTCCATGAGAGACCATGTGGTAGGCTACCAAATGAGTCTCCACAAATTTTAAAATATTGAAATCATATCAAGTACCTTCTCAGACCAAAATAGAATAAAAGTAGAAGTCATTAACAAGAGGAGCTTTGAAAACTGAACAAATACATGGAAATTAAACAACATGCTCCTGAACAATCAATGGTCAATGAAGAAATTAAGAAAATGTTAAAAAAATTATAGAAACAAAAAAACACAATATACCAAAATCTAAAAGCAGTGCTAATGGGAAATTTTATAGCAATAAACATATAAATCAAAAAAGGATATTTCAAACAACCTAATGGGTGCACCTCAAGGAACTAGAAAAGGAAGAACTAGAAAAGGAAGAATAAAAGAATAAAACAAACCTGAAATTAGTAGAAGAAAAGCAATAATAAAGATCAGAGCAGAAGTAAATGAAATGGAGACACACACACACACACACACACACACACAAAGATCAACAAAATGCAAGTTTTTTTAAAGAGGAACAGAACCAAGAAACTATTAGGTAGACTAAGAAAAAAAGTGAGAAGAACCAAATAAAATCAGAAACAAACAAAAAAAAAAGGAGACATTATGACTGGGGCTACAAAAATACAAAGGATTTTTAGAGATTTCTATGAACAACAATATGCCAACAAATTGGGAAATATAAAGGAAATGAATAAATTCCTGGACACATATAACTGACACTGAGCCAAGTAAAAATAGAAAACCTGAACAAACTAATAATGAGTAACAAGATTGAATCAATAATAAAAGTTTCCCAAAAAAGAAAATCCCAGGACAGGATGGCATGGCTGCTGAATTCATCTAAACTTTTAAAGAAGAACTTAAACCAATTATTCTCAAACTATTCTAAAAATATAAAATATAAGTCTTAGAAGAAAATAGAAGAGGAGGGAATTCTTCCTAACTCATTCTATGAGGCCAGCATTAGCATTAGCCTGATTCCAAAACAAGGTAAAGACACAGGAAAAAAAAAAAAAAAGAAAACTACAGGTCAATATCCCTTATGAATATAGATGCAAAAATTATTAATAAAATACTAGCAAACCAAATCTAACACATCAAAAAGATAATACCCCATACCCAGGGATGCAAGGATGGTTCATCATATGCTAGTCAAAAAACTTGATACATCATATCAACTGAATAAAAGGACAAAAACCAAATGATCATTTCAACAGATGCAGAGAAAGCATTTGACAAAATTCAACAGCCCTTTGTGATAAAAACTCTTAACAAATTAGGTATACAAAGAACATTTTCAGCACGTTGAAGGTCTAAAATGACAAGTCCACAGCTAACATCATAGTGAACAAGGAAAAGATAAAAGCTTTCCCTCTAAGATCCAGAACAAGACACCCCATTCTTATTACATGGTACTTATACATAGTATTGGAAGTCCTAGCGAGAGCAATAAGGCAAGAGAACAAAATAAAAGGCATCCAAATTGAGAAAGAGGAAGTCAAATTATCCTTCTTTGCAGACAATATGATCTTATATACAGAAAAACCTAGACTCAACCAAAAAAGCTATCAGAACTGATAAATGCATTCAGTAAAGTTGCAAGACACAAAATCAACATACAAAATCAGTAGCATTTCTATATTCCAATAAAGAACTAGATGAAATAGATATTAAGAAAGCAATCCAATTTAGAATAGCTACAGAAAATTAAATACATAGGAATAAATTTAACCAATGAATGGAAAAACTTCCACCATGAAAACTACAAAAAACTGAGTAAAGAAATTGAGTAGGACACAAAAAATGGAAGGACATCTCATTTTTATAGACTGGAAGAATTAATATTGTTAAAATGACTGTACTACCCATAGCAGTCTACAGACTCAGTGAAATCACTATCAAAATACCAATTACATTCTTTACAGAAATAAAAATACAATTCTAAAATCTGTATGGAACCACAAAAGACCCTGAATAGCCAAAGCAATACTGAACATAAAGAACAAAGCTGAAGGCATCACACTACCTGACTTCAAAATATACTACCAAGAAATAATAATCATAACAATGTGGTATTCGTATAAAAATAGACACATGTACCACTGAAACAGAATGGAGAACCTATCAATAAATCCACTCATTTTTAGTCAACTGATTTTTGGAAAGGTGCCAAGATTATACACCGGGGAAAGGATCACCCCTTCAGTAAATGGTTCTGGTAGAACTGGATATCTATATGAAGAAAAATGGAAATAGACCCTTATTTCTTGCTATAGACAAAAGTCTACTCATAATGGATTAAAGACTTAAACATTTGTAACACACAAAACTATAAAACTACTGGTAGAAAACCTAGAGGAAATGTTTCAAGATATTGGTCTAGGCAGGATTTTATGGAAAAGACTTCAAAAGCACAGGCAACAAAAACAAAACTGGACAAATGGGACTACAACAAAGGAAAAAAGTTATACTTAGCAAAGGAAACAGTAAACAGCATGAGGAGATAACCTGTGGAAGAATGGGAGAAAATATTTGCAAACTATTCATTTGATGAAAGCACTAATATCTAGAATATATACAAGGAACTCAACAGCAAAACAAATAAAACAAATAATTTGATTTAAAAATGGACAAATAACCTGAATAGACATTTCTCAAAAGAATACATACAAATGACCAACAAGCATATGAAAAAAATGTTCAACATCACTAATCATCATGGAAATGTACATAAAAACCATAATTTGATATCATCTCACCCCCATTAGAATGGTTATTATCAAAAAGAAAGAAAAAACAATGCTGGTGAGAAAATTGAATAAAGGAAACCCTTATACAACATTGGTGGGAATGTGAATTAGTATAACTACTATGGAAAATAGCATGGAGCTTCTTCAAAAAACTAAAAATAGAATTACCGTATGATCCTGCAATCCCATGACTGAGTATTTATACAAAGGAAATAAATCAGCACATTGAAGCAGTGTTTGTCTCATGTTTATTGTAGCACCATTCACAATAGCCAAGATATGAAATCGACCTAAGTGTCTACCAATAAATGAATTAATCAAGAATATATGGTATACATACAGAATGGAATACTATACAGCCATTAAAAAAGAATGAAATCCTGTCATTCACAACAACATAAATGAGCCTGGAGGACATTACGTTAAGTGACATAAGTCAGGCACAGATAAATACCACATTGTCATTTATATGTGGTTGCCAAAAAGTTGAGTGGATAGGAGTAGAGAGTAGAATTATGTCTATTAGTGGCTAAGAAACATAGTGGGGAGGGAGGATAGAGACAGGTTGGTTAATCGGTTCAAAATTATAGCTAGGTACAAGGAATATGTTCTAGATTCTATAGCACTGTAGGGTGACTATAGTTAATTATTTTATATTTTCTGCTAGAAGATGATTTTGAATGTTTCTAACAGAAAGATATGTTAAATATTTATGGTGATAATATGCTATTACCCTGATCTTTACACATTATATATATATCAAAATATCACTCTATATCTCATAAGTATGTATTAATATGTGTCAACTAAAAGGAAATAAAAATAAAATGAAGATATCATCTTCATATTCAAGTTAAGATTTTTCTGGTTTTCATAGAGTTCAGATTGTTTATGGTTGAAGGGCACTGGATAGGAGGCAATAAAGAATTGTAGAAATCATTGCAAAATCTCTAGCCCCAGAAGCTTTAGAATTTGAGATATGAGGCCAGGTGTGATGGCTCACACCTATAATTCCAGCAATTTGGGAGCCTGAGGCGGGTGGATCACCTGAGGTCGGGAGTTTGAGACCAGCCTGACCAACATGGAGAAACCCCGTCTCTACTAAAAGTATAAAACATTAGCCAGGCATGGCGGCGCATATCTGTAATCCCAGCTACTCGGGAGGCTGAGGCAGGAGAACTGCCTCAACCCGGGAGGCGGAGGTTGTGGTGAGCCGAGATCTCGTCACTGCACTCCAGCCTGGGTGACAAGAGCAAAACTCCATCTCAAAAAAAAAAAAAGAGTGAGAGATGAAGTAAAAGATTTGAGGTTCTTCTACCTCCTAGCAACACCATTTGAAACATTCACATTTCAAAGGGGCAATTACCTTGTTCTCCCTGTCATTGTTATTATTCGCTTAGGAAATAGACCCATTACTGGCTCATGGGTGACTAAATACAAACTTTCAAAATCTTCTACTGAGAGAACAAGAGCCTAAGTTCTGAAATTATTTGGACAGCATTAATTGCCTTCTACTAAATTTCCATTTATTCTCCTCCTACTAGAATACATTGTGTGTGTGTGTGTGTGTGTGTGTGTGTGCGCGCGCGCATGTGTGTGTGTGAGTGAAGGTTCAGAAACTAGAAGAATGAAAGGAAATGTGCATGTATTCACACTTTTTAAATTTAAGTACCACATGCCACAGTTAAAACGTATTTTCATGTAACATTCTGGGAAAAGTGCACCACTTATTTCACTTCATTTGCAGCTCTGAAAGGATAATATATAGTCACATTAAATTGCTTTAGAAAGATGGTTTAAAAAATAAACTCGAATCTTTTATATATATATATATTTCCTTCTTTAATTAAAAAAGTAAAGTATACTACATACCTTTTTATTGTACTTTAAGTTATGGGATACATGTGCAGAACATGCAAGTTTGTTACATAGGTATACATGTGCCATGGCGGTTTGCTGCACCCATCAACCCATCATCTACATTAGGTATTTCTCCTAACCCTATCCTTCCCCTTGCCCCCCCCGCTCCCAGACAGGCCCTGGTGTGTGATGTTCCCCTCCCTGTGCCCATATGTTCTCATTGTTCAACTTCCACTTATGAGTGAGAATATGCGGCGTTTGGTTTTCTGTTCCTGTGTTAGTTTGCTGAGAATGATGGTTTCCAGCTTCATCCAAGTCCCTGCAGAGGACATGAACTCATTCTTTCTTATGGCTGCATAGTATTCTGTGGTGTATATTTGCCACATTTTCTTTATCCAGTCGAACACTGATGGACATTTGGGTTAGTTCCAAATCTTTGCTAATGTGAATAGTGCTGCAGTAAACATACGTGTGCATGGGTCTTTATAGTAGAATGATTTATAATCCTTTGGGTATATACCCAGTAATAGGATTGCTGGGTTAAATGATATTTGTGGTTCTAGTTCCTTGAGGAATCACCACACTGTCTTCCACAGTAGTTGAACTAATTTACGCTCCCACCAACAGTGTAAAACTTTCCTATTTCTGCACATTCTCTCCAGCCTCTGTTGTTTCCTGACTTTTTAATGATCGCCATTCTAACTGGCATGAGATGGTATCTCATTTTGGTTTTGATTTGCATTTCTCTAATGACCAGTGATGATGAGCTTTTTTTATATGTTTGTTGGCCACATAAATGTCTTCTTTTGAGAAGTGTCTCTTCATATCCTTTGCCCACTTTTTGATGGAGTTGTTTGTTTTTTTTCTTGCAAATCTGTTTAATTTCCTTGTAGATTCTGGATATTAGTTCTTTGTTAGAGGAATAGATTGCAAAAATTCTCTCCCATTCTGTAGGTTGCCTGTTCACTCTGATAGTTTCTTTTGCTGTGCAGAAGCTGTTTAGTTTAATTAGATCACATTTGTCAATTTTGGCTTTTGTTGCTATTGCTTTTGGTGTTTTAGTCATGAAGTCTTTGCCCATGCCTATGTCCTGAATGGTATTGCCTAGGTTTTCTTCTAGTGTTTTTATGGTTTTAGGTATTATGTTTAAATCTTTAATCCATCTTGAGTTAATTTTTGTATAAGGTGTAAGGAAGGGGTCTAGTTTCAGTTTTCTGCATATGGCTAGCTAGTTTTCCTAACACCATTTATTAAATAGGAATCCTTTCCCCATTGCTTGTTTTTGTCAAAGATCAGATGGTTGTAGATGTGTGGTGTTATTTCTGAGGCCTCTGTTCTGTTCCATTGGTCCAATATCTGTTTTGGTACAGGTACCATGCTGTTTTGATTACTGTAGACTTCTAGTATAGTTTGAAGTCAGGTAGTGTGATGCCTCCAGCTTTGTTCTTTTTGCTTAGGATTGTCTTGGCTATGTGGGCTCTGTGATGGTTCCATGTGAAATTTAAAGTAGTTTTTTTCTAATATGAAGAGAGGAAGTCAAATTGTCTCTGCAGATGACATGATTGTATATTTAGAAAACCCCGTCATCTCAGCCCAAAAACTCCTTAAGCTGATAGACAACTTCAGCAAAGTCTCAGGATACAAAATCAATGTGCAAAAATCACAAGCATTCCTATACACCAATAATAGACAGACAAACAGCCAAATCATAAGCAAACTCCCATTCACAATTGCTACAAAGAGAATAAAATGCCTAGGAATACAATTTGCAAGGGATGTGAAGGACCTCTTCAAGGAGAACTACAAATCACTGCTCAAGGAAATAAGAGAGAACACAAATGGAAAAACATTCCATGCCGTTGAACAAGAAGAATCAATATTGTGAAAATGGCCATACTGCCCAAAGTAATTTACAGTTCAATGCTATTCACATCAAGCTACCATTGACTTTCTTCACAGATCTTCTTAATCTCAGAAATTTAACCAAGCCTTTAGTCTTAAAAGTCTAGCCTTTTCATTTCTTTTAACTTCTAAAGTAAACATCACAAGAAAAAATTAATTTCAAGTTTTCATAGAGGTAGGAAAAAGTGGGGAGAATCTGTTTTCCTTCTTAACCCTTCTTCCCTCAGGCATGATGCTGGAGCTAAATAGAGACAATACGTTTCAAATTGCCAATCACATTAGTCTCTGTATGGGCTCCTTAAAACATGCAAATAGTTCTGAAAAAAAAATGTCTCTCATTCTACAAAGATAAATGAAGGTGCACATCACCATCAATTGCAATGGAAGTCAAAAGAAGACAGAAAGCATTGATAAACGAGGAAACTTTGCCTGTCCTCACAGACAAACATCCTGTAAGGAAACACAAGTATTGATGGATTACATTGGCCTCCGGACTGTATGCACACTGTAGCCTTCACTGCAACCTATCCTCCCTAGCACTGCCAGACAAATATTCTTTCTAAGCATTGTTCACTTCGCTTCTAAGCTCAAACACCTTCAATGACTTTCTACTAAGTAAATGATAAAGCCCTCTCTCTTCACCTCAGAGTTCAAGGCACCAATCAATGTTGCCAACCTTATTTCCCAGAACTTCTCAACCTGTTTCTTATATCCAGGCAAGGTCAACTACAAGAGATTCTTATTACTGAGTATTTATTATCAGAAACTGTCTGATAATAATGAGTCCTTTCTGATAACAATAAAAGTGATGATACTGCAAAAAGAAGTCGAAGCTATAACTGTCGATAAAGATTTACCAATGAAGAAAACATTTATAACTTAGGACCTCCTCTAACATCTCTGCACATTGAGTCAATCTCTTGGTTTCTCCATGATTATCGGTTCCTCCAGCTTTTCACAATACAGGGTCCATACAATATGACCTGATTGCAAATGGAACTGTCAACATTGCAAAAGATGTGACATTTTGTGAGGTTGATAAAAGTGGTGTAGAAGAAATTATTGTAGCTTTCAAAATATTTTTGTAAGTGTCATCACTTCATGGTGATCCACTAAAGTCAAGTAAGAAGTGAAAGAGGTCATCTCATGTTACTGCACAATTGTATCAAAAGTATTTTACTCACATGGGCGCTTGCACACACACAAACACACACACACACCCCACCCTTGATTCATTAAGGTTGATGCAAAAGTAATTGCATTTTTACCATTACTTTTAATGGCAAAACAAAATTACTTTTGCCCCAGCCTAATAACATATAGCGATGATTATAACTGACAAGTAGTAAAATATAATTTAAACTTATTTTTGTTTTTGTTTTATTTTGAGATAAATTTTCAATTAAATTTCATTGAATTACTTAGTATGAAATTTTAGTCCCCATTTAAGTGAATTCTCTTTAATGATATAGAACTTTTCTTTGGTCCTTGTTTATGTCTCAAAATATTCTGTACTTTTCTGCTGATTTGCACATCATCCTGTTGTGATTCTCCTTATCCTTCCAGGTGCCATTCAAATTCTACTTCTTCTAAATATTGTTCATCACCTTCTTTAATACAAAGGGAATAATGTTTCTTTCCCCTCAAAATTTATATATTAAAACCAAATCCGAAGATAATGGTATTTGGAAGTGGGGCCTTTGGGAGGTGATTGGATCATGAAAGCGGAGTCCTCATGAATGGGATTAGTGCCTTTATAAAAGGGACCTCAGTGAGCCTCCTCACCACTTCTGCCATATGAAGTTGCAGCAAAAAGTTGTTGCTTATGAACCAGGAAGCAAGCTCTCACCAGACACCAAATCTGCCAGTGCCTTAATCTTGGACTTCCCAGCCTCCAGAAGCGTAAGGAATAAATTTCTGTTGTTTATAAGCCACCCAGTCTGTGGTATTCTGGTATAGCAGCCTGAATAGTCCAAGATAAACCTCTTCATGACCAACCTGTGAAAGTCAAGTATAAAGTGAAAGACGTCATCTCATGTTACCATAAAATTGTATCAAAAGAGTTTCTCTCTCTGTCTCTCTCACATGCAAACACACACACACACCCCACCCTTGATTCATGTGTTTTAATATTTAGAATATACCTGTGATTATAATTGAAAAGTTGTAAAACACAAACTTTAAAAAAAGTTTTTGTTTTATTTATGAGATAAATTTCCAACCAGATTTTTCTGCATTACCTATTATGAAATTTTGGTCCTTGTTTTAAGTGGATTCCCTTTAATGAGAGAGCAGTTTCCTTTGGTCCTTGTTTACATCTCAAAATATTCTGTACTACTCTATTCCTGCTGATTTGCACATCTTCCTTTGTGACTTTCCTTATCCTTCCAGGTGCAGCTCAAATACCACTTCCTGAGAAAATTATTCTCAACCTTCTCTAGTGAAAAGGAATATTTTTCCTCCAAAGATGTGGCAGATTTTGTTTGTAGCAAATATGAAACATTTCAGATAAGCAGCCTTGAGGAATAGCTGCCTGAGTACATAGGCTAGACAGGGAAGATTCTATATAGTTCCCATTCATTCATTCAGCTAGTATTTGTTGAGATTTTGTAGGTATGAATTAATGTTCTGGGATCAGTGGGGAGACAGTGTTGCCACTGTAAACCATGTTTATGTTGAATTCTATTTATTGAACAAAGAGCAAACAAGAAAATGAAGATTTACATTTCCTTTCTATGGACTCTCCAAAAGGGAAAGTAAAAATTACAAAGTTTTATGTTACTTAAATAAGGGGAGATGTATTACTTTCCATGTGGACCTCTGTGCAAAAGGAGTAGGTTTCACATGGGAGATGATGACTCCCCCTTGCAGGGGACTAGCACTCTGGATGGCTCTCTCTGCCTGCCTCTTGTCTTACTTCTGCTGTGCAATTGTTGATGATCCGCTGCTCAACCTCTGTGGCTAAAAAAAGAACCAGGCAGCTGGTACTCTGATGAGGTGATGTCAAATGGAGCTACAAGCCCTGTCCCTGGTGAATCTCAAAATTTGTTTGGGTTAGTTTCTATAAAATCGGAAATCTGTTTCTCAGAGTCACATTGGCCAATAATTCACAAGCTGGTCTAAGCCTGTGTCCACACTTCTTCAAGGATAGAGAAGTTGGCTCTTAGCTGGAATCTCTGCAACACTGATTAGTGTTACATGTCAACCCTTGTAGAGAAGCCAGACTTAAAAATACCATGGCCTGGCGCAGTGGCTCATGCCTATCATCCCGGCACTTAGAGAGGCAGAGGAGGGAGGATAGTTTGAGCCTAGGAGTTCAAGACAGGTCTGGGCAACATAGTGAGACCCTGTTCTCCACAAAAAGGGGAAAAGAAGCCAAAAATCACCCCCACAAGTTTGAAAAATACCAAGAAACAGAGAGTTTGGTGGTCATCAACCAGACACTCAATGACTGTTGAGGCTAAGCATGTCACACAAATGCTTCAAGTGGCCTGGGGGTAGTAGTGAGGACTGTGATGGGATGGGCTGGAGACTGCACACCTCCTTTAAAGGGATTTAAATTCAATTTCTTTGTAAATATTGTGTGTGCTTACCATAATACATTTTGGGCTTAATGTGGCATAGTGATGCCAGTTTGTAAGTCCTCATTTAGGGAAGCAATGAATCTCCACTTTACAACAATTTTCAGTTTATTTCATTCATTCATATTGCTGTTGAGCCATCTTTCCAATATTTCTTTGTACTAACATGAGTGTGGTTGTTCCTTATGGCAAAGATCCAATTATTCTACTGAAGCAAAGGGCAATGTGGATATGTTATCCTGGAGTTTGAAATGTTGAATTCCTAGCTTGTTTGTGCACTTGGGACCAGTTTGGGGACTATGAAATGACTCTTGTAAATCTAACATAATAGGGAATTTGTAAATCAATGTGGCTGTAACCTTAATGGTAGGCTAAGGCCTGAAACTTAGCTGGACTCCCCAGGACATGTTTTTAGCTACCTTTGGGGAGGGGACTATTAAGAGGATAAGCCTGGCTCATTTTCTAGCTCTTATCCATGATAAGGGGGGCTTCTAAAGTGGGAGGGCTTTGGTTAAAACTCCACTCCTCTTTCCCAGGATATAAGTCTGATGAAAATTTAAGCAGTTATTCACTGAAGGGCTCCAGATACTGTTTCAAAGCTCTACTGATAGGGCAGGATGATGGAATGAGAAAAGAAATACTCAATGCTATGACCTAATTACACCCCTTCCTTGTACTGCACAAGGGGTGATTTCTCACTGTTAAATGTCTTTAATCAGGTTCCCAAACTTGGCTGCATATTGGAGTCATCTAGGGAACTTTAAAAAAATGTACCTGACGACTGGGTTTTAACTCCCAGAGATTATGATTTAATGGGCTTGATAGAGACACAGCATCAGAATGTTTAAGATTATTTCTTTTTTTAAAAAAATATATATTTTTTTATTATACTTTAAGTTTTAGGGTACATGTGTACAACATGCAGGTTTGTTACATATGTATACATGTGCCGTGTTGGTGTGCTGCACCCATTAACTCGTCATTTACATTAGGTATATCTCCTAATGCTATCCCTCCCCGCTCCCCCCACCCCACAACAGGCCCTCGTGTGTGATGTTCCCCTTCTTGTGTCCAAGTGTTCTCATTTTCAACCAAACACCGCATGTTCTCACTCATAGGCGGGAATTGAACAGAATGTTTAAGATTATTTCAAGGTGCAGATAAGATTGAGAACAACTAGCCTAGATCTTTAGATGTGTGTGTATGATAGAATGGGGGTGGGGTGGGGGAGGTCTCTGTAAATGCTCCCTCTATCCCATAATTCATTTTTTCCCCTTATTTCCCAGTGTGTTTTCTTTGACTCTTTTGCATTTTCTTTCTGGTTCATGTCCCCTCATCCTACATAGATAAATAAAATCCGGCTTCCTTCTTAGAGCTTTCTATTATATGTAGCAAATTCAACAGCTTTAGGCATCCCTTGAGTGTTAAAGCTTTCGCCTCAGCATTAGACTGTGCAACATTTTCTCCCTTGCCACTAAATATTTGTCATAAATGTAATTGTAATGACTGTAATATGTGACCATGTGTATACATTATCATTTATTAAAACAGTTCCTTACAGTTACACATTTTGGTTATTTTCCATTTTGTGATATTGTAAACGAAATAACTACATTTAAATGTGAATATATGTCCACTTCTCTGATTATTTCTTTAGAGGATCTACCTAGCAGTGAAAATTATTGGTGCAAAGATAAATATTTTTCAGGCCCTTGGTACATATGGCCAAGCCACTTTTCACAACAGCTACACTGATTTACGAAACCAACTGGGATAATATAGTTAATTATCTCTAAGTTGCTGTGATGGGTGCATTTCAATTTTCTGGTATAATTTAAACAGACTTCGATTAAGGCCTGTGTTGTAGGCTGTAACTTTCAATAACAAGTATCAAACATGCTGTAATAATAATATTTATTGTATATTCCAACAAGAGCTGTATTTTTATTACATCACTCTACCCTTCAGGTCTGTAAATGCCTTAATTTATTTTCATCTTGTGTAATTTTGTTTACAACCATGACAAGCTAGAATATACTTGTACATTATAAACCAGGTCTGTGGACATACTACAGAAAAATCAGCTGAGCAAGACAGGTTTCTGGATTCCTTCCATAGGAGACTCACATTTATTAGATTTGATCTAGAGTCTGAGAATCTGCATTTTAGTAGAGGTTGCCCAGATGAGTCCAGTCTGTGGTCAGGCCTGGGTACCACTGTAATGTGTAATTATGAGACTGTCTTTATGACTCTCATGTACACACCTATCAGCATCTTTCTTAAACTTTACATCTCTTATTTGTAGCCAACAATTCAAGATTTGACCATAGAACTCCTAAAATGAAAATGAATTGCTGTAGCATCAAATGCTTATAAAACATAATTCATAATAATATTAAAATGTTGTTGCAGATAAAGTAATTGTGGCAAGAAACTATTATCATTTGCTCATTCTGTTAATATATAATAAATGTTAAGTACATCACAAATATGTTAAAATGTAAAGCAACATAACAGAGATCAGTAGGATGGGATACCAGTCTAGAGTGAGCTAGGAAGTATGTCTCAAGCATCAATTTACAGACTAATGTCATGCATTGGTGAATTGGGTGCAGCCGCTCATGATTTTTTTTTTTTTTTTTTTTTGCTGTTCTTGGAAATAGCCTAACATTTTGCATGTCAGTTTTCTCTATTTATTATGAAATATATATGCTTATATGTGTGCATGCATGCATATTAGAAAAACTTTGAAGAAAATAATTCTATAGGTTTATTTTTTAAATTTTATTTTTAATTGTAAGTTGACAAATTATGGTTGTACATATCTGTAAAATGCAAAGTAATGTTACAATTTATGAATACAACATGAAAAAGTTGAACCAAGATAATTAATATATTCATCATCTCAAATATTTTATGGTGAGAACATCTAAAATTTATTCTCCTACCAATTTTGAAATGAACAATACATTATTCTTGACTATATTCACTACACTGTACAATACTGAAGAAAAAATTATTCTTGCTGTCTGAGATTTTGTGACCTTTGACCATCATCTTTCCACTTCTATTCTGTTCCATTGGTTGATGAGTCTATTTTTATGTTAGTGCCATGGTCTTTTAATTACTACTGCTTTGTAGTATAGTTTGAAATCAGGCAGTGTGATGCCTCCAGCTTTGTTATTTTTGCTCATAATTGCATTGGTTATTTGGGGTCTTTTTGGTTCCATATGAAATTTGGAATTGTTTTTTCTATTTCTGTCAAAAAATTAACTTTGATATTTTGATAGAAATTACATTGAATCTGTAGTTAGTTTTATGTAGTATGGACATTTTAAAATACTACTTTTTCTAACCCAAGAACACAAGATAATCTTTCTACTTAATTGTATTTTCTCCAGTTCTTTCATTAACATTTATAGTTTTCAGGGCATAGGTCTTTCACTTCCTTATTTAAATTTATTCCTAAATAACTAATTTTTCTAGCTATTGTAAATGGGATTGTTCTTTTGGTTTCTTTTTCAGATAGTTCATTGACGGCGTATAGAAACAACTGATTTTTGTGTGTTTATTTTTTTAATCTTACAGCTTTACTGTGTTTGTTTTCTTAATTCTAGCAGTTTCTTGGTAGAATATTTAGGGTTTTTAATGTGTAAGATTATATTGTCAGCAAACAGTGACAGTTTCACTTCTTTTTTTTTTTTTCCTGTTTGCATGCATTTTACTTTTTTTTTCTTTTGCCCAGTTAGTCTGGCAAAGCCTTCCAATACAATGTCGAATAGAAGTGGTGCAAGTGAGTGTCCTTGTCTTGTTATGGATTATAGAAGAAAGGATTTCAATTTTTCGCCATTAAGTATAATGTTAGCGTTGAGCTTATTATATATGACCATTATTGTGTTGATATACACTTCTTCTATACCTGATTTGTTGAGTGCTTTTCTCGTGAAAAGATGTTGAATTTTACCAAATGCTTTCTCTGCATCTAATGAGATGACCATATGTTTTAGTTTTTCATTTTGTTAGTGTGATGTACCACATTTCTTGATTTGTGTATGTTGAACCATCCTTGCCTTTCAGGGATAAATCCCACATAATCATGGTGAATGATCCTTTTAATGTGTTGTTGAATTCTGTTTCCTAGTATTTTGCTTAGGATTTTAGCATCTGTGTTCATAAGGGATACTGAGTGGTAGTTTTCTTTCTTGTTATGTCCTTGTTTGGCTTTGATATCAGGATAATGCTGGTCTTAGAGTTTAGAAGTGTTCTCTCCTTGATATTTTGGAAAAGTCTGTGAAGGATTGGTATTAGTTCTTTCAATGTTTGGTAGAATTCAGCCGTGAAGTCATTAAGTCCTGGGCTTTTCTTTGATGAAAGTCTTTTTATTACTGATTCAATCTCATTACCTGTTGTTGGTCTGTTCAGATTTTCTATTTCTTCATGATTCAGTCTTGGTAGGTTGTGTGTATCTAGGAATTTATATTTTCTAGGTTATCCAATGTGTTGGTATGTAATTGTTTATAATAGTCTCTAATGATTCTTTGTACTTCTGTGGTATCAGTTGTAATGTATTCACTTTCATTTCTGATTTTTTTTTTTTGATATGGGGGCTTATTCTGTCACTCAGCCTGGAGTGCAGTGGTGTGATCTTGGCTTGTTGCAACCTCCGCCTTCCAGGCTCAAGTAATCCTCCTACCTCACAAGCCTCCTGAATAGCTGGGACCACAGATGTGCACCACCAAGCTCTGGCTAATTTTTTGTATTTTTTGGTAGAGCATTTCTGATTTTATATATTTGAATCATTTCTCTTTTTTTCTCAGTCTAGCTAAAAGTTTGTCAATTTTGTTTGTCTTTTCAGAAAAAATTTAAATTTAAGCTTATTGATGTTTTGTATTGTTTCTCTAATCTCCATTTCATTTATTTCTGCTCTGAACTGGGTTATCTTTTTTCTGCTTCTGACATTGAGCTTACTGTGTTCCTCTTTTTCTATTTCAGTGAGATACAATATTATTTGAGATTTTCTTTTTGCATATACTTTGTTTCTGTCTTCCTCTCTTGCTGTCTTCCAAAGTGGTTTGAGGGCTTTCTAGTATATGCTTTGAATTGTTTCTATTTTCATTTTGTGCATCTATTATGCATTTTTGCTTTGTGGTTACTGTGAGGCTTACATAAAACATCCTATACTGATACTACTTAATATCAACCAGATAACAACTTAGCTTTGATTGCATATAACTGTATACTTTTATTCCCTTCCTCCATGTTATGTTTTGAATATCAGAATTTACACCATTTTATAATATGTATCCTTTGACAATTTATTTTAGCTATAGCTGTTGTTATTAGTTCTGTCTTTTAACCTTTGTACTAGGGATAATATTGCTTCATACACTGCTATTATGAATTTTCTGCCTTCACCACTTTTATTTTATTAAATAAAAGCCTTTTATTTCAGCTTATAGGACTCATTTTAGCAATTTCTGCAAGGCAGTCCTAGTAGTGACAAACTCCTTTGGCTTTTATTTATCTGGGAAAGTTTTTATTTTTCCCTCATTTCAGAAAGACTAATTGGCTGGGTAGAGTATTCTTAGTTGGTAGCTGTATTTTTTCTTTCAGCACTCTGAATATTGCATTCCATTCCCTCCTGGCTTTAAGACTTCTACTGAGAAATCCACTGATAATTATATTTGAATCCTTTTGTATGTGATGTGTTTCTTACGTTTTGCTGCTCTAATAATTTTTTGTCTTTGTTTTTAACAGTTTGATCATTATGTGTCTTTGTGAACATTTTGGGTTGAGTGTGATTGGAGACTTTCAAACTTCCAGTGGCTGGATGTTGGCATCTTTCTCCAGATTAGGGAAGTTTTGAGCTATTATTTTTTAAAATATTCTTTCTAGCCCTTTATCTCTTCTCCTTTAATTCTCAGTATGTGTAGATTAAATCTCTTGACAGTGTTCCATAATTCCTATAGGCTTTATTATTTTTCTTTTTTCTGTATTAAAAAAATTTATATAGCTGTACATATTTTGGGGATACATAGATATTTTGAGATATGTATACAATGTGTAATGATCAAATAATTTATCTTTTCATTGTGTTGGAAAATTACAGTTGTTCTCTTCAACCTATGTTGAAATACACAATAAATTATTTTTAACTAGCATTGCTTTTTCATTCTTTTTTCTTTTTGTTCCTCTGTTAATGTAATTTCAAATGTTCTGTCTTCAAGCTCACACTGATTTTTTTCTCCAGCTTGATCATGCCTGCTTTTGAAGTTTTCTACTGCATTTTTAGTTTAGTCATTGTATTCTTTTTTTTTTTTTTTGACAAAGTTTTGCTCTTGTTGCCCAGGCTGGAGTGCAATGGTGCAATCTCAGCTCTTTGCAACCTCTGCCTTCCGGGTTCAAGTAATTCTCCTGCCTCAGCCTCCCAAGTAGCCGGGATTACAGGTGTGCATAACCATGCCTGGCTAATTTTTGTATTATTAGTAGAGATGGGGTTTCACCATGTTGGCCAGGCTGGTCTCAAACTCCTGACCTCAGGTGATCCACCCACCTCAGCCTTCCAAAGTGCTGAGATTACAGACATGAGCCACCGCGCCCAGCCTAGTCATTGTATTCTTAATCTCTAGGATTTCTTTTCATTTTTTTCTTTTTTAAGACGGAGTCTCACTCTGTTGCCAGGCTTGAGTGCAGTGGCATGATCTTGGCTCACTGCAACCTCTGTCTGCCAGGTTCAAGTGATTCTCTTGCCTCAGCCTCCCAAGGATTTCTTTTTTAAAATTGTATCTACTTCTTTGTCAAGCTCTTGGTTGTGTTCATGTTTTGTTCAAAATTTCGTTTTATTTTTTGTCCATATATTCTGTAGTTCAGTGAACTTTTTTCAGAAGGTTATTCTGAATTCTTCACCTGTCATTTCCTAGGTCCTATTGTTGGAGCTTTGTTAGTTTCTTTTGAAGGCATAATGGTTTCCTGAGTCTTTGCGATTCTTGCATCTTTGCATTGGTATCTGTGCATTTAAGGAAACAGCCACCTTTCCCATCTTTTATAGATGTGCTCTGGCAGGGATAGACTTGCATTATTTAGTCTAGTCTGTGATTCGAAGTGGGCCAGTTGGTGACAGTCCTGAGGAGCTAGAACTGGCTTTCAGATTCTCTAGATGGCTGGACTGCTGCCTTTGCTCTAAGTTCATATGGAGAAGCTACCTAGGCTCTGCCATCTAGTGAGACAACTGGCTGAATTCTGCAATCAGGCTGAGCTTCTGGGTAGGCACTGCAATTACCTCAGAATGGGCCAAACCACAGGAAGATCATTCCTTGGCCAGGTAGTATTATTATGTGAGTTCAGCAGTTGATCTGGGTTGTAGAAGGGTGTCTGAAATTAGGTGGAGCTATTGATTGGGATGAACAGATTGCACAGTGGAAATGAACAGTTGAGGTGTGTCTCCTTGCTTATGACAGGATTTGGGGTGGACTTTGAGTCTAGGCTGAGCACTGCTTTAACTCCTGGGTGTGGCACAATTAGCCACTGCCCTTTGCTGAATCTTTCTAATACTGTGATCTTTCAACAGAACGTCCAGCAACAGTACAGAGAGCACCAGTTCTGAGAAACACAACTGGGAAATGCTGTCTTAATTAGGATATATACTATTACAAATGGAAATGTATTCAAGCTAACTAATGCAAGAAAGAAGTTTAAGGGAAAAATACACAAATATCCCCCATGAATCAAGCACAGAAATGACAGCCAGACTTTAGCAGGCCTGGCCTCTCCACGTATGATAATCTCTAGTCTGCCTTCTTTGACATCCAGCAATTAACTCATTTTGTATCTCCCTTAACATGTCACCTCCCAGGACAGTACCTGCTGTGCATCATGACTAGCCCATAGTAGGCCCTTTCTTATTGTCTATCATTGAGACCATGAATGCATCTGTCTAAAGACCTGAAGTCAAATGTGTCAAGCTGCCTAAGGTTTCAGAACTGCAATCTATTTCATAAGAGAGACAAGCAAGTGAACTCCAAGACTGTAAATGAAATGAAGTCTGATGCATTGGCCTAATAAATGGGAACAGCATTTGGAAGATTATTAAAACCCAGAAGAGTCAGATAATTAAAGTGGCAAACAAAGATTTTATATGATTTTTGAATTCAGACACACACACAATGCCTCATGGCAGTGTGCCCTGTTTTTCTTTTAGACCTAATTGTTTGGATACAATTGGGAAAAAAAGAAAACAACTTCTGTCAATAGAAGTACTTACTGGTAAATAATTCAGCCATGATCAATTAGTTCTTTACAACTTTGAGGTTTTTATTCCTAAAAGGACATGGCATAATTTTTTCTGTGATAATCAATGATTATTATAAAAAGTGTCAATAACCTAGTGAAAATCTCTCACATTCCAAATCGACCTCTCTCAGAAATAACTACTATTAATAGTTTGACATACGTATCAAATACTTTCAATATATTCTGTGTTTTTCACTTGACATATTATTGACACCATTCATATCAATACACAGATATGGCTTGGGCACTTTACATCATATGGATGAACAATAATTTGACTACCAGCCTTTTCATGGGCATTGATTTTAACTTTTTGCTGTTATAAATATCTGTGCCATCAATTCCAAAGCATAATACTTATTATTTTCTTGGATAATTCCCAAAAGTGGAATTTCAGGGTTGCTCTCCAATTAGTTTGTTCCAACATCCATGTGCTGTGCAGAATTATGTCCAAAGATGTTCATGTCCTAATTCCTAGAACTTTAGAAAATAATATGTTACATGGCAAAGAGAAATTAAAGTTGCTAAATCGGATAAATTAAAAAGAGTGAGAATATCTTGGATTATATGGGTGGGCCCAGTGCAATCTCATGGGTTTTAAAAGTAGACTAGAGAGGAAAAAGAGAATCAGTGAAAGATGTAACTACAGAAAAAAGGCACAGAGATACGTGAGGGTGTTGGCTTAAAGATGCCAGAAAGGGCCGTGAACCCACAAAGGTGGGCAGCCTATAGAAGCTGGGAAGGGCAAAGAAATGAATTCTCCCTAGAGCTTCCAGAAAGGAACATAGTCTTGCCAACATCTTGACTTTAGCCTAGTGAGATCTGTGTTAGACTTCCAAACTACAGAGCTGTAAAATGATACATTTGTGTTGTGTTAAGCCACTGAGTTTGTGGTAATTTATTATGGTGACAATGGAAAGCTAATACAGTTTACTCTCGGATTAATATAGTGAGAGTCAGCATCAGTTCTCTATTTGTTTAAGCTACTGTTAGTTATTTGTTCCATAATTTGCAGCCAAAGCAGTTCTAACAGAATCTCCCTTTAGTGCTTACTGATACCCTATCCACTTTCTCTCCTCTATTCTAATCCTATCCATCCTAGTTTAAATCCTTCATGAGGCTTCCTTCACTGTTGCTGCTAGCCCCTCCAGCATGCATCCAATCCAATCGGTTGCTACTTTTATGTTGTATATTCCTCTGACTGTTTAATGTTTGTCAGCCCTGGCTGCTCGCTAGAATGACATTGTCCAGTATAACTCTCTGTAATGAAGAGAATTTCTTTTCTTTTTTTCTTTTTTGATCTTCTAAAGGCTTTGTTATTTTGCCTCTAATACTCAGACCTATAATCCTAGACTTGTCTTTTTTAATGGTATGAGGTAAATGTCTAATATTACTTTTTATCATAAGGATACCCAGTTGTCCCAGTAACTTTTATTTTTTATTTTTATTTTATTTTTTATATTATTATACTTCAAGTTCTAGGGTACATGTGTACAACGTGCAGTTTTGTTACATATGCACACATGTGCCACGTTGGTGTGCTGCACCCATTAACTACTGAAGAGAATTTCTGTATCTGTTTCCAACACGGTCATCACTAGCCACATGTAGCCACTGAGCCCTTGAAATGTGGCTTGTGTAACTGAGGAACTGGAATTTTAATTCTATTTAATTTCATTTTAAATAACCACATGTGGCAAGTGGCTAAAATGTTGGTAAACACAGCACTAGAATTTCAGTTTTTTTTTTTTTTTTTTGAGATGGAGTCTCGCTCTGTCACCAGGCTGGAGTGCAATGGCGCGATCTCGGCTCACTGCAACCTCCACCTCCTGGGTTCAAGCGATTCTCCTGCCTCAGCCTCTGGAGTAGCTGGGACTACAGACGCACGCTGCCACACCCAGCTAATTTTTGCATTTTTAATAGAGACGGGGATTCACCATGTTGGCCAGGATGGTCTTGATCTCCTGACCTTGGCTTCCCAAAGTGCTGGGATATACAGGTGTGAGCCACCCCCCTAGGCCCGAATTTTAGTTTATTAAAGAAAACAGTGATGAGTAAAGTTCTTTGCCTCTAGTAGAGGGGTAGGCAGTAATTACATAATAATTCATTCTTAGATGGCCTTTAATGACTCCATATTGCCCACAGCAGTCACTGGCAATTCATACGCCTACAGGAAATGGACAGGTAATATAAATGAGGGACTTTCCTGAGCACAACAATAGGGAAGGGTGGGAACTGCAGTAAGCTATCTAAAGGGGCAGTGGTTTTTCAGCCCCAGATGATATTGCCGTATTGAAGAGAGGATCAATATGGCCAAATAGTTCCATTTTTTAAAGAAACGCCAGAAATTGGGTATTTAGATAAAAACATCATATTTTAAAATGTTGATAATTCAAAATTTTTTATAAAAGAACTCTGGATAGCACAAACAAAAGATATACGTTGGCCAGATGTGATCAGAGGCTCACCAATTTGAGGCCTGTGACCCACAAGATAAATTTCAGATTTTTCTTCCAACCTAGCCCCAGGAGGTCTGAAGACAGCCCAGGCTGGCCTCCTGCAGTTCCTCTCTAGTGTATTCTGCTCTAGCAACCTGGCACTGCATGCAGTTCTCCAGACACGTCCTGCACTCTTTTGCCTTAATGCCTTTGCTTCTGCCATTCTTGCTGCCTCTACACCTTCACCCTACACAAACCTTGACCCTCTTGTCTTCATAGGAAAATCCTAATTATTTTTCAGTGTTCAGCTCAGATGTGCTTTCTTCTATAATGTCTTCTCTGAATCTCTACAAAATCAAAAGACTAACATTTTGCACAGAAGACTATTTCTCATGTGGTATTAGAATAAGTTGCTTTCCAACTAGCTTCATTAATAATTACTGCTAGTTTCTGAGCACTCAGCTAAATGACTTGTGTAACTAACTGTGCTTAGAGAGTTATTTAACCTACTACCTGTTCACCCCCGGGATAGGCAAATAAACCCTGGCTGCTACTTCCTTCTCTGCATAGGATGAGTAACGACAATAACCACCTTCTGGCATGGTAAAGAGTAAAAAAGATATAACATGGAAAGTGCTTAGTACAGTGTTTGGAGAACAGTAAATGCTCAGTGTGTGTTTGCCCTTATAGTCACTTCTCACCCTTGGAACATGCCGTGGAGAGGGGCCCATATGCCAGGCAATATAATCACAAATCAATGTCTGCTTTTAGGAGAGTTTGCCCTGGAGAATTTTAGGTGGTGGGGTGGGGATGGAGTTCATATTTGATACTACACAGTTAGGTTTTGCCGTTGTTGTTTTCTGTTTTTGCATTATGCGAACTCACAAGGTATGTCCCTAAGCTCAGCAGGCACATGCACCTTTTATTCCTCAATATCAGATGGTTGGGCAGATGATGGCTTTTCTCTCCCAGTTGCTCCTTAGTACTTTCCAGAATGAATCCTGCATATGCCATATAGCTTACATTTTAAATCAGACCATCTAACTAACAGACAATCCAAATTGGGTGGAAAATCCATGCAGCTGTTACAACTCGAAATAGCAAGGAGACAAACGATTTTGTTTATATAGGATTTTCCCTTACAACAATGCTGTGACTTAGCATTATGAATTTTATAATACATATTTTAAAAACTGAAACACAAACAGGCTGACGAGTCAGCCCAAAGTCACATGAGTGTTAGAGCAAAGACTGAAACTCTGATCTGTTTAGAGTTGACGCTCAATGATGCCAAAGCACAGCCCAACCCAGAAGAGGGGCCGACCCCGAGTCTCCAGGTGGGGAAAGTTACTGAAGCCAGGACTGGCTATGTGACGTGCGAGGGTTACACTGCCAGTGCAGGGACCCAAGTCCAAGTCTCTTGACTCCAGGGGCTTCTTCTGTTCTAGGTGACTGCCTCCCCCTGCACGAAGAAAGAGTTTGCATGCAAGACACACTAAAGGAGGGATGGAGCAAAGCAGTGCTAGTGGCAGCTCTTGAAAGGGCCTTTCAGGCAGCCTGGGCATTTCCTCAAGACACAGTCATTGGGGATCATGGCTGGAGCAGACCCAAGGAGCATCTGCACAGCACTCAGACCACAGGGGAGGATCGCCAGAGGGCACAGCTGCCCCTCATGACAACCAGGCTGGAGAGTAAGGGACACTGGCCTTCTTCAAAGACGACCAGCAAGGCTCTCTGGAGACTCAACCCAACTCTTCTGTGTTTCTTCATAGGCTTTTGAAAACCTAGACTCTCCAGAAAGATACATTTCATCTACAAAATAGCAGGCCCTGTGCCTCCCTGAGGAATACCTGCATTTCTTGGAAGAATCGCATTTGCCATACTGTGAGGCCTATGGCTTTTGAGAATTCCTTAGAGTGGTAGAAAGTCATAATTAATCCTTTTTTTTTTCATTTCTCTGGGGAAAAATGGATGTAAGTAAACCCATAATGTGATAACACAAAACACAGGTTGACGTGTACATTCTGAAATGTAATGTTCCTACCCCAATACCTCCATAACTTAGAAAAATAGTTGCAGTTTTCTGACTAAAAATGTCTTACCTACACAGTCGCTGGGAAACACTGAGGTTGTACACACCAGCACAGAGGAAGATTGAAGTCAGCTACCATCCCAGCACTCAGAGCCAGCCAGGGTTAATTTGTTGGTGCTTACATGTCCCCTTTGTTTTTAAAAATACATATAATACTATTATTTTCTTAGTTGATTTTTTTTCCTTAAAATATTCTGAATACCTTGTGATAGAGCTGTCCTGTATTTTGACTGTGATGGTGGCCACACAAATCTACACATGTGACAAAGTTGCTCAGAACTCAACACACACACACACACACACACACACACACACACACACACACACACATTGGTGCATGTAACAATGGTGAAACTTGAATAAGGTTGGTAGACTGTATCAATGTCAATTTCTGTAATATTGTACTATAGCTATGCAAGATGTTACCATTAGGGAAAACCAGAAAAAGAGCACACAGGACCCCTCTATGTTGTTTCTTACAACTACATGTGAATCTAAATTATCTCAAAATTAGAAGTTAAAAAAAAAATCTTGAAACATATGATGACATCCTTCCTTATCAACATTGCTATATCATATCATTTTCAATAGCTATCTAATTTTAAACTCCATGGATATATCCTGATTGAGTTAACCAATTCTCTAATAAATTCTGGTCTTAGGGACCAGAAAAGCTACTCATTACAGACATTAATCTAAATTATGAATTTATCTAATCAGAAAAGATCTTATTAATCATCTAATTCTAACACATCATTTTATAGAAGGGAAAATTAAGGCCCAGATAGGCAAAGTACTTTGTTCAAGATCAGAGAGGCAGTAAATGAGAAAGTGTAGCCTGGATCCTGGGCCTCCAGACACTCAGGCCTTAGTGTACCACCCGTGAAGAGGACAAAAACTTAACTTAATGGATGACAGACTAATATGCAGCCACCAGATATAGTTAAGTAGCTTAAATATGTACTGACATAGCAAAATAATCTGAGTAATTCCAGAGTTGCACTCAAAGACAGTTAATGCAAAT
This sequence comes from Hylobates moloch, assembly GCF_009828535.3. Classification (NCBI taxonomy): domain Eukaryota; kingdom Metazoa; phylum Chordata; class Mammalia; order Primates; family Hylobatidae; genus Hylobates; species Hylobates moloch. The sequence goes on along the minus strand of NW_026652279.1, from coordinate 5,259,072 downwards.
GGGTGAAGCAGCATGAATGGATTACAGTAGAGTCGGGTGAGAAGTGTGAAAAACTCAAGTGGCAGCAGTTCCTTACTTCCAGTTAATTGTTGCTACCTCAGAATGCAAGCTGTGTTGCCACAAGGAAATTTGGGTCTTTATGTAATAATATTGTAATTTATAAAATATTCGCACCAAATTCTTTAAAATGAACCAAAAAATCCCAAAGAACTATGTAAGCCAAGCACATATTTGTGAGGGTGAATCAATTTGTAAGCTCTATGTGTAAACAGTTTGTAACTGCTCAGGTATAATTCAATTTGTATTATTAAAAATATATATACAGTTGACCCTTGAACAACATACCAATTAGGGGTGCTGACCCATCACACAGTTGAAAACCCATGTATAATTTTTGACTCCCCCAAATATTAATTACTATCTTCTGTTGACTGGAAGCCTTACCAATAACATAAATCGCCAGTTAACACATATTTTGTACGTTATATGGATTATATACTGTATTCTTAAAGCAAGCTAGATAAAAGAAAATATTAAGAAAATCATAAGAAAGAGAAATATATTTACTATTCATAAAGTGGAAGTGGATAATTATAAAAGTATTTGTCCTTGTCTTCACATTGAGTAGGCTGAGGAGGAGGAGGAAGAGGAAGGGTCGGTCTTTCTGTCTCAGGGGTAGCAGAGGCAGAAAAGATGGACTAGGTGGCAGAAGAGGCAGGAGAGGCAGGCACACTTAGTCCAATTTTTATTGAAAAAAAATCTGCATGTAAGTGGGCCCACACAGTTCAAACCCATGTTGTACAAATGTTAACTGTACATAAGAAAGTAAATCTGGGTGAATAAACAGATAGCATCCATTGCCACTGAAACATGGGTGTTTTGAAAACTTGTCTTTCTCCTCCTTCATCTTCTTCTTTTTAATTTATTTTTTCATTTTGGCTGCCCAGCACCTATGATCCATTATTGTGATTGGGAAAAATCATCCCCCTTCCCCATGGCAGAGTCTTTCCCAAGGTTATCTGAAAATGCCAGTTACTGGCTTTCCTAGCCTTCCTTGGAGCTGGGACATAGGCACATGACTTAGATCCCAACAATAAGATGTGCTACCCTAGACTCAGAATCTTAGTACTATGTGGAAGAGTTGCTCTGACACCTTCCCAGGAAGGTATTGTAGTTGTGGTAGCCATTGCCATTTGCCGGAGGCCTCAGTGACAAAGGTAGAGGCAATGTCCAATGGTACAAGTTCTGGGGTGTCCATGAGATGAGGCTGTGTTTGTGTCTAGTATGGGCAACTGCAACACCTTGTGGGATCAATTCCTATTTCAATTCCTGATTAGTTTTCTTCCAACTTTTAGGTTCAGGGTACATGTGCAGGTTTGTTACATGGGTAAATTGCATATATCTTGGATTTGGTATAAAAATGATTTCATCACCCAGGTAGTGAGCATGTTACCTGATAGGTAGTTTTCCAATCCTCATCCTCCTTCTACCCTCTACCCTCAAATAGACCACAGGGTCTATTGTTCCCCTCTTTGTGGTCACATATACTCAATGTTTAGCTCACTTATAAGTGAGAACATGCAGTATTTGGTTTCCTGTTCCTGTGTTAATTCACTGAGGATAATGGCCTCCAGCTGCATCCATGTTGCTGCAAAGGACATGGTTTCATTCATTTTTATGGCTGCATAGTATTCCATGGTGTATATAAACCACATTTTCTTTACTCAGTCCACCACTGATGGACATCTAGGTTGATTCCATGTCTTTGCTATTGTGAAAAATGCTGCAATGAACATATGCATGCATGTGTCTTCATGGTAGAATAACTTATATTCCTTTGGGTATATACCCAGTAATGGGATTGATGGGTCAAATGGTATTTCTGTATTTAGATCTTTGAGAAATCTCCAAATGGCTTCAACAGTGGCTGAATTAATTTACATTCCCATCAGCTGTGTATAAGCGTTCCCTTTTCTCCACAGCCTTGCCAGGATCTGTTATATTTTGACCTTTTAATAACAGTCATTCTGACAGGTATGAGATGATATTTCATCATGGTTTTGATTTGCACTTCCATAATGATTAGTGATGTTGAGCATTTTTTCATATGCTTTTTGGCCGCATCTATGTCTTTTGAGAAGTGTCTGATCATTTCATTTGCCCATTTGTTAATGTGGTTGTTTGTTTTCTGCTTGTTGATTTTGAGCATTATTCCTGAGCATTAGTATCCAAGCCTGGTTCTCTTGGTGATGATCTGAACTTTTCAGTATCATTTAATAGATTCTAATTTTGCTGAAGTTAGCCAGAACTGCTTTACACTGCATGAAATGGGGACCCTGGCTGGTATAATGAGATTGGGTTGGTATATTTTTATGTATATACTGTCGTGTTTACATTTTTACATCAATTTATATTAACTAAACAGACAAGTGCTCAAACATTTAGTGTACAAGTAGACAGTAATCAAGAGAAAGAGATATGGAGTATAATCTTGCAATGAATTGTTCTCACCCTATCCTTTTGCTCCCTCAAACATATCCTACCCTAAACAACCATTTTATTTTGCTTACAGTGGAAAGACTTTGCTATGTATCAGCTGAGTGACTGGGACAGGGAGGATCCATTTCCAAGATGACTTCTTTACTTACATGTCTGGTGTCTTGGGGTTCCTTGCTGTCTCTCTCCACATGGCTTCTCATCCTCCAGGACCCCTCCACATGTCTTGGTGCCCTACATTTTTGCTTATGCCAGTTCCTCTACCTGGAATGCCTTTTCTTCTTTTTATCTATAAAAATCCTATTACCTTCTTAGGATATGAACAGGCACTTCTCAAAAGAAGACATTTATGGTGCCAACAAACATATGAAAAAAAGCTCATCATCACTGGTCATTAGAGAAATGCAAATCAAAACCACAATGAAATACCATCTCACGCCAGTTAGAATGGCCATCATTAAAAAGTCAGGAAACAACAGAGGCTGGAGAGGATGTGGAGAAATAAGAATGCTTTTACACTATTGGTGGGAGTGTGAATTAATTCAACCACTGTGGAAGACAGTGTAGCGATTCCTCAAGGATCTAGGACTAGAAATACCATTTGACCCAGCAATCCCATTACTGGGTATATACCCAAAGGATTATAAATCATTCTACTATAAAGACACATGTACATGTATATTTATTGCAGCACTACTCACAACAGCAAAGACTTGGAACCAACCCAAATGCCCATCAATGATAGACTGGATAAAGAAAATGTGGCATATATACACTATGGAATACTATGCAGCCATAAAAAAGAATGAGTTCATGTCCTTTACAGGGACACAGATGAAGCTGGAAACTATTGTTCTCAGCAAACTAACACAGGAACAGAAAACCAAACACCGCATATTCTCACTCATAAGTGGGAGTTGAACAATGAGAACACATGGACACAGGGAGGGGAACATCACACATTGGGCCTATCAGGGGGTAGGGGGCAAAGGCAGGGAGAGCATTAGGACAAATATCTAATGCATGCGGGGCTTAAAACCTAGATGATGGGTTGATGGGTGCACCAAGCCACCATGGCACATGTATACCGCAAGTTCTGCACATGTGTCCCAGAACTTAAAGTATATATATAAATCCCATCACCTTCTTAGTCTAGAAGCTTAAATGCTCTCCTGAATCCCAAATCCAAAAATGCCCATCAGCACTCTACCACCTCTACCACCATTAACACCATTATTTTCCCATAAAGGGCTTCAGGAACAGGATTAATGGAAATGAAAAGTGAAGGAAGGAGATCAAGAGAGAAGACAGACATCCCTGTCCCAACCCCAGACTAATGTTCATGTGTTTGCCAGTCTATCTTTTCTTTGTCTATGTTCCTGCTTCTCTAGCATCTAGAAGAGTACCTAGAACATACAAAGTACTCAATGGATGCTTGTATAATGAATAAAGAAACCATTTCAAGAAAGGTACAGGAATTAAAGATGCCTTCACACTGCCAGCATCTCCATTCTTTTTCACTCTTTATTTTTATGCCCTCCACCAAATGCCCAGATGTATCTGAGTATAATCACAAGAACACTTTGATAATTTGGCCGTTTCCGAGTAAAACCATTTATGGTCTCCCCTTCATCACATTAGGTTCTCCTACTGACAGCCTCTTAAAGGAGAAAGCTGTATACCATTCTGTACTTCGGTGCAGCATCTCTGGTGCAGTTAACAGCCGGAAAAGAAGTGCCAAGAGCCCCTACTCAGAGGGCCAACTGATTTCAAAGATCTGCCCTGAGAGATGAGAAAAGGTAACCTAGTCCTTCAGAGATGAAAACCTTTTGCTAAAAGTCAGAAAAGCCATTCCTTAGAGGAGCAGACATTTGACAGGAGCTGCAAATTTGGCAAATCTAATTTCAGAACTACCTAGAAAATAAAAATAGGATCCTGAGTTCAGCTGGAACAGTTTTGAGGAGGATTCAGAGGGCCTGGCAAGCACAAGTGTTTATGGGAGCTGTGACCAGTCAGCTCCTTCCTAGTCTAGCCCAGAACTTGAGGAGTCTCTCTTGACTCCACTGGGAATCACAGCACATCAGAACTAATGGGAACTCAGACTGTCACATCTAACCCCCTCATTTTACAGACAAGCAAGCAAAGGACAGGAGAGAAACTGCTTTACAAAGAAGATGCAGCAAGATCCATTACCAGACAAGAACATCTCCCTGACAGCTAATGGGTAGCTTTGTTTTCCCTAAAGCGACATTGGGTTGTACAATTCTGCTTCTCTGGCTTTTGGTGAGGTCACAGCGCTGTTGACATAGGAACGTGAACGCTACAAATCTATAAAATGGCCCAACTTTGAAAAAGTCTGATCAACTTTCCCAAGGAAGAATCATTCCACATGAAGTGTTAAATTTCTGTATGGTATTGCTCATCAAGAAATCTTGATCAACCAGTATTAGTTTAAGAATATTAATTCATCCATTAATATTCACTCAGACACTGTGATTAGAGGGAGTGGGCATCTTTTATCTTATGTATTTAAGTCACAGAGATATCCTTTCTCTGAGAAATAGTCCTCCCCACACCCCATAGGGCTGCCATACCCCTCCTCTGCAGGCACATTTGTATCCTGTGAATGTTTTCCTAATCACACTTGTTTTTTCTATTTGGACAGGGTCTCATTCTGTCGCCCAGGCTGGAGTGCAATGGTGAGATTGTGGCTCACCACAGCCATGGCCTCCTAGGCTTAGGTGATCCTCCCACCATGGCCTCTGAAGTAGCTAGGACTACAGGCAGATGCCACCATGCCTGGCTAAATTTGTTTGTATTTTTTGTAGAGGCGGGTTTTGCCATGTTGCCCAGGCTGGTCTCAAACTCCTGGGGCAAGGCAATCCACCCACCTCAGCCTCCCAAAGTGCTAGGATTACAGGCGAGAGCCATCACGCTAAGCCCCTGCTCACATGTGACTGGGCCAGGGGTGATACCTAGCTCAAACTGGAACAATCAGATCCCCTTCTATGGATTTTGACATCTGAGAGACTTGGGGACTTAGGGAACTAACCAATTTTCTGAGCTGGTCTCTTAAATGAAGGAAATATAATCTGAAGAATTGTGAGGAAGGCTTTACCGTGAATATGAAAAAGCAAATACAGCCAGTGGAAACGATAATAATGAAAAAGAAGGAGAGAATGAGAGAGATAAGAGAGAGAGAGTGGCCAACAGAGGGAAAAACTGGCATATGGGGAGGAAGGAGAGAAATAGAGGAAGAAACAGACAGAACCAGAGGCCAAGATTAAGGGAGAGGTAGGGGCACGGAGGAGCAAGACTGAGAGACTGAAAACTGCCTGAGTTTCAAATTTCTGTTTCAAGTCATTTGAGAGGCCCAGCTGCTTTGGGGTTCCATGCATAACACAGTGTTCTTCCGGTAATTCTCCCTCTTATAATTTGAGTTTCATTGTTTTCTATTAACTACAAGTAAGACTTTTTAACTATAAACAGGTTGATATTCAAAAAGCAGTGTTAGTTAAAAAGCCAAAAGAAAAAGACTATAAGCCAAAAAGTGACACATGATGGATTTTGACATATTTAGAGACTGCCTATACTTCCCCATATCTATTCAAACACTGGCTCATTATCTTAGGTTAATAAAACCTTCACAACTAAAAGCAATTTAACTCAGCTCTGCAACTGGGAGAGTCGACTGAAAATTATTTTGTTATAACCATATGATGGGTAGAGAAAATAATTAATATATCCAGGTTCGAAGGAAATAGAACAGAGATTGCCAAAGAGAACTGCAGGCTTAGTCAACACACTAAAACCCAGCCAATGGTGCTGAGACTTTCTTGATAAAGTGCCTTTGGAAAATGAGGTGGCATTGGGGAAGGTGGGTGGGGTCCTCTCAGGTGGAAGCAGATGAATGGGAACTGACACATTGTATCATAGCTATAGATTGTATGTGCTGCATCACCTTGCCATGCTACATATTGTTCATAGTCACTCTCCTCAACTCACTCCTGGCTTCATCACTGCCTAAACACATCATGCACTTTCATGCATCCCTCCCTCTGTTTCTACCTTTCCCTTTGCCTGCAATGCTCTTGCCTTACTCCTCCACAAACTGTTGTGCCTCTTCCAAGTCCCTACTTGAAACACTGTTTCCTCTGGTTCTTTCTGTAGCCCACCCTGGACGAATGCGCTCACTTCTTCCCCTGTGGCCTCCATTGCATTTGGCACTAATACTTACTATATTATGTATTCTAGGACCATTCTAGGTACTGGAAACAATAGGCAAAAATCTTTGCTTCATTGGCCTTTTCGTTCTACTTTGGGAGACAGATGGTAGGCAAATAAGCAAACATACACACACACACACACACACGATTTTCAATACTGATGAGTCCTATGTAAAAAATTATTCTTCATAAGATAGCAATTGATAGGGAAGGGAATGGGATCTTATTCTAGTAGTTTTTATATGCTAGATCTAATAATCTCTATGTTTGTTCACCAAACTATGAGCTCTGAGAAACATCTTTGGCACATAGCAAGTGACCAATAAATTTATAATAAAAGTAGAAACCACAGGTTTCAGTATTTCACAGCCAACAGAATGCTCTTCTAGATTTTATAGAAAGCAGGTGAACTAGAGTTAACTGATTTCCCAGTGAATGACTGAAAATTATTTTGTTCCCTGAAAAATGTAAGTATCATATTTTTCTCTGAATTCACCCAGGAATGTAATTAACCAGAAAGCTCTCAGTTCTGGTACAAAACATCAATATTCTATTTCTCAGTTTCATAAACAGCTGTGTGGACTTGGCCCCACATTCCACTTTCACTGGCTTCAATTATTTAATGCCATGCTTTCCTGTCCAAAATCTGCTGTTTACTATCTGTGTGTCTCACATTATTTTTCCAGCCACACCAGCCCAGTGAGGTAATTTTTAATCGAGTGCACTGGGGTTTGTTGTCTGACTTCTATTCCAAATACTGGTTAATTTGGTTATGAGATTTCTCATAACCAAATTATGAGATTTGCCTATTGATTGCCTATGAGATTCCAGCCTATTGGCTGGAATAGGATGTATTTTGTTGAGCAAGCATATTCAACTTATTTCTGATTACAGGCATGAGGGTAGAGGTATAGAAAATGCTTAGTGGGAGCATTGCATTGAAGAAAACAGGGTCTTGAATTTGGAAGGCAGTGAAGAACACAGACATTGGAACCAGCTTGAGATTGGTTTGAATTTCTATTCTGATATTTATTATTAAGGTGTTCTAGAACAAATCAATCCTGAGTTTCTCCTCTGAAAATAAATAAAATAATACCTACTTTGCATTGTTGCTGCAACAATCAAATACATTGTCTGCAAAACACCTAGCAGAGGATCTCACGCCATAGCAGGCATCTACCAGATAAATTCTTAAGACCTTCTTTGACCAAATTTGTCTATATCATTAGAAGGAAATTTATATTCAATAGATTTTTCCTCTAGATCAATTATTTCAAAACTATGTCTGGACACAATGTGATATAATTCACCGTTCCCCACACTTTGCATCAAATTAGAGATTTGTGTTCAAGAACAAAATGTGGGACCAGATAGCCTGGGTCTGAAACCTGCTTAACCTCTTCTAGTTATTTAAATGTGCAGTGCCTGTCTGATGTGCAAAGTGGAAATAGTGCTTATTTCACAGGATTATTGTCAGGTTAATTGAGTTAATATATCCAATTTACTAAGGTTTGTTTTGGGTATAGTGTTTGTTATTTTTTGCTTAATATTTTCCTTTAAATTAAATTGACCTTTTTAAAAAAAAGCTTAGATACATTCATCTTAAAAGGAGACTTCATACCATGTCTATAAATGAAAAACCATAACTGTTAAAAATAAACACAACAAAATCAAAGCAATGTTATAAAAATTCAGCTAAATGCGATTACATGCTGAAGACAATGAGCCTGAGACCTGCCTTATATTTTGTTCAAAGGGAATTTTTTTCTTTTTTCTTTTTTTTTAGAAATAAGCTTATTCTTTAATTTTTATATTTGCCAGCCTTTAAAAATCATTATTTAGGCCTAAGTTTGAGCTCCGGCTCTTAAAATTCTTTTTTTTAATTACTGTTTTACTTCAAGTTCTGGGATACAAGAGCAGAACGTGTAGGTTTGTTACATACATATACATGTGCCATGGTGGTTTGCTGCAGCCATCAACACATCTAGGTTTTAAGCCCCTCATGCATTACCTGTTTGTCCTAATGTTTTCCCTCTTCTCTCCCCGCAGCCCCCTGACTGGCCCCCCTGTGTGTGTGTTGTTCCCTTCCTGTGTCCATGTGTTCTCATTGTTTAACTCCAACTTATGAAAGAACATGTAGAGTTTGATTTTCTGTTCCTGTGTTAGTTTGCTGAGGATGAAGGCTTCCAGCTTCGTCCATGTCCCTGCTAAGGACATGATCTTATTCCTTTCCATGGCTGCATAGTATTCCATGGTGCATATGTACCACGTTTTCTTTATCCAGTGTATCATTGATGGGCGTTTGGGTTGGTTCCATGTCTTTGCTATTGTGAACAGTGCTGCAGTAAACATATGTGTGCATGTGTCGAAGAGAATTTTTTAAGTACCCAAGAAAGGTTCAAAGAGATCTAGAACTAGACGGAGACTTTCTTCATGGAATCAGAACAATGCTTTCACTTTGTGATTCAGTCTTAGGTCTATGTACTTCCTAAAAGCAGCTTTTTTACATCTAGAGGAGAGCACTGGAGAAACGGAATTAGGAACACCAGGCTCTGGCCACACGGACACTATTAATTAGAGATTGGCCATTAGACAAGGTTACTTAGCTTCCCTGGACCTCGGTGTTTCCTGTGTGAAATGAAGAAACTGGGCTTTAAGGATCCCTTTTATCTCTGGAATGCAAGGATTCTGATACTGCTTGAGATACAATATTTTATCGTGTCTCTGTTTAGCACCATCACAGAATGGGTCACAGTGACCCATTCATTCTTTATGGAATTGAACTGACCACTTTGGACTACTCAAGATTTCCTGGTTGGGTAATGTTTTCATCTCAGCTAGGTGGACAGTTATATAAGGGCAGGGACAGTGCTCATTTTGTATATCCTCCAGTGCCAGGCTATGAAAGGACTTGATGATTTTATCTTCTTGATCTAAATAGGATGCTCAACAGTATTTACTTCCTGTTAGAACAGCGGGGGACAGAATGAATGGGCATCATTGACAGAAGTAAAATCTTTTCACTATAGAAGAATAGATTCTGAGACCCTCACATAACCCCAGGTTCACAACAAGAAATGGGGGGCACAGACTTCAAATTTTTCAACATGAAAAGCTCAAGTTTCCTAGGATGAAACTAGACCACAAATAAACCTCATGTTAACATTTTTTAAGCTTGTTTAAAGAAAACATTTTAAATCTCTCTCGATCATTTAAAAATCTCTTCGAAAAACTAATTAAAACAGTGTTACAAGCTCACCATTTTTTATTTCATTTTAAAGGGCTAATTCAAATCATAGGATTGAGCCACTGCCAAATTCAACTTTCTGTTTTATAATTTATCCTAAACATCTGTCTGAGGACCATCTTCTTTTCTGTAGACTCTTCATGTCATCTTTACTTACATCACTAAGCCTATTTATTTTTCCTAAGACAGTGTTTTATCAACTGCTTCCCAAATGTTATCCCAAACGCTGGTAGGAAGCAAAAAGATAAAGCTTCACTGGTATGCGGATGTTAGGTACTCAGCTAGATTCACTCATTAGCCAAGAGGCTCACTCTGTATCAGAGTTCTTTGGTGGCAAGCAGCAGAAATTAATTCTGACAATATTGAATAGTAAAAGAAATTTGCTTAAAAAATAAATGGGGAGCACACAAAAAGGAAGAGTTGAAAAACTAGACTCAGGAAAGAGCAGGAATTTATACAGCTCTGAGGCTCTAGGTTTCCAAACTATGACCCAAGGGCAAATCTAGCCTGCCATCTGTTTTTATAAATAAAATTTCCATGGAGTATAGGCTTACCCACTTGTTTGCACACTGTCTATGGCTGCTCTCCCTTTACAATAGCAGAGCCAAATAATTGAGGCAGGGACTTATGGCCACAAAGCCTAAAATATTTACTGTGTGGCCTTTTACAGAAAAGGCTTGGGAGTCTGTGTTCTGTGTAATGGGAATGAATAGACAGCACTTTCACGATATCATGGCAGGGCTAGATCTTCCCCAGTCATTTTTCAACCCACGTGTCTCTATTTTCAAGTTTCTAGTTCTTTGGAGAGACAGTCTCCTGACTAAACTTGGGTTACATGGCCAGACTCTTCTCAGGGGAGGGCCAGGTCCCTTAACTGACACTCCCACTGCTTAGGTAGCAACCAATGGGTGAGAAACAGCAAAGCAAACCCAAGGAGCTCTTATGAAGAATGGAGAATCGGTGCCAGGCAGCGAAAAACAACAGCTGTGCCATACACACTCCCACACAGCAGCCTTGCATCAGTTCAGATGTGTGCTTCAGCAAAATTAAAATAAACACATACACACACACACACACACACACACACACAAGTCATGGAGCTTCAGGTTGTTCATAAGTAGTCAAAAACTCAAATGATAACTTTGAATCCCCGGAGTGTACTATATTCCATTCCTGCTAGTCCCAAAGGCATTAGAAATAGCACTGAGAGTAAAAACAAAATGATGGTACTGAACAGACATGACACTGATAAGCAAGTCATGTCACTTCCCCGAGACTCAGTTTCCCCACCCTGCCCTGCCTACTAACAAAACTGGTGAAGTGCAGATTTAGGTATAGAATAGGTGCTCATTAAATGTTTGTAAGATAATTAAGGATTTCGTGTGAATAAAAAGGCATTATGAAGGGAAAATCCTTAAACTAAAGGAAGGGGTGATGAAAAATTTAAACAGTGAACAGGGGGTGGGAAGATGTTGTTCCATGGGTACAAAATTTCAGTTAGACAGGAGGAATAAGTTCTGGTGTTCTACTGCACAGTAAGGTGACTGTACTGAATAATAATGTATTATATATTCCAAAATAGCTACGAGAGAATTTTAGATGTTCTTGCCACAAAGAAATGATAAGTATTTGAGGTGATGGATATGCTAATTACCCTGATTTGATAATTCCACAATGTATACATGGGTTGAAATATCACGTTGTAGCCCATAAATACACACAATTATTATTTGTCAATTAAAAAATAAGATTTAAAATGTCCAAATTGTTTTGTATAGCAGATTATGACCGTTTCTAACTTCAGTATGCTATAGATCATAAGGAACTCCTTGCTTGTCTGTCATTTCTTTTCATAGCTTACTAGTGTTATGGGTCTTCTTTCTTCCTCCCTGTGGTTGCCAGGGTAACACAGCAAACTTGCACACCAATCGGATTTGGAGGATCCTAGGAGACAGTACTAGCTTCAAGATGCCAACTGCCTTCTTGGGAGTAGGCAATGCTTTAGTTCATTGGAGAAAGTCCTCAAAAACTATAGAGATTAGACTTTTCTGATTATCACAACCTCTTTCACTATGCCCTCCCAAGTCAGCCTCATTCCCATTACCATAGCAACCTACTTCACATTATTCACTGATGGCTGTTAACCTGATGAATTTGTGCTCCTTACTAGAGTTTCTAATATCCTGAAATATGCAGCCCCAAAACTAATCACTGTCTTAGGTTCCATCTAATGATAATAACCGTAAACTCCTAACACTGTGCTAAGCATCATGCTAAGACCATGTATATTTCATTTCTTTGGTGCAAGGTACTTAGCGCCATTTCACAAATGGGAAAACTAAGGCCCAGACATACTATACAACAAAGTGCTTGAGCTTTGATCCAGACCAAGAGTGACTCACATAGGAGTTTTCTCAAGGACAAAGCTTTGTCATTTAAGTCCTCAGCAGTATCATATAAAGAAAAGCACCAATGTTAACTGGACCAGGAAAAAAACAAATATGGGAAACAATCAAGTGCTCCCATTCAAATCAATTTTCTTTAACTCAATCATAAAATAAGATTATCAAAAGAAATGCAGACCATCACCAAGTGGTACCTATGCATAGATAAATACAGAAGGCTATAATTATTTTCTACCCCAACATATAGACTCAGAGAATGGGTAAAACATGTTTGAAATTTGTATAGCATGCCTCTGCCTTTACACTCAGTGTCCAATAGAGCTTATTCTTGGCCTTTATAACCAGCCACCATTTTTATTACTTCTTTTTTTTTTTTTTTAATTATACTTTAGGTTTTAGGGTACATGTGCACAATGTGCAGGTTTGTTACATATGTATCCATGTGCCATGTTGATTTCCTGCACCCATTAGCTCGTCATTTAGCATTAGGTATATCTCCTAATGCTGTCCCCGCCCCCCCCACCCCCCACCCCACAACAGTACCCGGAATGTGATGTTCAACTTCCTGTGTCCATGAGTTCTCATTGTTCAATTCCCACCTATGAGTGAGAACATGCGGTGTTTGGTTTTTTGTCCTTGCGATAGTTTACTGAGAATGATGTTTTCCAGTTTCATCCATGTCCCTACAAAGGACACGAACTCATCATTTTTTATGGCTGCATAGTATTCCATGGTGTATATGTGCCACATTTTCTTAATCCAGTCTATCGTTGTTGGACATTTGGGTTGGTTCCAACTCTTTGCTATTGTGAATAGTGCCGCAATAAACATACGTGTGCATGTGTCTTTATAGCAGCATGATTTATACTCCTTTGGGTATATACCCAGTAATGGGATGGCTGGGTCAAATGGTATTTCTAGTTCTAGATCCCTGAGGAATCGCCACACTGACTTCCACAATGGTTGAACTAGTTTACAGTCCCACCAACAGTGTAAAAGTGTTCCTATTTCTCCACATCCTCTCCAGCACCTGTTGTTTCCTGATTTTTTAATGATGGCCATTCTAACTGGTGTGAGATGGTATCTCACTGTGGTTTTGATTTGCATTTCTCTGATGGCCAGTGATGATGAGCATTTCTTCATGTGTTTTCTGGCTGCATAAATGTCTTCTTTTGAGAAGTGTCTGTTCATGTCCTTTGCCCACTTTTTGATGGGGTTGTTTGTTTTTTTCTTGTAAATTTGTTTGAGTTCATTGTAGATTCTGGATATTTTATTACTTCTTAACCCGGTGCCCTTGGGTTCAGAAAAAAAAAAATTAGATGGAGAAGTTTCACCATTTGCCTGTTCCACAAACAGAGCAACACTACACTTATCTAAAACCTATGCCCTACCCTGATGTCAATGGTATATGAATAGAGGCGGCAACTTGGAGAGTGACATTTGAAAGGAAATGAAAAAGGCTTGATCCTGGCCTGAAAAGAAAACCATTTACTCAGCCAATCATGCATGGCATGTCTAAGCTTGGCAGCCTGAAGTGACATGGGTTGATGGCTTTTTACCCAATCTAGGCCAGTGGGAAGTTGGAAGAATGAATCTGTACTATCATGACTCTCATATTTCTTTAGCTCATTCTTTGATTGCCTAGCCAACTGCCTTGCTGATAGTTTCATTTGGATGTCAAAATTTAACACGCCATAAAGGTATATTTTTATTTCCCTTAGAAACATGTTCCAGCTTCCCCATTTCTGTAAATAGCAGAACCACCCTCCTAGAAACCTTAGAATTACCTTTTTCTCCTTCCCAAGTATTATTATTATTCTATCAACAAATCCTCTTAATTCCACCTCCAACATGTGTCTTGAACCTGTCTAATTCCTACTATTTCTACTGCTTATGAGAGAATTATTTCTAGTTCTCTTACACCTCAATGCCTTGACTCTTCTGTACAAGTGGTTGTTATTAACAAAGAAATTAAAATACATTGAAATGCAAGAAAAGGCATATGTTCTATTTAGACTTAGTTTATTAGCATTGCTTGTCTTATCAGGGAACAAGCAAGAAGGCTCATTAATGCATTCTGCTCCAAGTAAAACTAGACAGAAAAGCCTGTCCCTTAATCTAAGCTATCATCATCACTCTTCTGGTCCTCTGCAGTGGCTTCCTCTTTCCATTCTTGACCCTCACAATCAGAGTAAAAATGAATTTTCTAAAGCGTAATTCTAAATCCCATCACTCTCCAGCTTAAAAGCCTTCAGTGGCTTTCCTTGCACTTAGAATCAAAGTCAAACCCGTTTCATAGCTTACATGTCTGCTATCACAGGTGCCTGTTAAGTGCTCTTGCCACACTTGTCATCCTTGAGTTGTTTTTGCTTTGGACGTTCCTGCATACCCCTTTATTTGCTGGTCTAACTCCATCCCACCCTCCAGGCTTAGTTTCCTCAGCCAGAAAAATTTACTGTGTTGGTTCTCCTTGTTTCTTTCTCTCTTAGTGTCCTACTCCTTTTCTCTATAGCACTTTTTATAGGGATATTAACTGTTTGCTTACATGTGTAACTTATGTCTCTCCTGTCTGGCAGCAAGATGTGGTGAGGTGTGGGAGCTCATCTGTCTTGTTCATCACTAATCTCCAGCCCTGAGTATGGTACCTACCACATATAAGCTACTCAGTAAATATTACAAGAGTAAATTAATGAATGTCCAAACCTACCTTTGGTTCTTTATGGTTTCTATTGTCTCATTTATTGTTTCATCAATTCCTTTCCTCCCATCTGTTTAGAGATTTATAGTTTACAAATCCTTTTCATTTTCCTTCTCTCATCTGTGAAGAAAGCAGAGAATCTGAGCTCATCCCTTTTACACAACTGAAGAAAATAAGGTTCAGGGAGTTTAAGAGACCTGCCTGAGGCTGAGGAACAGCTAGAAAGTAGCAGAAACAAACTAAGAACGTAAGATTTCAGAGGTTTTCTCTAGTTCTCTTAAGCCACAATCAATGCCTTGACTCTTCTGTACAACTGGTTAATTGTTATTAACAAATAATTTAAAATACATTGA
Source organism: Hylobates moloch (assembly GCF_009828535.3). NCBI lineage: Eukaryota > Metazoa > Chordata > Mammalia > Primates > Hylobatidae > Hylobates > Hylobates moloch. The sequence goes on along the minus strand of NW_026652279.1, from coordinate 5,243,647 downwards.
AATGCAAACAAAAGGATATCCAAATAAAAATAGGAAATGGTGTAAGTTTTATTACTTATTTTATTTGCATCATTTGTCTTATCAGGTAACAAGCCAGTAAGACTCATTTATGCATTAAGCTCCAAGCAAAGCTAGGCAGAAAAGTCTGTTGCTAGAATTTTAGAATTGGAAACTCTTTTTAGGTTTTATAAAGATTTATTACAAGCAAGGCATTATAGTGGGTAATGAAGCTGCTTCATTGACTGCAGCAATGATGGAAAGTAATTAAAAAGCTGTGTCCATACTATATTTTATTTTATTTTGAGATGGATTTTCATTCTTGTTGCCCAGGCTGGAGTACAGTGGCGTGATCTCGGCTCACTGCCACCTCCTCCTCCAGGGTTCAAGCAATTCTTCTGCCTCAGCCTCCTGAGTAGCTGGGATTACAGGTGTGTGCCACCATGCGCAGCTAATTTTTGTATTTTTAATAGAGACAGGTTTCACCATGTTGGCCAGGCTGGTCTCAAACTCCTGACCTCAGATGATCCACCTGCCTCGGCTTCCCAGAGTGCTGGGATTAGGGGCGTGAGCCACCGCACCCAGCCCATACTAGATTCTAATTAGTGTAATGGACAGTCTAAAATGCAAGTATAGCCATTCATTATTCTGTTAGAGTTCCATATTTTCTAAAACATGAATGTGCAAAAGTATGTCCCAGGACAGACTGGCTGAATGTTATGGATTATTTTAAACATACACATTGTTTTAAATTTTGGCTGAAGACAGTTAATATTTTCAGAAATCTCATTTAGGTAATTTTCAGTGAAAAGTTTCTGCTATCCTAGAGCCACATTAGTTGCTTCTTTCTCCATTAGCTTTCTACAGGAGCAAATCATCTTATAATTTGCAGAAAAGTGCATCAGCACCATGGCTGAGCATCACTCATAAAATGTCATGATTCATTGACTGATTTTATCTTTGAAGTTAAAATAAAATAACAATTCTACAAAACAAGGTGCCTCCGCCCCAATCACACTGCTTGACTTACATAGTGATAATCTAATAATGTAATCCACAAAAATAAATATTTTAGTTCAAACATTTAAGATTGAAATTATCTGGTTAAACTACACAATTGAATTATCAAAATTAGATTGTCTGGATGGACGCAACAAGAGCTGCCATCCTTGAATGCACATGTCTCTCCTCCCACCAGGAGCTGAAAACTATTATTCTCTCCCTTGAATCTGGACTGGCCCTGTGAGTTGCTTGGATCAACAGAGTGCAACAGAAATGACACTATACATTCTGAAATGAGACCTTAAGAATCTTAGCAGCTTTTTGTTGTTATTCTCTTGGGATCCCATGTGAAGGAACTCAGGCAATATAACTAACTGATGGGGGACCACATGAACCCTTATGGACAGGGAGATATGGCCAACCAGCCTGTGCCATTCCCGCCATCCCAGCTGAGGTGCCAGACACATGTGTGAAACTATTTCAGATGTTCCAGCACTCACTGAATTCTCAGCTCAGTGAATCCATATGTGTGGCCCCAGCCAACACCACATAAAGCAGTGACAAGCTGTACCCACTTGCCATGCCCAAATTTCAGAATCATGAGAAAATGAGTGGTTACTGTTCGTACTAGTTGAGGTTCTCTGCAGAGACAGAACCAACAGGAGATATGTAGAGGTAGATGAGAGAAGATTAAGGAAATAGGCTTACATAATTATGAAGACTGAAAAGTCCCATAATAGGCCATCTGCAAGCTGGAGAACCATGGATGCTGGTGGTGTGGCTCAGTCCATTTGAGGTCTTCAGAACCTGGGAAGAGAATGCTGTACTTCTCAGTTTTGAAGCCAACGGCTTGAGAAACCAGGTGGCTACTAGTGCAAGTTTTACAGTTGAAATGCCACACAGCCTAGAATTCTAATGTCCACAGGCAGGAGAAACAGGGTGTCCAGCTCCAGGATAAAAAGAAAATTCACGTTTCTTCTGCCTTTTCATTCGATCCAAGCTTTCAGCTGATTAGATGTTGCCCGGCCACACTGAGGGCAGCTCTTCCTTATTCAGTCCAATGATTCGAATATCGAGAGACACCCTCACAGACATACCCAGAAATAATGCTTTATCAGTTATCTGGATATTCCTGAATCCAGTCAAGCTGACACCTAAAATTAACCATCACACGGTTTTAAGCTACTATATTTAGGGGTGGTTTTTCTTCAGCAATAGATAACTGAAATATCAACATAATCACATTCATCTTTGCTGTGTATACACAAGTTAAGTAGTTCAGTTTAATACACACTTACTGAGCAACAGCTACAAGTGCTGAGGGTACAAAGATGATTGTTTCACAGTTCTAGTCTTTAAGAAGTTTTTTTTGTCTAAAGAAAATACAAAAGTAGAATTGCAAAATTGTAATGCAATGTTTTAAGTGCTAACACTGAGAGTTAAGGCCAATTTACTAAATCAGATAAGGCTGAGGGAGGGGACAATTCAGGTAAATCTAGAAAAATAAGTAAGAATTATCCATATGTAAAAAAGAACAGTGGTTATAAAAAGCATGGTGATGGTGAGGGTGGGCGAGGATATAATGGGGATAAGAGCAGGAATGGGAGCAGGGTCGGGGAACTGAAAGAAGTTCATTGTGGCTGGAGTGTGACATGAGATTAGGAATAATGGGACGTAAGCCAGGGGAGGGTGCCAGAATATGGCTAACCTCATGCCATAATAAGGATCTTGGTCTACGCGGTATATAGAACAGACTGTGCATTAGGCATGGATCAGGACTAACGTTTTAAATAGAATTGTCAGGATAGATACATCAATGGGCTCCACATCTATCATTGCAATAGCTTGGGCTCTTAATTACAATGGAATTTTAATTCAAAGTGGATTAAGTGAAAAATAATATTTTAGGAATCATCAATGAAGAAACTGAGGAAGCTCACAAAATTAGGAGAAGAGCTTCAGAAACCTGGGACTCAAAGAAGAGAACCAGAAACCCCAAATCACCAAGACATACTCAACACTTTGAAGAAACATTTACTTACTATCTCTTGATCTCCTAGGGGCAATGACTTTAAACCCTTTAGCTGTTTCTTCTGGTCATTACCTTATATTTCTTTTTATAAAAATTCTGACAATATTTTCTTGAATGCTCAAATTTAGACATTGCCTACTGACTTCTTTTTTTTTAATTATACTTTAAGTTTCAGGGTACATGTGAACAATGTGCAGGTTTGTTATATATGTATCCATGTGCCATGTTGGTGTGCTGCACCCATTAACTCATCATTTAGCATTAGGTATATCTCCTAATGCTGTCCCTCCCCGCTCTCCCCACCCCACAACAGTCCCCAGAGTGTGATGTTCCCCTTCCTGTGTCCATGTGTTCTCATTGTTCAATTTCCACCTATGAGTGAGAACATGCGGTGTTTGGTTTTTTGTCCTTGTGATAGTTTACTGAGAATGATGATTTCCAGTTTCATCCATGTCCTTACAAAGGACATGAACTCATCATTTTTTATGGCTGCATAGTATTCCATGATGTATATGTGCCACATTTTCTTAATCCAGTCTACCGTTGTTGGACATTTGGGTTGGTTGCAAGTCTTTGCTATTGTGAATAGTGCCGCAATAAACACACGTGTGCATGTGTCTTTATAGCAGCATGATTTATAATCCTTTGGGTATATACCCAGTAATGGGATGGCTGGGTCAAATGGTAT
>NW_026652279.1:5209579-5229928 GCF_009828535.3 Hylobates moloch | reverse complement strand
TATTTATTATATGTTATATATGTATTATATGTTATATGTATTATATATTATATATGTATTATATATATTATATATAATTATAATCTCTGTTTTATATATGTGTGTGTATATATATATATGTATTTAGGATTAGAACATTGCAATGGGAATACATATGCCATGGTAAACTTACTAGAGAAGTAAAGGAAAACAAAGGTTTTTAAAGGAAAAACCTAGAAGGACTACACAATTGTCTTGAAATAATTATCCTTAGCTATAAAAATGGTGATGCCAGTCCAAGGTTGAACAGGCGGTTGCTGGGTAGATGTCCTTGCAAAAGTATTTTTGTCCTTATATCAAAACTATTTTTGATGTAAGATTGCAATGGCCTTTGTGCAAGGTTGTTCTTTTTGCAGTCTTTCATGATAGTTTGTGTTACCAGGCAAATAAGCATGGGAACCCTCTCTTTCTAGCCTTCCCTGGCTCTGTGTGTTAGAGTTTTCTTAACATTAGTGACTCCATTTGGATTCTGACAAATTTCACCATGGTATATCTCAGCGTAGGTCTATTTACCTCTATTGTGATGTGTACTTAGTGAATTCTTTAAATCATGTTTTCACAAGACCTTGAAAATTTCCTTACATTATTCTTTGATAATTTTTTGTAGCAGGTAGTATTTCCCTGTTTATACCACCTCAGCATCATCACCTCCATGCAAAAGCTACTATAGTGAGTTTAATAGTATTTTCTCAAAATACATGTTGACTTGAAACCTAAGAAGATAAGCTTATTTGGAAATACCGTCTTTGCAGATGCAATTAGTGAAGGATCGAGATGAGATCATACTGAATTAGGATGGGCTCTAAATCCAATGACTGCTGTCCTTATAAGAAAAGGAGAGGGCACAGAGAGATACAGAGACACACAGAGAAGGCAATGTGACACTGGGGGCAGAGATTAAAGTGATGTATCTACAAAGCCAAGGAATGCCTAAGAGTGCCAAGAACCACTAGGAGCAAGGACAGAGACATGGAATGATTTCTCCCTCAGAGCTTTTAGATGGAACCAACCATGCTGACATACTGATTTTAAACTTCTGGCCTCCTGAACTGTGAGAAAATAAATTTCAATTGTTTTACATCACCTAGCGTGTGGTAATTTGTTATAGAAGACCTAAGAAACTTATCTATTTGCTGATTTTGGACTCCTGTAACTCTGCATGCACAAGGGATGTTTTCCCCTACTGGCCATGGGGAGCATATTACGCCTGCCTAAGAATGAGCCAAATATCCCTGTGAGCTTCCCTCAAACAGTGGCATAAAAGAAGTGGTGGATTAATGCCACACCTTCCTTATCTTTTGTTTTGATAACTCTCATGTGTATTCCAAACTCTCCTAACTCGATTGAGCTCCAGTTGCCTATCATAATAATTGGCTTTATAGCTTTCTTTCCTTCCTGTCTCACTGTCCTATAATCCTACTATCGTTCCTGGGATCATGTCCCAAAAATGACTTGAACTCAAACCCATAATTAAGAGTCAGTTTCCAAGGGAACCCAAACCAAGTGTCTTTCTACTATATCTTCAATTCTCTTCTAGAATTTTAATTAATCAACTAATGGGGCTACTGAATAGGGCTTCTAATTTTCTTATTGTTTACCCCCAGATGTCCACCTTTTATTGTTTGTTGCGATTGTTATTGGTTTTGGAGGGAGAGATTTCCTGTCTCTATATTCTAACCCTTAAACTATTTTTTTCACCATCATAGTTTTTATTTCTGAGAAATGTTCTTTTTTTATAGGTATTTCTTCTTGTTTTATAGACGCACTGTCTTATTTGAAGATTTTTTAAAACTTTCTTTTAAGTCCTCTTTGTTTGCATTGTCTTGGTTTATTCTAATATTTGTTAGTTTATCTTTCCCTCTCTTTCATAAATTAATGGCTTCTCTTGAATATGCGGTGATCTTTGACTTTTTTTCCTTTTTTTTTAGTTAAGTGCTAAAAAAGTGAAGAGAAATGTTGTATGCATGGTTGAAACTTATCATCTGGTGGGCTAATTTTAGATTTCATGGCCAGCTGAATATTTCATTTGGGATTCCCCCAAGCAAATCCTTCTAGGGTGTCATTCAGTTTCTCCAGATAAGGAATCCTCAGTCTTATGTGTGGGGCTAAGGGTATAAGCCTGCTTGTAATAGCTTTGAATTAGACAGAGGTATGGGGCGTGAAGCTTATTGTAAAAGGCAGGCTTTCACTTAGCTCTCTATTTTCCATTTACACCTCCTCTCTACCCTCTTTTGTCTCTGGGATTCCAAGTCTAAAGCCTCTGTGGTTTAATTCTGTCAGGGGCCATTCTTTCCATCTTGTGAGGGGGTCATGAAGGCAGGAGTCTAGAGAACTACAGGCACAATTGCTCCTCCCACTGACATTCAAAATATCTCCCTATTTTCAGCCACCACTTGACTACCGCCATTTGAAAAATCAGGTTCCTTCAATTCCTAAGCCTCTATGAGGCTCTTCAGGGCAATCTGACACCTGAGTAAATGACTACTGTACTCTGCTTAGTCATTTACCATTCCTACATCTGCCTTCTGTCTTCATACATTATACTTTGGGAGTTATAGATTTAATTTAATGGAAGATGATTTGACATAAGATGGAATTTGTATTGCTGTATTCCATGATGTTCTGGGAGTGATTTTCAAAAGGAGGAGGTTGATTTTACATAATTACCTTAAGGCTAGATGTTCAGAAAATAGATTTTAAGTGGCAAAGGCAATCGATTTCCAAGCAGGTAATTCTTAATTTTTACATTTATTATAAATATATCTAAACTGTAAATAGGAAGATTTAAATAATTGCATTCCCCTCATTACTTTTTGCATGTGCCCTTACAATCATAAGGTCTTTGAGGGCAGGGAACAAAAACACCCCTTATTATTTTCCACACTATCTTTAGCATAATGCTGGGTATAAGAAATGTTTGATAAGTACCATCTAAAGTTAATTGAGCATGGATTTTTAAAACTCATACCTGCCCACAATTTTCCTTAAGGATTAAATATTCCCAGACCATCATTCACATTCACAACCTTTGCAAATTCATTTTTCCTATTCTTTCTTCTGTGGTTTGAAAGAGGGAGAGCATAACTGATCTCCGTTTTCAGACCTAAGCTCTATGTCTCCTAAGGAAACAGATAACCGCTGCCTCATATGTTAAGTACAAACTATCAGTGACTCAATTCTCTATAAAAAGCAATTCACACTTCCTTCTACCCCTCTTAGAGTCGACAAACATGAAGTTTGGGGAAAGAGAAAAAACTTCATGGCCTGTTAAAAGATGATCAGGCAGGCAATACATAAGCAGAATACAAGAGCTCTGCTTCATCGGAGAGAACAGACAAGTTAGCAGGCAGAGGAGGGTAGAATTTCCCAAAGACATGGCCAGTAGGGAAAGCATCCCATGTCAGACACATTTGGCAATCACTGAGGAAGTATCCCCTTTTTGGAGATTCATAGAGTCCGCTATGATACTGAAGGCTCTGAAAAGTACTGCAACCAGCTCAACTTATTTTTTCTCCTAGCTTTACTGAGGTATGCTTAACAAATGAAAATTTTATATGTTATAGGTATATGATGTGATTTTTTGTTATACATATACATTGTGAAGAGATTACCATAATGAAGCCATTAAATAATTAACATATTCATCACCTCACATAGTTACCATTTGTGTGTGTGTGTGTGTGTGTGTGTGGTAACATTTTTAAGATCTACTCTCTTAGCAAATTTCAAATATATAATATATTATTGTCAACGATAGTACCCATGCTAAGCGTTAGATTTCTAGAATTTATTCATCCTATAATTGAATGTTTATATCCTTTGACCAGCATCTCCCCATGTCCCCTTTTCCCCCAGACCTTGGTAACCACTCTTCCACTCTCTGTTCTTTGATACTAGCTTTTAAAAATAATGCATATAAGTGAGATTATGCAATATTTTTCTTTCTGTGTCTGAATTATTTTATCTATTTTTGTGAAAAAATGCCATTGTAATTCTGATAAGAGATTGCCTTAAACCTGTAGATTGCTCTCTGTAGTGTGGATGTTTTGATTATATTAATTATTCAGAACCATGAATATGGGATATCACTCCATTTATTTTTGTCTTCTTCAATTTCTTTCATCAGTGTTTTACAGTATTCAGTATACAAATCTTTTACCTCCTTAAATTTATTCCTAAGTATTTTGTTTTTGATAGTATTGTAAGTGGGGTTGTTTTTAATTTTTTTCAATAGTGAATTGTTAGTATAAAGAAACAGATGATTTTTTAATATTGATTTTATATCCTGCAACTTTACTGAATTTACTTATTAGTTGCAACAGTTTTTTGGTGGAGTCTTATCCGTGCTCTCTTGTACCGCTTTTCATTATCCTATTTGTACAGAAGGAGGAACAACCTCAGAATTGGTTTAGGATTTCCCCCAGGTCATATTAAGTAATACAGCTAGCTGAACATGTTTAAAACAATTATTTTGAATTATTTTCAGTTTGTAGATCTCCATTTCTTTGGTGTCAGTTACTGAAGCATTATTGGTTTCCTTCAGTGTTGTCACGTTTGCCTGATTCTTCATGATCTGTGTGGCCGTATGTTGATGTCTTTGCATCTCAAGGAGCAAACATCTCTTCTTATCTTTACAGATGGTTTTAACAGGTAAAAATGTTCTTATGCCAGGTCCCCAGATGAATGGAACTGCTTCTGGGATCACATTTAAGTGGGGCTAGAGCCCAGGCATGGGGCTGTTGCCAGGTCTGAGTTGGTAGGCCTGTTACTGGAGTCATAAATGGGCATGGTTTCTGCTGAATCCCCACGTGGACAGGACTGACCCTGGGACCTGGGTAGAGCACGGCTGGAACCAAGTCTTTGGGCCACTTCAGAGTTCACAGCTAAGGCTGCATTCGGCATTCACAGTCGGAACTGAAGTCAGTGAGTCTGCTACTAGAGGCAGAGATGCGTTTCTCTGGGTCCCTGGGTGGGCAGGACAAAGAGCAGGGCTATAGCTACTCACAGGGCCACTTCAGTATCTGTGGTTAGGTCTGCCATGAGTGGGCCTGTAACAGGGAATGGACAGGCATGGTTTTTCCAGAGCCCTTTGGTAGATGGGACTGGTTTTAGGACTACAAGCAAATGGAGGGGATAGGGCTGCTTTCAGTCTGTTGTCAGGACTGTGTTTGGCAAGCCTGATACCAGGGTTACGGGTCCCCATTCTCAAATCAGCTCTTCTCAGTTTGGGGCTTCATCAGGGTTTCACAACCTCTACCCTAGATCCAAAAGCTCCCACAAAGGCCCTGTTGGTTGTGAATGGCTGCCAGATTTTTGTCTGTGTGGGAGATGTGAGCAAGAGACCAACTATTCTATCATCATGCCGACATCCAAGTCTCAACTTGGTTTAATTAAATTGGCCCAAAACATATTTGAGAATGTAACTTACTTTTCTCAGATGAATAACTGATTACTCTAAGACTTGTTTTTTCTTTTATAAAATGAAGATAAAAGCATCTACTTCAAAAGAGCATTTTAAGTATTTAATGAGATAGTCCATTTAAATCATTTAACCAGTGCCTAGCTTATGATATACCCTCTGTAAATTTGGATTGTGGAGTTTAATTGTAGTTTAATTGTGGTAGTTGTAGTTTTTGTTGTTATTAATAATAATAATATAGTATTTTATGGGATATACCTTAGAAAATGCCATGTGGAAAATGTCAGTGTTTGCACACTACAACCAATGAAACCTGGCAAGTGGGAAATTCTAAGATTATTACAAGGCTTACAGTACATCAAAAGTTTTAATATTTTCCCTAAACTTACCTATTTTAATGGATTAAGCATGCTATTTATAGAATTTAATCCTATCAGTGTCTGAGTTAACCTGGGTCTCAGAAGAGTCATGACATAATCAAACTGGAACTTGAGGGATACAATACAGATGAGTGGAAAGAGCATCAACTTTGGAGCCAGAACACATCCTAGGTCTACTCTTTGCTCTCTGTGTGATTGTAGATAGTTTCCTTAACCTCTCTGGGCCTCAGTTTTCTCTGCTAGAAAATGAGGAAAATGATTTCTAGTTTAAAAGATAGTTGGGAAGATTAAGTGGGGTTATATTTGGGGAAAGTAAATGATGTAGTACCAGATACATATGCAGTTATTCCTGGTAGTTCCTCGTGTATCCAGGCCTTTATGTTACTTGTGCTAATGGCCCCTGCTCTACTGCTAGAATCCAGAAATTTACTCCTGCCTGTTACAGAAGAGGACATCAATTGTTCACTTTACCCTCTCCCTACAGTTCTGTCACTTCCTCAGCTGTGTCTATGGAGCTCAACCCCATGAAGCATTATCCATGAGACTTTAAGTGCTAGAATTTCACCACCTTAACACAAGTCAGCGGTGGATGTGCCAGCCAATGAGACAGGGTACTAGGAGAGAGAAATGGGGACAACAGGGCCTTTTGGCACAAGTAGGAAAATTTATATTACAATTGACTCAAAACATAAGACTTTTATATCCAAGCATTGCCTCATCTGACAGACAACAGCCTCATAAAGTAGCACTTTTCATCATCCTATTTGTACAGAAGGAGGAACAACCTCAGAATTGGTTTAGGATTTCCCATAGGTCGTATTAAGTAATACAGCCAGTACTAGAATCAAGCCCTTTCATCCCAAATAATACATACCAATAATATATAACTACCACTATGCCAAGCACCCCTGGTATTGTGCAAGCCCCTCACCCGTGTATCACATTTAATCCTGAAAAGATCTCTGGAAGGTGGGTAACATTATTTCCCTTTCATAGGGAAAGAGGAGGGGCAGTTAGAAAGTAGCAGAGTAAGGATCTGAACTGAGGTCTGTGTGACTCCACAGCCCCTGCCCTGCCCACTAAATTACGTACACCCTGATAGACCCCTTGAATCCTCTCAACAGCATAAAGACATTTAGTAAAAAAAACTAGCACCCAGGGCTGCAAATGAATTTTAATCATTACTTACTACACACAAACACATAGTTGGCCTTTTTGTAACACAGGTTTTGATATGCCTGGAAAGAATGGCAGAGGGAGCAACCCTTTCATAAGGATTGAGTCAGCCACATTGCAAAGATTTGCCAGCACCGAAGTCAGTATTGCCTACTCCCCCTCATTTTCTGGGTTTCACTGTTAGCCCCTTACTATCCTGCTGTGCCTGTTCTCTCATAGGACATTTAGCATGCTGTGTTGCTATCATTCTTTCCTTCTTAATTTCCTTTTCTAATCCTTCAGATTAGAAGTGGGCAATAGCAAAATAGTTAATATTTCTGGAGAATTTACCATGCGGCAGGCATCATGAAAAACCCCTTATTTGCATTAGTTTGTTTAATTTCCCTCCATCTTCATAGAGGTTTTCTAAGCAGCCCAATTTTATCCATGCAAAACATTATTGGGGATGCTATGTAACTTGCACAAGGTCACACAGCTTGTAAGTATTGGGGGCACAATTTCACCCTGGTCAGTTGAATTTCAAATTGCACCCCTTTCACTATTTTGCTACACTGCCTCTCCTTTAGAGAAAATGGGAAAAATGCCACATTTCAAACTACCTCACAAGAAATACCAGCTGCCTTGTCATTTATTCTCAAACATTGATCCCAGTTAACCTAGACAGGGGAGCCAAGAGTGGTTCAGATGGCTTTGGAAGTCTACATTAGAAGTGAAATGGGTGAAGATTTTACCAACTTTATTTATTTGTTTATTTATTTATTATTATTATTATTATTTTGAGGTACAGTCTCACTCTGTCACCCAGGCTGGAGTGCAGTGGCACGATCTTGGCTCACTGCAACCTCCGCCTTCTGGGTTCAAGCGATTCTTCTGTCTCAGCCTCCCGAGTAACTGGGACTACAGGTGTGTGCCACTACGCCCGGCTAATTTTTTCTATTTTTAATAGAGACCAGGTTTCACCGTTTTAGCCAGGATGGTCTCAATCTCTTGACCTCGTGATCGGCCCACCTTGGCCTCCGAAAGTGCTGGGATTACAGTCATGAGCCATCTCACCCGGCCTTATTTATTTATTTTTGAGACAGAGTCTTACTCTGTCACCCAGGCTGGAGTCCAGTGGCGTGATCTAGGCTCACTGCAGCTTTTCCCTCCTGGATTCAAGTGATTCTTCTGCCTCAGCCTCCTGAGTGGTTGGGACTACAGGCACGTGCCACCACGCCCGGCTAATTTTGTATTTTTAGTAGAGACAGGGTTTCACCATGTTGGCCAGGCTAGTCTCGAACTCCTGACCTCAGGTGATCTGCTCACCTCGGCCTACCAAAGGGCTGGGATTACAGGGATGAGCCACCACGCCCAGCCAGATTTTATCAACCTTTACCTTCAAAGAGGTCTCCCTGACTTCCTATGGATCACTGTAGCCTGGAAGAGATGCTGGAGATGCATCCATTAAGCGTCGTGCCTTCAGTTCTTAAACAGCTCACTCCCAGGCTGCCCAGAGAAGCATGAGTAAATACTCCATCCCCCGATGAGTGATTGCTTCACTTCCCATGACAATCCTGTATATATTTCTTGTGGATTATTTTGATTAGAGAGTGTATTAGTTTTCTGTTGCTGCTATCACAAATCATTACAAAGTTGGTGACTAAAAATGACTCAAATTTATTATCTTACATTTCTGGAGTTCAGAAGTCTGCAGTGGGTTTCAGTGAGCTAAAATTAAGGTGTCGCCAGAGCTATGTTTCTTCTGTAGGCTGTAGAGGAGATTCCACTTCTTTGCCATTTCCAGTTCTAGAGATTGCCTGCGTTCCTCGGCTGTGACCCCTTCCTCCACCATCAAAGCCAGCAATGGTCGGTCACATCTCTCTAACGCCACATCACTCTGACATTGACTCTTCCACCTCCCTCTTCCACGTTTAAGGACCCTTGTTAATGTCAGCTGATTACCAATTTTAATTCCATCTGCAACTTTAATTCTCCTTTGCCAGGTAACATAATCACAGGTTTTAGGGATTAGGACATGGACATTTGTGAGGGATAATATTTTTCCTGCCATACAGTTATTTGTAAATTTGCAGTCTGTGGATGGAATCCTTCAGAAGTGTGCATAATTAAAAATAAATGAAAACCTAAGCTATAGAGGTATTGATTTCAAAGAGGTAGACTTTTTAAAATTGATCGTTAGCAGAATCCATTGTATTCAAAAACCTTTCAGCATTCAAAGCATCATTGCATGTTAACTCATTAATCTACACTACAAAACTCTAAGGTCCTCACTACCCAACCTATTTTAAGGATGAGAGGAACCAAGGCCGAGAGGTGACACAAGAGTTAGTGACAGAGCTGGGTGCGAACCTAACACTTCTGGCTCCGTGATCTGCACCCTGTCTATCACCTACAGCTACTCTAAAGAAAGGTTCCCACTTCACAAGGTTCATGTATTGACAAAGGCCACCATCTGCTGGGACTGAAAGTGCTGATTAACTAACGCATGCCTTCTAGGTGCCGGAAATTTGGGAACAGATGTTCAGGGCATCTTCATCACTGGAACACCCCCAGGTTCAACCTTTTAAGCTCATCCTGTAGATGAGCTATTAAGGAGCCAGGCTTCTCCTGGTTTCTTGCCTTTCCCAAATCCTAAAAGGAGGTCTGTTCTCTCTCTTGATTGGGTGCGAAGCAGTCTCTGGGCCCGAATTCTCTTTTTAAAATATCTGCCAACAACAGACAAATGTCCTAGTCCTTCCATTTGCCACTGCCTGTGGGAGGTAGGGTGAGCAGCTTACCTTTCAGTTTTAAAACTGGGAAAGTCCTGGGTAAACCAAGATAAGTTGGTTATCCTAATAGAATGGAAATATTTTAAAAACCCATTTTGAACTGGATCCCGATGTTCTTTCTAAAATAGCCACAGATTCTATTAGTTGAATCATGACTGGAATTCAAGCAAATATTTGTGGACTCGTGTCAGATATATCTGGGTCAAAACCCAAGTTTGCCACTTACTCACTGTAACCTTGGACCAGCTGCCTAACTATTCTGACCCTTAGCTTCCTCATCTGTGAAATAAGCATGGTAATATTTCCATCCCACAGTCAACGTGAGGATTGAATACGACAATGCATATAAGTTTAGCAGAAGACCAGGGTCTGAGTAATTGGTAGTAATCACTACTCTTACCTAAATAATTGGATCAGTAGGTTTTTGAAAATTCCTCAATAAATATGGGCAAGGCAGCACAATGATGAGAGTGGCTTCCTAGTCACACAAGACTTGGTTGTCATTCCAACTTATCTTTTCCTTAGAAGGATGATTGATGACAAGTGTCTCACCGTCAGTGAACCTCATCTTTAAAAAAGAATAATAGTATCTCCCTCAAAATGTTATTATTTTAAGAAATAAATAAGATGGTTTTAAGGTCTTAGCACGTGTCCTAATATGTAATAAAAAGAGATAGATATTATTACTTGTAATTGTATATTAGAATTTTTATTGCCACTAAAATAATCAAATTAGGAATTTTATTGGCTTGTGGCTTAAAAACTCCAGCAATAGAGCAGGCCTGAGTCATGTTAGATTTTCTAGATGTGATTAATGATACCACCAATACACACACACTCTTTTTCTGTCACTCTGTCTCTGTCTTTTCTTGTCTGTGTGTCTGTCTCTTTCCCTTTCCCCATTTCTTAGTGTCATCTCTTCTCTGTGCTGACTTCATTCTCAGGCAAACCCTCCTAATACAATAGAAGGAACATAAGAAACCCTACAGAAAGAAAACTGCTCCCAATAGTTCCAACAAAATTTTAACTCTAATTGAACCCATGTAGTTTCTGTGCCTGTCCCAGTACTAAGCACTATGGCCAGGGTAATGGAATATGCTCATTTGTCAGGCCTGGCTCACATGTCTTTCTTAGGAACCGAATAAAATGGATTCAAATAATCAGTTCCATGTGGATTAAGAGAAGTGAATGGAGGTTCCCCAAGGTAAAATTAGCAGAAAGAGGAATGGATCCCAAGAAGGCAAAAACTGCAGATGTCATCTACCATTGCATTATTTCTATGGTATTGTCTGAATTTTTTAAGAAACCAAGAAATAAAGAGACCTGTAAACTGCTATCTAATGTGACACCTGCATAAAGTTCTTATGCAATGAAGTTTTTCTAGCCTGGTTCACTCTTCTGGCTTGAATTTCCTGGGGAAAAAAAAGCACTTCCCACCTTTAATATGGAAATCTTAAGCCACCCAAAGAGCAGATCTGTGGTCGTTTTAACACAGTTCAGAAATTTTTTGATATTATTCAAGATTTGGAGCTTTATTCTACTCCTCTTGAGTATGTGTTGGACTTAGCAAATCATTACTGACGAATAGAATATGGAGAAAGTGCTGATGTGTGATTCTGAGCCAGGTCGTAAAGGGCACTACAGCTTTCTTCTTGCTCTTCCTCTTGAATTGCTCATTTTTGGGGAGATCAACTGCCATGTTGAGAGCACACTTGAGCAGTCCTATGGAGATTCCTCTGGACAGTGAGAAATAAAGGCCTTCAGTCAACAACCAAGAGAGCGTGCCATCTTGAAAGAGGATCCTTTAGTTCTAGGCAAACCTTCACAGCTGCAGCCCCAGACATCTGCTTATAACTCCATGAGAGACCTGGAGTCGGAACCACTCAGGTTAACCCTCTCTTTGACACCCTAGAAGCTGTGTGAAATTGTAAATGTTGGTTATTGTAAGCAACTCGGTTTTAAGGTAATTTATTATGTAGTGATAGATAACAACACGAGAACCTCAGGCCAAAAGGAATCCGCGTAGTAGTATAGGAAAAGCACTAGAAGAGATGGGAGGAAATCTGAGTCTGTGTCCTGGATCTTACATTAAGTGGCAATATTTTCACACTAATAACTTGATTTCTCTGAGCCTTGGCTTATCCAAATGTAAATTGGGGAAACAGTACATCGTTGCATATTTCACAGGGGCCTAATGATACTCCAACTGTGCAATCTAGGTATACCTTAAGGTAATAAAACTAATTTGGAATTACCTTATTAATGTCATATCATGATGTCAAAATTAATGTGGAAAAATACTTTAAAATTATTAATTCTACAAAAAACTTGGAATCTTAAAATTGGAAGCACTTCGACATTTAGCTCATTTCTTTGCTTGTTTGGCATCTTTTGGTCACAAGGTCCAAAAAGTTAAATAAATATCTCAAGATCACACAGAAGCAAAGTGGATCCTAAAAATGCAGCCTCTCTGAGCCTCAGTTTCTTTACCTATGAAATGAGAATAACAACACGTGATGTGAAGGTTGTTATAATTGTAATCCTGTTGAAACCATGGCCCATATAGCCCGGGTTAAGAGTAATGTCATGTTCCAAGAACACAGTCCAGCAATTGAAAAGTAATTTTAAAACAAGTCACCTACTTGTTTTTTAAGTCACCATAGCAATACAATACATGATGGAGAAACAGTCACTTCCTATACCCTCCAGGTAGTCTTCAATCACCTAGCACTAGGCCTGCAGTGCCCCAAATGTTTTCACCCGTCTCTCTTCCCAACTCTTCTTTTTTGTGTCTGTGGTAGTGGTGGGACCATCTCCAAAGAGTGAAGAAAGAGAAGAAACTGAGTGGGCAAGTGCAAGACTCTTTTTAGTGGTAGGTGGAAAGTAAGGCAGGGAAAAGTGATGTCCTTTGTATTTATCTGTTATCACTGTCACAGGTTGGGTTCTCCTTGAAGCAGACATTGAGACAGAGTTTAACCTGTTACACGTTTATTAAGGCAAGTGCTCGGAACAGACACCGTGGAAGGAAAGGGAAGAAAGAAGAACTGGGTAGAAGGAGAGGTTGGGCTGCATGTAGGTCCAGTGGCTCAACAAAGCTGTCCAAAATTGGGCTGAAATTATACGGGCTTTATAGATTCTTCTGGATCAGCCATTGGTTGTGAGTCCCCAGGTAAGGGTGTGATCTTGGGGAAGGCAGCTGTCTGCAACTGAGGCAAGTCCTGAAGGGGCTGATGAGAGAAGGCTGTCTGCCAATAGGACTTCCAGCAGCTGCAGCAACAGCTTGAAGGGGATCCGGGTGGCTCACTGCAATCACATATGGTCTAATATGTGCGCCTGGCACCTCACAGGCAATTAATAAATAATAACCACTAGCTGGCTCTGACTTCAGGCCTCTTTCCATAGCATTCCTATGATCTCTCCCCCTATAACCATAAGAGAACTTCACTGTCTGCATCCTCAAAGTGCAGAGAACTCAGACTGAAACCAGTGGACACAGACTGAATGAGCCTCAGGAAACCAAGACAATCAGATGAGACCCTGCTCTTTTAATATTCTAATGTTTTCTGGGCAGTGAGTTTTGCCCTTAATGGGCTATTTCCAGGAGCCCTAGATCATGCAGAGATATTGCTGCAGTGCCTGGGATCTGGCCCAGGGCAGGAAACACCTGAAGAAGGATGTGCTGCCTGGCACCTTGCTTCCTCACTCAGCTATTCTTCCTTAGTGTTCACAGCTAGTGCAGAGCTCTCGTACTGGCTGCATCTGACTTTGCCAGTGACAAGGCAACTCTCTACACTCTGAGCCAATAAACTGGGTTAGTGTTCATGTTGGAAGTAGGGCTTTCTATAAGGAAAGTCTCAGCCATCCCCCCAAATGCAGGCAAGGGCAAGTCTGCTACTCGTCAGTTGCAACACTGTGTGGGAGAAATCAGGTCAGATGAGCATCACAGGCAGCCTAGAAGAAAAAGAGAAATGATCAGAGCTGAGCCTCAGGGACACACAAAGGGAGAAAGAACAGCTTAATTTACTTTCCCTGGGAATGAAGAGTTTATGGGCTGATGATGCTTATAAGCTCATTAATTCTCTATTTTCTCTGCCTTTCTCAGGCATTGCTAGGAATATATGGATAGAATTGGAGCTATAGTCATTTCACATAGCCAACAGGCAGATTTGGGTACACCCATAGCAGTAACATTCATTCATTCATGCATCAAATATTTGTTATAGTGCCAGGTGCTGTTCTTGGCCAGGGGGTACAACAGTAAAGAAACAAGAGCCCCTATTCTCAGTTGCCAGACTACAATATTATTGGTCATATGTCTGGCAACCGGAATTTGGACCCCAAGTTAAGAGCATTCACCTGAAGTCTGTAACCTTAACCACCATACCACACCATCTATCCCTGACTACCTTCCATCATACATCCCCTGTCCTCTCACCATTGTATTTATTTTTTATTGTTTATAACATTTAAAGCCTGAAGATTTAGTGGATGTAAAATTCAGTGTAGGAAGATAGGGGACTTTAAAATTTCCAAGAAATTAAAATGGCTTCATTGAATATTTTTTGGAATAATGGAATTATAGACCTTTGGCATTGAAAGAGACCTGACATGCCATGTGCTTGTCTTTCTTCCCTCCTTCCACCCTATTTCATGCTTCATTTCTTGAATGAATGCTCTTTTCAAGGGTCTTCCAGCTTCTGCTTACACAACCTTGGTCATCAGAAACCAAATCAATTTTGGGGCAGATCTGTATGATAGAATTGTATTATTCGCGCTCAGCTAAAATTGATTTGCTCTAGCATGTCCTACCTTCATGGTCTGGCTCCTGCTTCATTTTAAACTCTTCTGTAAGTATTCCTAATGCTACTTAAGCTACCTACTGCTTCCTTCCAGGTCCTGGAATGTGCCCAGTTTGTTTCCACCTTTCCGGTTCCCTCTGCTTGGAATGCTTATCTCTTTTCATCTGGCTAACGACAGAAGCCATCCTTCAGGTCTCAGTTTAAATGTGATTTCCAAAGGAAAGCCTTTAATGAACCCCCAAATCATAGTAAACTACTGATTATCCTGGTTGCCTACTTTTCTTTTAGAATTTGTTGGGTGTCTGGATGGGTAGATAGGTAGGTGGATGGCATGGGTAAAACAATTTCTACTCATTGCTTTTGATTC
Organism: Hylobates moloch; assembly: GCF_009828535.3. Classification (NCBI taxonomy): domain Eukaryota; kingdom Metazoa; phylum Chordata; class Mammalia; order Primates; family Hylobatidae; genus Hylobates; species Hylobates moloch. Next base: position 5,214,980 of record NW_026652279.1, on the reverse strand, counting down.
CACTCTTCAGGATTTACCAAACAGGCTTAGTTCCACTTTTCATGAGATCCCATTCATTACCTACATAATGAATTTAGAACTCTCTTGTAATCCACACAACTTCAGTTCCTTTTGTGTTCCTTGAGCATGGCCTCTGTATTGTCCAAAAGGCACCTCCTGTAGTTGTATTTGATTCGAGTTGATTCTGAATGGAATAGAAATTAATGCATAGAAGGAAGAGAACCCCTGATAGAGGCCAGCTGTGAATGAAAGCAGCAGTGAATGAAAACAAAGACAGGAAATCAATACAGTAATACTGCCAGAAGCAGCTAAATATAGAAGAGACCCACATTTATGTTATTTGTACCATTCTTTTTTTTTTTTTTTTTGAGATGGAGTCTGGCTCTGTCACCCAGGCTGGAGTGCAGTGGCACTCTCTCCGCTCACTGCAAGCTCCGCCTCCTGGGTTCACGCCATTCTCCTGCCTCAGCCTCCTGAGTAGCTGGGACTACAGGCGCCCACCACCGCACCCGGCTAATTTTTTGTATTTTTAGTAGAGACGGGGTTTCACCATGTTAGCCAAGATGGTCACGATCTCCTGACCTCATGATCCGCCCGCCTCGGCCTCCCAAAGTGCTGGGATTACAGGCGTGAGCCACCGCGCCCAGCCTTATTTGTACCATTCTTGCAAATACCTATGGACATGTTACCAGCCAGCCCATTCCCCAGGAGGGCCAAAGTTCATCCTGATATGGGGCTGAATCTATATGTAAGGCCAACTTACTCTCAAAAAAAGTGGCTTAGAGCCATTTTCATCTTCTTTACTATTAGCATGTGTAAAACTGTTGAAATCCTAATGCCGTGCCCTACCTTTCTTGGGTCTCAAACCTTACTTGGATGAGTCATTTTATCTCTCTGAGACTCAGCTTCTTGTCTGTTAAAAAGAGCACGATAGGCCGGGTGCGGTGGCTCACGCTTGTAATCCCAGCACTTTGGGAGGCCGAGGCGGGCGGATCATGAGGTCGGGAGGTCGAGACCATGGTGAAACCCCGTCTCTACTAAAAATACAAAAAAATTAGCCGGGCGCGGTGGCGGGCGCCTGTAGTCCCAGCTACTCGGAGAGGCTGAGGCAGGAGAATGGCGGGAACCCGGGAGGCGGAGCTTGCAGTGAGCCGAGATTGCGCCACTGCACTCCAGCCTGGGCGACAGAGCGAGACTCCGTCTCAAAAAAAAAAAAAAATCATGATAGCACCTGCCTTACTTGACCCTCAGAATCAAATTATTTGTAGCAAAGGTGCTTTGTAAGCTGTGAAGCACTGTACAAATATAAGGTGTGTTTAGAGAGATGACTTTACTTAGGGAATAAGATGGAGTGTGTTTTAAATGAACCATGAAATATATCTCTGGGATGAGTGTATTGTAAACTGCAAGCAGGTCACATTTTACCAGTGGGATATCAAGAGATATCTCAAGGGATATTGAGATTCATTTTCTTGTCATGAAAAAGAAGTCTATGGTTCATTTTCAGGAGGCAGCCCATCTGTGGTAAGATCAGCAACAAATACCTGTGGATGGTGAATTCTGTTTTATGGAGGCAGGCATTTATACTGGAAGTATGGCTTTTCCCAATGCATACAGAATCAGATTTGGGCAGAGGAATGCTTTTAAAGGTTATACTTTGTACATGTTGACATGAAAACTCTCTTTTCTATAGTTCAAGAGGAAACAAAGGTGAAAAACGATCTTTGGGCAACATATCTTAGTGTTTCAAAACAAACAAGCTTTGAAATCAAGTAAACATGGGTTTGAATCCTAGATTTGTGGCATATAAGTGGAAAGATCTTGAGCATGTTCTCAATTGTTTAAGGCTAATTTTTCTTACCCCAAAAGGATCTCTCTCTCTCTCTCTCTCTCTCTCTATCACTCTATTAGTATTTGTAAAAGTGTAGTATTTATAAGTACAATCATTACAACTTGTTACAAATATTTAAGAAGGACACAAAGTACTATGATAGAGAGTAATGGGATTGGGAACTATTTTAAGTAGGGTTGTCAGGGAAAGCCTCATTAAAGTGGGGGGTATGTAAATAGCTGAATGCCTATCAAACATATAACATAGTACCTGGCATATAGTATAAGCTCAATAAATCACAGTGGTTTTAGTGTGTTTGAGGCATAGAGTTAAGAAAATTTAACCAGCAGTCACAAATATTGAAATATTAAGTGATATTCAAATAATTGAAATTTTAAAAATTAACAAAAATACCACAATGGGAAGCATTTTAAATCTGTAATATGAACTCATAAGTATTATTTATTAAAGCTGCCCTCAAATACACTCTGAAAAGGATGCCTTATTAGATTTTAACCCTACAGCAACCGTAGCTGTTGCTCTGGAAGCCACTGAACTCTACTGAAGAATGTTATTAGAAATATTTCATGTCCTCTCCTTCTCTCGGGGCCGTCTACCCAATACCAGATCTCGGGATTGAGCCTGCTAACTGGTCTCTCCACTTCTCCTCTTCTTTTCCTCCCATTCCATTCCATACACAGTAGCCAAAGTGATACGATTAAAGCATGGGTTAGCTTATGTCACCTCCACCCTCACCAGTGTCACCATATTGCTTATGATCCTGCCATGCCTTTTCCTTTCATTTAAAATAGAATTCAGGCTCCTTGCCATGGCCCACAGGAACTCCATGACCTTTCCACCTCTCCAAAATTATTCTGTGCTTGGGTTCCTCTCACTCCGTGTGCTCCAGCACACCAGGTACTTAGAAAAAACTGAAGATGCCTAGAAACATTTTAGAAAAAAACTGAGGACTTCCCTCCAGCTGGGATACTCCTTTTTCTCCTTCCTATCCTACCTCAATCCCCAAAATTCAGCTATTTAAATACCCCCCACTTTAATGAGGCTTTCCCTGACAACCCTACCTAAAATAGTTCCCAATCCCATTACTCTCTATCATAGTACTTTGTGTCCTTCTTAAATATTTGTAACAAGTTGTAATGATCGTATTTATTTATACATTCACTGGCTTTTGATCTATCACACCTCACTAAGATTCAAGCTCCATGAGAACAAGAACCAGGTCTTGTATCCTGAAAACTGGGCATTGCATAGTGCTTGGCACATAGAAAAGCACTTAAGGAAAATCGTTGTATAACTAACAAAATGAATAAACGCAAATTTCACCTGTTTTCCTAAATGGTAGGTCCCTAAAGACAACAGGCTGACAGATTGATGACAGCCTTGGTGGTGTTTATTCACTCAGTGTTTATTCACTTGAGAGAAAACACTTTTGCATCACAGCCAAGCTTTCCCAGTGAATTTTAAAAGGAAAGAGAACACTGTGCATGTGGCCCGCGAATTGTTACTGAAAATTCTCAAAGTTAACCCGGGTGGCTGTCAGATTAATTCCCTCTCTCCCCAACTCAGTCATGAATTCAGAGGAAGGGATGGATCCAGGTTTGAGGTATAAACTTAATATATGAATGGGGGGTGTGGTGACCATGGAGGTGTGCCACTCAGATCTCTTCTTGAGAGAAACTGGCATGGGATCCAGGGTGTATTAATAGCCTCCAGCTGCAGCACCTTTGCACCCTACGCACCCGCATCCCCAGTGACATCCACTGAGCAGCGATGCTTCCTCTGGTTATTTCAGCCACTGACTGAGCAGAAGAAAGGATTCAAAGCTCAGTCATTTGGTTTTCTTTCTTTTCTTCTTTTTTTCTTTTTTTTTTTTTTTTTTTGAGAAAGGGTATCACTCTGTCAACCAGACTGGAGTTTAGTAGCATGATCTTAGCTCACTGTGGCCTCGACCTCCCTGGGCTCAAGCTATCCTCCCACCTCAGCCTCCAGAGTAGCTGGGACCACAGGTGCATGCCATCATGCCTGGCTAATTTTTTAGAATTTTTTGTAGAAACAAAGTTTTACCATATTGTCCAGGCTGGTCTTGAACTCCTGGGCTCAAGCAATCCTCCTACCTTGGCCTCCCAAAATGCTGGGATTACAGGTGTGAGCCATAACATATTGCTTATCACTTGTCCTTGATACAGCACTCCTATGGGGACTACCCTTGTTCATGGACTCCCCTTTGGCCAGGCCAAGACTTTCTAAAAACTTCCCTGGAGTCTGAGGCTCTTCCTACCCAACACTGACTCCCATTCCTTCTTTCTCTCCTTTCACAGAAGCCAGACTGGCACCACAATCTAAATGCTCTGCCCACCTACTCCTGCTGTCTCTCTCCTTCATCCTCCCTTCAATGAATGTTATATATCTAATTTCATCTTGGTGTCTACTTCTCAGAAAACCCAAACTGACACAAGGGGCCTGGTTTGAGAAAAATAAATCACAATTCTGGCTACAAATTTAAATATTGGTCCTTGTACATAACCCATGCAATACGAAGATCCCTGAGGCTGAAGCTTCATTAGCATCACAGTAAATCCACCTGTAGCAGAAGCTCTACATCCATGGATTCCCACACTTGGATGCACATGGGGAGATTTACAAAATACTGATGATTGCTTCCGCCTGAGTATGGAGTGTGACTTGAGCATCAGGATTTTCAAAAGCTCCCCGGATGATTCTGATATTAGCCAGGATTCAGAACCATAGCTCTTCATGGATGGCTGGAGAGGCAGCTGACCTTCAGAGAATTTCTGATTCCTGGCCTTCACTTGTTTTGAAGATATTACAAGTTCTGCTTCAGTGTTTCTGCCAGCAACCAGCTACGTGATGCCCATCAAGTACTATTTCCAAGGTTTTCTATCCAGGTCTGGAAAATAGTGTTTTCATCAGCTGTTTGAAACTCTTTGAGATTGCTTTCGGGTTATTTTTTTATTATTATTATACTTTAGGTTTTAGGGTACATGTGCACCATGTGCAGGTTTGTTACATATGTATCCATGTGCCATGTTGGTGTGCTGCACCCATTAACTCGTCATTTAGCATTAGGTATATCTCCTAATGCTATCCCTCCCCCCTCCCCCCACCCCACAACAGTCACCCGAGTGTGATATTCCACTTCCTGTGTCCATGTGTTCTCATTGTTCAATTCCCACCTATGAGTGAGAACATGTGGTGTTTGGTTTTTTGTCCTTGAGATAGTTTACTGAGAATGATGATTTCCAGTATCATCCATGTCCCTACAAAGGACATGAACTCATCATTTTTTATGGCTGCGTAGTATTCCATGGTGTATATGTGCCACACTTTCTTAATCCAGTCTATCGTTGTTGGACATTTGGGTTGGTTCCAAGTCTTTGCTCTTGTGAATAGTGCCGCAATAAACATACGTGCGCATGTGTCTTTATAGCAGCATGATTGTAGTCCTTTGGGTATATACCCAGTAATGGGATGGCTGGGTCAAATGGTATTTCTAGTTCTAGATCCCTGAGGAATTGCCACACTGACTTC